>NC_142475.1:44046212-44349242 GCF_049115385.1 Moschus berezovskii
GAGCTATTTCAAATCCTGAAAGATGATTCTGTGAAAGTGCTGCACTCAATATGCCAGCAAGTTTGGAAAACTCAGCAGTGGCCACAGGACTGGAAAAGGTCAATCTTCATTCCAATCCCAAAGAAAGGGAATGCCAAAAAATGCTCAAACTACCGTACAATTGCACTCATCTCACACGCTAGTAAAGTCATGCTCAAAATTCTCCAAGCCAGACTTCAGCAGTATGTGAACCATGAACATCCAAATGTTAAAGCAGGTTTTAGAAAGGGCAGAGGAACCAGAGATCAAATTGCCAGCATCCGCTGGATCATGGAGAAAGCAAGAGAGTTCCAGAAAAACATCTACTTCTGCTTCATTGACTATGCCAAAGCCTTTGACTGTGTGGATCACAATAAACTGTGGAACATTCTGAAACAGATGGGAATACCAGACCACCTGACTTGCCACTTGACAAACCTGTATGCAGGTCAGGAAGCAACAGTCAGAACTGGACATGGAACAACAGACTGGTTCCAAATAGGAAAAGGAGTACGTCAAGGTTGTATATTGTCACCCTGCTTATTTAACTTCTATGCAGAGTACACCATGAGGAACGCTGGGCTGGAAGAAGCACAAGCTGGAATCAAGGTTGCTGGGAGAAATATCAATAACCTCAGATATGCAGATGACACCACCCTTATGGCAGAAAGTGAAGAGGAACTCAAAAGCCTCTTGATGAAAGTGAAAGAAGAGAGTGAAAAGGTTGGCTTGAAGCTCAACATTCAGAAAATGAAGATCATGGCATCTGGTCTCATCACTTCATGGGAAATAGATGGAAAAACAGTGGAAACAGTGGCTGACTTTATTTCTGGGGGCTCCCAAATCACTGCCGATGCTGATTGCAGCCATGAAATTAAAAGACGCTTACTCCTTGGAAGGAAAGTTATGACCAACCTAGATAGCATATTAAAAAGCAGAGACATTCCTTTGCCAACAAAGGTCCATCTAGTCAAGGCTATCGGAGAAGGCAATGGCAAGCCACTCCAGTACTCTTGCCTAGAAAATCCCGTGGATGGAGGAGCCTGGTGGGCTGCAGTCCATGGGGTCGCTAAGGGTCAGACACGACTGAGCGACTTCACTTTCACTTTTCACTTTCACACATTGAAGAAGGAAATGGCAACCCACTCCAGTGTTCTTGCCTGGAGAATTCCAGGGACGGGGGACCCTGGTGGGCTTCTGTCTATGGGGTCACACAGAGTCGGACACGACTGAAGTGACGAAGCAGCAGCAGCAGTAGTCAAGGCTATGGTTTTTCCCGTGGTCATGTATGGATGTGAGAGTTGGACTGTGAAGAAAGCTGATCGCTGAAGAATTGATGCTTTTGAACTGTGGTGCTGGAGAAGACTCTTGAGAGTCCCTTGAACTGCAAGGACATCCAACCAGTCCATTCTAAAGGAGATCAATCCAGGGTGTTCATTGGAAGGACTGATGCTAAAGCTGAAACTCCAATACTTTGGCCACCTCATGCATCGTGTTGACTCACTGGAAAAGAGTCTGATGCTGGGAGGGATTGGGGGTGGGAGGAGATGGGTACAACAGAGAATGAGATGGCTGGATGGCATCACCGACTGGACAGACGTGAGTTTGAGTGAACTCCGGGAGTGGGTGATGGACAGGGAGGCGTGGCATGATGTGATTCATGGGGTCGCAAAGAGTCGGACACGACTGAGCAACTGAACTGAAGAGTTAATCCCTACTCTGCCTTTAGCTTTCAGCTGGGTCTTTATTTTCTCCTGACCATCTCAGGTCTGAGTTTAATTGCCCACTTCTGCATTCTCAAGAATATCCCAGTCCAGGTTCGACGCATACATTTTCCTCTGTTCATTTCTTTGCATTTGTGCTTTTTTAATAAAATCTTTTTTAGAAATAAAAAAAATTAAAAAAAAAAGAATATCCCAAACTTCTATGATCACAGTGCATTTTATATTTTCAACATTCACTTCTCTGTATTTTGCACTAGATCATGAGCTCCTTGGAGGAAAATGTTATTTCTATTTCACCGTGAAATCTGTAGAGCTTAGCAATGCACTTAATAATATTTGTTGAGAGAATCTATGACAGATGAAAAAGTAGGAAACAAAGAAAATTCAATTTCACAGGACTTATAAAGTACCCTGCCATTCAAACTCAGGTCTGTTTGTCCCCAAACCCATGTTGCTTTTCACTGTACCATAGTACTGAAATCAATCGTCAATCCCTCCACTGGGATGGGACTAGCTATTAGGAATAGATCAATCTTCAGGCCTTGAGAACAGGAAATCCACTGAGCAGATAAGTGGAAGGGTAGCCTCTAGAGCAGGTGGTGGTATCTGAGTTTTCAGTCCATGGGAAAGATAAAGGTCCTGACAAATGGCCAAAGCCAGAATGTTTAAGGGTACCAAAAGTCTGAGGTCCTGGTCAGAGGTTATATTTGGAAATATCTTGCATGCATGTGGGATGATAGGACCTCCACTTCTAGCTTGGAGCCAGAATCCAAGCTACAGATCCAGCTATGGAGCCAGGGTGAGTTGCAGTGTTTCCTCTTTCATTTATAATTTTATTGATTTGACTACCTCCTTTTTTTCTATGTTTAGTTCAGTTCAGTCACTCAGTTGTGTCCGACTCTTTGCGACCCCATGAACCACAGCACGCCAGGCCTCCCTGTCCATCACCAACTCCCAGAGTTCACTCAAATTCATGTCCATCGAGTCGGTGATGCCATCCAGCCATCTCATTCTCTGTCGTCCCCTTCTCCTCCTGCCCCCAATCCCTCCCAGCATCAGAGTCTTTTCCAGTGAGTCAACTCGTCGCATGTGGTGGCCAAAGTATTGCAGTTTCAGCTTTAGCATCAGTCCTTCCAATGAACACCCAGGACTGATCTCCTTTAGAATGGACTGGTTGGATCTCCTTGCAGTACAAGGGACTCTCAAGAGTCTTCTCCAACACCACAGTTCAAAAGCATCAATTCTTCGGCACTCAGCTTTCTTCACTTTGTCACTGTCTTAGGGGAGAGCAGTGCATGGCTCCAATCTTAAAGGAGCCAGGGTGACAGGCAATCCTTTGAAAGAGAAATGGGGGAACAGAGGAACAAGGCAGAGACCCAGAGATGAGAATTTATAGAGAAACTAAGGATTTGGTAACTAGAACAATACCTTTCCTTTCTTCTGTTTACAGTTAATATTTTCTCTACACTGTATCCCCATTGAATACCAGATATGCTTGTATTAGAATACTTTTTATTTCATCATAGTTTAAGCAGTTGTCATAATTATTGATATTTCTGCTTATAAACTTTATATACTCTCAGTCTTTAAAAACACATATGTATGTATAAACATATACACACTGTCCATGTTAAAAGTTTCAATAACCCTACCACAACCACCCACTAGTCCCATCTTGTTAGTTGCTCAGTCGTGTCCTACTCTTTGTGACCCCATGGACTGTAGCCAGGCTCCTCTGTCCATGGGAATCTCCAGGCAAGAATATTGGAGTGGGTTGCCATTTCCTTCTCCAGTGGATCTTCCCAACCCAGGGACTGAACCCAGGTCTTCCACACTGCAGGCAGATTCTCTACTATCTGAGGCACCAGGGCTCAGTCCCCTCTTAGGTAAACACTACTCAAACAGAAATTTTTCCATGATGTATGATCCTTTTAATGTGCTGCTGAATTCAGTGTGCTAGCATTTTGTTGAGAATTTTTACATCTATATTCATCAGGGATATTGATTGGTCTATAAATTTCTTGTAGTATCTTTACCTGGTTTATTATTCAGGGTAATGCTATCCTTGTAAAATAAGTTTGGGAATGTTCCCTCCTCTTTGATTTTTTTTTTTTTGATGAGTTTAAGAGAGTCAGGCATTAATTTATCTTAAAATAGTTGATAAAATTTACCAGCAAAGCCATGTGGTCCTGAGATTTTCTTTGTTGGGAGATTTTTTATTAGGAATTGATGCTTTTGAACTGTGGTGCTGGAGAAGACTCTTGAGAGTCCCTTGGACTGCAAGGAGATCCAACCAGTCCATTCTAGTGGAGATCAATCCTGGGTGTTCATTGGAAGGACTGATGCTAAAGCTGAAACTCTGATACTTTGGCCACCTCATGCGTCGAGTTGACTCACTGGAAAAGACTCTGATGCTGGGAGGGATTGGGGGCGGGAGAAGAAGGGAACGACAGAGAATGAGATGGCTGGATGGCATCACCGACTCGATGGACATGAGTTTGAGTGAACTCCGGAGGTTGGTGATGGACAGGGAGGCCTGGTGTGCTGTGATTCATGGGGTCACAAAGAGTCGGACACAACTGAGTGACTGAACTGAACTGAACTGAACTTCTCACTAGTAATTGGTCTGTTCAGACTTTCCATTTCTACCTGATTCCATTTTGCCAGGTTATATGTTTCTGAGAACTCATTCATTTCTTATGGCTTGTAGTACTAGCTGTTTAGGATCCTTTTATTTCTTTGGGTATCATTTGCAGTGTTTCCTCTTTCATTTATAGTTTTATTGATTTGACTACCTCCTTTTGTTCTTTGTTAGTCTAGTTAATTGTCAGTATTTTCAGAGAACCAACTCTTAATTCAGTTAATATTTTCTTTGTTTTCATGCTTTCTATTTCATTTATTTCTAGTTCTAATCTTTATCATTTTCTTCCTTCTGAATTTGGAGGGTTTTTTTTCTACTTACTTGAGGTGTAAAGTTAGGTTTTTATTATTTCTAATTTCTTAATGTATTAATTTAGAGCTCTAAAATTCCCTCTTAGAACAGCTTTCTCTGCATTTCATAATTTTTGGTAGATCTTGTTTCCAATTTCCCTTGTCTCAAGAAACCTTTTTCTGTCCACTTTTAATTTCTTTTTTTGTTTGTTTGTTTGATCCACTGGTTTTTCAAAAGAGTGCTATCTAATTTTCATGGATTTATGAACCTTCTAACTTTCTTCCTGTTGTTGAATTCAGTTTCACAGCACTGTAAATGAGCTTCTCAGGTGAGGTCACTCAGTGGTTAAGAATTTGCCTGCCAAAGAAGGAGCTGCAAGAGACAGGTTTGATCCCTGAGTCAGGAAGATCCCCTGAAGGAGGAAATAGCAACTCATTCCAGTGTTTGCTGGGATAATCCCCTTGGACAGAGGAACCTGGTGGACTATAGTCCATGGGGTAGCAAAGAGTCAGACACAACTGAGCAGACATGCACACACCATTGTAAATACACTCAGTATGATTTCAAATCCTTGATTCCTTACATTGATATCTGTGCCTTTGAGCAAGCAGTCTCCTCTTCCAGACTTTACAGGCTTGCTTTGACAGAGTCAGTTCTTTACCTGTCAGCTCAGCTTTGGATTCCAAAGGTCAGTAGGCACTGTCCTTGGAAAGGACACTGAGCTCACTATCACAGGCTCTGGTTTTGAGTGAGGCCTCTGCCTGAGTTCTGACATGGGCTGGGAGTGGCACTAGCTGGAAACAGCTGTAAGGGACTGGTATAGCTCCCTGCCTAAGCAAAGCTATAGGATGGGTTCAACTGTTGTCCAGATTCTCTGGTCAGGCTTCCCCAATGGTCAGAACTGGGTACTACATTCAGCAGTAGGCAGAGATGTGCCTACATGAGGCAGCAGAAATGTCCCCAAGGCCAGAAAGGCTCATGTTTGTGGACTCAAATCACATCTGCACACTGAAAGCACACTAAATTTCCTGGCCTGATGGGAATGCTCATTGTGTCCTGCAAATGCGGAGAACCACTAGCTTTACTCTCTGCTCAAGCACCACTATGAGTGGGTCTGTAGAATGGGGTACACAGCTTCCCTGGTACTCTAGTTAGGTTCCCTGTTCAGGCAGGCTGAGGGCTGGATTCAGCCATGGGCAGAACTACAAATCAGTTTCTCTGCCTAGTAGAATCAGGTCTGATTCTGAAGGCCATGCTCCCAAGCTCTATGCCATACTGCCTCAAGCCATAATAAATATAAATAAACATTCACTTGTGCAAATTCATGTTTAAAACCAAGTACCATGCCTTGCATGAAACTTTTATGAGAGTGAAAAGTCATTCAACGAAGAGAAAAAAATGACAGAGGCCATAGAACTGAGAAAATACTGCAGAGGATAGATAATAAAAGGCAGGTGGAGGGAGTGATGGAGAAGGAAACTAGAAAGGCAGGTTCTACTCAGGTCACAGGGACCATGAGAGTCAGTATAAAAAGGAATACATTGGCGGGAAATTACTATGGGCTGTGATTATAGCGTGATATCATCAGCATGTCCTTATGAAGAAGCAGTAGGGAGTAGAGTAGAAAGAGAGGTCAGTGTAGATAAGAGCTATTTTGCCATGATCCCAAAAAAAGGAAATTTAGAACTGAGCAAGATAAAGACATCAAAGTAAAGATTCAGCCTGGGAGATGTTTAGAAATAAATTGAGGACTTCAGCTGCTGGGGAGATGTGAGAAATAGAAAGCAGTCTAAAATGATGGCAAGGGTTAGAATCTGACTGTCAGAATGTGAGGTTATAAACCAGGATGACCATAAAGCAGAAAGGGATCAAAAGGAAGATAATGAGTTCAATTTTGAAAACTTTTATTTCAAGTATAAACATACAATTGGATTGCAGTGGCCAAGTCTGGGATAGTCACCAACATACCATCTCTTATTACAGCAGGAGATAAATAGAAAATAAGAATAATCAAAGATTCAAATATTTAATGCCTACTCTGTTTCAGTCCTCTGTTAGGTACTTATAGCCTATGATGAAAACTGGCACAAGTTGAAGTTCATGGTAATTGCTAAAGGTGACAATGAGAGCTAAGAGGAATGAACGTTAATTGATTTCCATCACTCTTGGTGTCTCCATAAAGACATTTGGAGAACAAAAGTACCAGAGAACAGAGAAGGGCTCAGTGCTACTTAATTCTCCAGGCTTCTCATGGTGTCAGAATGCCCTGACCCTGTCTCACTTCTGTTTAACTTTGTTATCAAAACCTAAGATAAAGGCATTGACAACAGCTAATCAAATATGGAGCAAATATAAAGTTCCTTAGTTTGGGAGGGTGGGTTGGCAAAACCAGAATTCAGAAGTATCTCAAGCGACCAAAATAACAGAAGCCCAAGAGATATTGTTAAATGATAAATGTTTGGAAACTTGGTAATATTTCACTTGAAAAATAGACCTGAGGTTTTCATTGAACCCTAAATTTAATAAAAAATCAATGTGTAAACCTGAGCCACGTTAATAAAAGTCAAGTTTCAAAATCTTGGCAGAAAAAAAAAAATCCATCATACTTTTTACTGGTCAGAGCACATCTGAGCAGTTGACTAAACTTTAGATATTAGATTTTCAAAGAGAAACTGGGAAACAAGCAAAATAAAGAGAATAACAAGAAAAAGGAAGGGTATGAAAAGTTATATTATGTGTAAAAAGAGCTAGAGAACAAAGTATATTCTCCCAGAAAAGGCTCAAAGGGGAGAAGGGACTTAGTATTGTCTTCAAGGATTTTATGGATGGTGATGTGGAAGGGTAGATGAGCTTTGGTCAAACTGACCCAGAAAGCAGAACTAGATGAAATCAGCTGGTACATTTTACTTTAAGAACAAACTTCCTAAAAAGTACAACCGTTGGATAAAATGGGCCAGCGTGCAAACTTTACTGCCATTGTCATGAATGTATCTCTACTGTGGAGGGAAGGCAGGTACTATGTGGGAGTCTGGTTACGACAACCTTGTGTGTAAGACAATGGCCTTACACCTTCCGGAAAATTATAGGAATCATGACTTTCTGCAAGTGAAGGGGTGTATTGAATTTGTACTATGAAGTGAAAGAAAATTCAGAGTTTAGAATCTTGGATTTGAGTCTTGATTTTGAGAACTTAAGCTGTGTTATTTTATAAGACTCAGTTTCCTCGTGTAAAATGATATGATAATAGTGCCTGCCTAACTTTATTCTTATGAGAGGATTAGATGAGACAGTATATGTGAAGTACCCTGCATTATTTTTTAAAAGATGTGATAAATTGCTAGTTTTTATTTTAAATAACTCTCCAAAATTAGTCTCAAATCTCATAATTGGGAAATTGAAACCATTCTGCCCTCATTAAACTTATATTCCAGAGAAAAATGGGTTTTTTCTGCTCTGCTCAAACCAAACATCTTTTTTAAAAGATCAAGTAAATAACCTGATTTCAGGCAGTAATTAAAACCTTGTGTAAATGATTTTTTCCCATATGTCATTCAGGACTCATTTCTGGATTTTTCCTACTGCTATACATCTTATCTTACTATAACTTATCAATTGCTACCCAAAAAAGGAACAATAGTTGAATATCATTATGTACACGAGAAGAGTTTATATGTAGAATCTATTTTTCTATTACCATAAGTACCACATTTTTCCATTTATTCAGTTTTGGCATTGATGTTTTATAATGTGCTTATAAAGATCAGGTCTCAGACACAGTGCTGACTTGAAGTCATTCTGCTTTTTCCTCTTTCCCTTAGAATTACCTTGCTTCTTTAATGTTTTCCAGACTGAAGTAGCTTTTCAAAAAAAAGCAGTGAGGGCTCCAACACTGGTTTGCTCATAGCAGATCCCATACTAAAACAAGCTGTCGAGCCAGCAATGGGTGCCAAGACTGTGATGCAAGATCTTTGCATATACTTTTTCCAGCAAATTCCAACTCCTTTTCTGCTGTTTCCAGTGCACAAGTCACTTGCCAAATATTTCTAACATACTGCTGTCTTGTTTATCTGTTAATTGGAGATAGCTATATTTTACCATCAGAGTCAACGGGTAACCTCAAACTCCAAAGTTAAACAAGCATTTAATCTTCTAGTTGAAAGATACAGAATTAAAATGCAATTTGAGAGTTTAGTGTCAGCATCAACCAAATACCCAAATGCATTAATGCCCTTTCAAGTGGCAGAGGTAACCATTCATGTTTAGATTTAGTCCTATGATTAGAAATAGCAAGAAGAATAAAATTATAATCATAATACTAACTAAAATCAAGGTACTAGTACATAGTCTCTTTCCAGGAAGCACAGTTAGGTGTTGTGTTGTTTTGCTTTGCTTTGCTGTGGACTTCATCACTCATCTTGGAACCAAAAAAAAAAAAAAAGAGAGATAAACGTGAAACTATTATATTCTTCCAAATATCTAACAACTATCTAATTTTTTTCCAGTCAGTGCAAGCTTTCAAAGTTTCTATCCTTCAGGGAATTAACTTGGTTTAATGGAATGATGAATTAGGAGTCTGTATACCTGTATTCTATTCCAAAGTCTGTTCAGTAACTGTGTAAATGTGTGTAAGTACCTTGACCCCTCTACGACTAACTTTCTCATCTATATAATGAGGGAGTAGGTTAGTTTATTTACAAACTCCCCACCAGCTTAAATGGTCTAGGGTTTTCTTTCTTTGGAATTTCTTGATAACCCGCTGAAAATAAAAATTTAAGTAATTATTTTAAATTAATACCTGTTATCTAAATAAGACAAATTTGAGAGCAGGGGGAAAAATGTTTTGCAGTTGGCACAGGTCAAAATGAAGCCAAATACAGAGAATTTAAACCATGTAGGCATCAAATCAAATAAACAGCCTCCAGTATTCAGCAGAAGTCTGTCTGTCTACCTAACTACTTAAGTGAATGAAATAATATACAGAGTACATCTCTTCCTAACAGAACTAGATTCACAATTGATATGGTCTGACATGATACTTACATTAAATGGTGCTATTAAAATAATCCTCCAAAATAGCTCTCTTTCGTGCATATTATGAAGGAAGCATCTACCAAGATTTTCCCGACTGCCATAACTTTTAAAACACCAATTATATCTTCATCTGAATAGCACTATCTGTTTTATAAAGAGCGTTGCTACGTGTGAGGGCTTTCCTGGTGGCTCAGTGGTAAAGAATCTGCCTGCAATGCAGGAGATGCAGGATGGATCCCTGGGTCAGGGAAGATCTCCTGGAGTCCACGGGGTCACAAAAGTGGGACACTACTGAGCAATTAAACAGCCACAACAACTTGCTACATATTACATCATTATTCCCAGTGACCATCCGATGAAGTAAGTTGTCTTATCAACCCTATTTGCCAGCTGAGGAAACTGAGATTCAGGGAAAATAAGAACGATAGGGTATGAATAGCAAACCTTTGAATATCTTGAGGTTTCACGCTCTTCAGAAAGTAAGTTGCTTCCTTAATGCTCCCCCTTTCTTTCTTTCTAATATCTTCCATATAAAATCTTTCAACAATATCTATTGAGTGCCTAGGAATTGGGCATTGTATAAGGTGACGGGTTGGTAAAAAAGAAAATAATATATGAACCCAACTGCATAACATTATGGTTTAATAGTTTCAATGAGCATCACCTATTCCATTCTTGATTTGGGGGCAGTAACTATGCACCCTTTCTTCCTACCCACTCCCATCATACATAATTCAAGAATTTTAAGCAACTATTTTGCTAATGAAATTAATTAGCATATTTCAGTGAAAACCTCCAAAATATTTGGTTTTTTTGTTATTTCAACCTAGAAGATTGAGGCAATCAAATGGTTTGGACACCATCTAGCATCTTGATTTTGTGCCTCTGTTCAATCTACAGCTATGGATTGGTTGGTAGATCAATCAAACTGTTTTCGTTTAGCCAGTGCTATTATCTATAATTATCTCATTCTGTTAAATAAATCAACAAATACTTATTGGGAATGTGGGATTAAGACAACAGGTGAAGTACAGATGTTTATTTAATCTATTTACTTAAGTTGAAACCCATGTTGTTTCCCTTGCCTCTGAAAATAAGTTCTTTACTCTTTGTTCACTATTAATCAAATAATCAGTTCATTTTTAAGCTGTTGACTAATTTACACTATTTTGGTGAGGGGAAATAGCAGTGTTCAAAAAGTATTTATTCTACAAGACAGCACACATTTTTAAATGTTAGTGATTAAACAATAACTTCAAAGATTTTGTAAGATTTCTGGCCTCATCACCTTTCTGTATATCTGAAGCTAGTGTTTCAGATAGAATTATGCTTCTTGTTTACAGTGTGTAGACTCTTTGGAGAAAATCTAGCCCCTTGAAGAAACAAAACTAGAACAGGTTATTCTCTTAATACAACCAAATGGGCCAAAAATGACCTAATTTCTCCATAAGAGAGTCCAATAGTAATAACTTCCAAAAGATCTGCTTGCCAAAAAAAGTTTCAGTTTTTTTAAACTTTTCTTAATATTATCTTCTCTGAATATATTTAAAATATAAACTGATTCATAGCCAGTAAGTGTAGAATTTGTCTATAATCTAAATCTAACTTCAAGGGCTGGAAAAGTTTGAATAATAGTATTTTTTGATCTAAAATATTTTTCCCTCCAACAGTACACATCCATTTACTAAAATAGTCACATCAGCATAACTTACTAGTCTAAGGCTTGAGTTACTCAAGCCAGTAACAACAAAAGTCAATTTTATTCCAAATGGAACTGTTGTCACAAATAAAGGAAGTTGTGCATGTGAGTGATAAACCATGGTTCAGTCAATGCTACCTGCTCTTAGAGATATGACAATAAAACAGGCTTATTGTTTTTATGTAACTTTGGATCTACTGATTATTTCTGAAATGAGAAGTCACCATAATTTATGAGATTATCTTTTAACATCTTTAGGCTATGGTATAAAAGTTCACTCTGATAATCAAGTTGTTGTACCAAGGAAATATTTACAATTTTTACTCTTTACCGCAAAAATTTAGACTTCTAAGCTAAGTATATTCAGTTGAAATAAAAAGTAGAGTGGGAAAGGAAAAGGATGGCATCCTTAATTATTAATATATTTGATCCTCAAAAAAAAAAAAAAAGTCAACCTAATACACCATGTGTTGGCCAGTTCTTCCAAATCCAAAAGCATTAGATCAGAATATGACTGTTTAGGCAGCCTGGTTCATGGAAAGACATTGTAACAGCCCTTCATCAGAAGAGTCCACTCCTGATTACTGATTATAAGCCAGCAACAAATAGGAAAATGAGCAAATTTCAGTGTCTAGGCTCTATAAAGCAAACAGAATTTCAAAAGACTGTTACTAGGCCTGGCTCCCTCATCAATCCTTACGTTAGTCAGTCAATGGCCTTGCCCAGCTATAGCTATGACAGTTGGCACAGGTGGTTCTATCTGACACATTTTTTGGGCAACTTCTAAATATAATTCCAAAATAAATAGACACTGAGAATGTGTTCACTTTTAAACTACTCAGAGACAGTATTTCAGCTAATTAATAATTTTTTAGCACTCTCCAGAACCTTCCTTGTATTTTGGTTACGTAGTCATTACCCCACGTCATTATTCAGGTACTAAAAGTGAGAAAGTTGTCCAAACTGAAACTTGAAGCTTATGAGCAGAAATGTTCTCAAGAGTATGGAAGACATTCACTGAGTTACAGTAAATATACAGCTAGGTATTCAGGAGTTTTGTTTAATTTTCAGAAAAAAGTTAGAACATTCTAGGAGTCTTTATTTTCTCCTGTCTTTCACCTCCACTCCTTTTAAGTATGAGAGCCTGGCAGGGTAGGACACCTCATTTGTGCACTCGGATGGTCTGTATCATATGCATCACCACAATTCCCAAATAAAAGTGTATCAGATTTCAAAGCAAAAGTTTACAAAACCCAACCCTTCTTTTCTAATTTAGTGGAAAGAAAACCCTCTCTGTCAATGTTCAAAAACTTCCCCGGGTGAATGTTAGGCTAGAATTAGTAAATGTTAATCATCATGCTTCAAGTTGACTCACTGGAAAAGAGTCTGATGCTGGGAAGAATTGGGGGTGGGAGGAGACGGGGACGACAGAGAATGAGATGGCTGGATGGCATCACCGACTCGATGGACATGAGTTTGAGTGAACTCCGGGAGTTGGTGATGGACAGGGAGGCCTGGCGTGCTGTGATTCATGGGGTCGCAAAGAGTCGGACACGACTGAGCCACTGAACTGAACTAAACTGAACTGAATCATCTTGAAAGCAGGGGCTATATCTTGTCTATGCGTGTATTTCAGGGCCTTGTATAATGCCTGCCACCTTATAAATGCTCAGGAAATATTTACAATTGAATAGAGAGATAAACATTCAGTTCAGTTCAGTTCAGTCGCTCAGTCATGTCCGACTCTCCGCGACCCCATGAATCACAGCACGCCAGGCCTCCCTGTCCATCACCAACTCCCGGAGTACACTCAAACTCATGTCCACAGAGTCGGCGATGCCATCCAGCCATCTCATTCTCTGTCGTCCCCTTCTCCTCCCGCCCCCAACCTTTCCAAGCATCAGAGTCTTTTCCAGTGAATCAACTCGTCGCATGATGTGGCCAAAGTATTGCAGTTTCAGCTTTAGCATCAGTCCCTCCAATGAACATCCAGGATTGATCTCCTTTAGAATGGACTGGTTGGATCTCCTTGCAGTCCAAGGGACTCTCAAGAGTCTTCTCCAACACCACAGTTCAAAAGCATCGATTCTTTGGCGATCAGCTTTCTTCACAGTCCAACTCTCACATCCATACATGACCACGGGAAAAACCATTGCCTTGACTAGACGGACCTTGGTTGGCAAAGTAATGTCTCTGCTTTTTAATATACTATCAAGGTTGGTCATAACTTTCCATTACTATACTCTAATTCAGGATATAGAAGATTTGGGCAGGGGGGTTGGGGGGGGCGGAATAGCCTTCTATCACTGACTTAATGAGATTAAAGCAATGCTTAGAACACACGTGTGAAGTCTATGGATGTGCCGGTCAGTCTCCTCAGAGAAGATGCCTTTTAGTGAAAAGAGAACACTACTACTGCATTTCGAGTCAGAAAACTGAGTGTTCACCCCAGATTGCCACTTCCTATCACTGTGACCTTGTATAAGCACTCTGAGTCTTGCTTTCATTACCTATATAATAGGAAGGGCGATAACACCCTGTGTACTGCACAGCTTCTCCTGAGTATCCAGTGAGATGCTCGGCGTGTGGAGGGTGACACCACTGTCATGACACGTACAGCATAGTAACATGTGTGCTCACCCTTTCTTCAGAAAAATCGCTGTGGGTCCCGCAAGCTTCTTGTTTTAGATCATTGTATGCATTTGGTTTTGGCTGGGCTCGGTCCTCACTGCTGCGCAAGCTTTGCTCTAGTTGCAGGGCATAGGGGCTGCTCTTTGCCGTGGCATGCAGGCCTCTCGCTGCAGTGGCTTCCCATTGTGGGGCATGGGCGCAGAGTGCATGGTCTTTAGTAGCTGCAGCTCCAGTCTCTAGAGCACAGACTCGACTGTTGTGTCCCACAGGCTTAGTTGCTCCATGGCATGTGGGATCTTGCCAGATCAGAGATCAAAGCCATGTCTCCTGCATTGTCAGGTGGATTCTTCACCAATGAGCCACCAGGGGAGCCCCTGTTAGATTCTTTTTTTTTTTAATTTATTTATTTTAGTTGGAGACTAATTACTTTACAATACTGTAGTGGGTTTTGCCATACATTGATATAAATCGGCCATGGGTGTACATGTGTTCCCCATCCTGAACTCCCCTCCCACCTCCCTCCGCATCCCATCCCTAAGGGTCATCCCAGTGCACCAGCCCCGAGCATCCTATCTCATGCATCGAACCTGGACTGGCGATCTGTTTCATATATGATAATATACATGTTTCAATGCTATTCTCTCAGATCATCCCACCCTCGCCTTCTCCCACAGAATCCAAAAGACTGTTCTATACATCTGTGTCTCTTTTGCTGTCTTGCATACAGGGTTATCGTTACCATCTTTCTAAATTCCATATATATGTGTTAGTATACTGTATTGGTGTTTTTCTTTCTGGCTTACTTCACTCTGTATAATAGGCTCCAGTTTCATCCACCTCATTATTCTTTTTAATGGCTGAGTAATATTCTATTGTGTATATGTATCACAACTTTCTTATCCATTCATCTGCAGATGGACATCTAGGTTGCTTCCATGTCCTGGCTATCATAAACAGTGCTGCAGTGAACATTGGGGTACATGTGTCTCTTTCAATTCTGGTTTCCTCAGTGTGTATGCCCAGCAGTGGGATTGCTGGGTGGTATAGCAGTTCTATTTCCAGTATTTTAAGGAATCTTCACACTGTTCTCCATACTGGCTGTACTAGTTTGCACTCCCACCAACAGTGTAAGAGGGTTTCCTTTCCTTCACACCCTCTCCAGCATTTATTGTTTGTACATCTGTAGATAGCAGCCATTCTGACGGGCGTGAGATGGTTAGATTCTTAAATCATCAATTTAACTATTGTTATCATGGTATGCTAAACTAATGCCAGATGAAAATAGTAATTTTGTGAATTTTTATCACAAAATTTAGAACAAAAAAATGTTTTACTGGAGTTATAAAGATCAGTTCTTAAGAAATACTATTCTAAATCTATTTTCAAGGAAGAATTTTAATGTGACTTCCTATTTAAGTAGAAATCTGGCGAAACACTATGAGAAACTAATATGATGCAGCCTAGATAAAAGAACATTTGACTGCCTTAGTATTTTTAGCCAAAGCACATTTTACACACAGAATCCCTGCTTGGAAGAATAACTTAGATCCTCACTGGGAATGCTGTTGGCAGATGGCCTTCCACTGTCAGTTCACTTTGGTCAAGGTCATGTATCCTTCCCAGGAGAGCCCACATCCAATGACTGATTGACGCAAAGCTCTTTACCCCACCTTACACAACTCTGAAGAATCACCCCAGCTTCAGAGCTCCTCACAGTGTTATCTGAGGCCTCCATGGAGACTGTTTCACTGGTCAGTTCCTCCCTCAGCCTAGTCCTGCTTCCTTCCTTTCCATGGTATGACCCCAAGAGCACTCCCCAATAAACCTCCGGCATGCTAATTTCCTCCTCACAATCTGTTGGAATTCTCATGGGGCCTAACCTACAGCAACTCTTATAATAAATGTAGTAACTTTTGCAAACAGAAATTACTGCGTATTCCCTAGACTGCATAATAGAAGCAAAACTATAGTCTTACCTTCTTTTTGTACAGCATTTCAACATACACAAAGCATTTGTACCTTCCTGCTCTAGTGTGGTCCCTCAAACAACCCTTGGTAGAAGGCAGGGCTTATAGAATAACTCCCATACTAAATATGAGGAATTGAAGATGAGAGAAGCTGAAAACCTTAACTGGGGTAACTTCAATATATAAGTAGGTGAATAGGTAGATAGTCAATCATTCAGTAAGTGATAAACTTGGATTCTAATCTTAATTTTTGGATTTCTCATGCAGGTCTTACTTGCCATCCATTGTTTTTCCTCATGAAAACTTACATGTCTGTGTTTCTTATGCTGTGTTAACTGGTATTTAATGATTCACCCATGCACAATTTTAGGACACTTTAAATATATCTCAAAACCCCTGTCAAATCTGCCAGCATCCTGAAGTATCAAGATTATTGAATTGGGAATAAGTGTTCTAAGGTTTGAGATAATTATTTTCCATGTTTTTTATTGTCGGAAAAATCTTGAAATTGTTTTATTTCCTCAGCCTTACCCATGATAAAGTGTTTGTCACATATAGGGTGTGTTTCTAAAATGAAAATGAAAACTAATATTAATTTTTCATTTATTGAAAGATTAACCTGTGTTCTCAACTTGTATATATGATTATTTGACTTCCAAGTAATCTCATATTTACTATCTTAATCATATAAGCAATGTCCTAATCTGTATCTGACACACACACAGTTTTCTTTAGAGAAAATAATCAGTCTTTTTATTTCTTCAAATTCTCTTAAGAATCTAAACCAATTGGAGGTTCTGTTTGTTTGTTTGTTTGTTTAGGGGCTTTGTTTTTGTTTTTTAATGGTCTTTCTGGAGTATCTGTTAGGAGGAGGTAGCCAACCAAATAACAGCTTTTAAAAAGTAAAAATTAATCTCAGCAGTACAACAACAAAATGACCTGGCCTAAAATTGTTCATTCAGTGATTAGAATCAAAAGTGAATTATCTTCTCCAGCAGATATCCTGTGGCAAGAACTATTTTAAAGATAGAATTATATTGTTTTTGTGAGATTCAGCAGGGAATCTTTTTTCCAGAACTATTTTTCAGACACAAAACTTTGACTTGTTTTTCAATTTCCAAAAGTCTCAATCTTTCTGAGTAATTCTATCCACAATGGAATATTGTGTATCCCTTTTAAGAGAGAAAAATGTGGGACAACAAAGAATCATGGTGGTGTGGATAAGTAAAGTCACTCATTGTCCTGTAACTAATTTAGTAAACATAACTTGGAGATATCCAGGGAGTATGAGGACACCAGCTGGCTGGTGATACAAGAGAATGTGAGGTGTTTATAGAGACTGAAATGATGTGATCAGATTGAGATGTTCCACACCTTTTTCCAATAATGACACAATTAAAAGTCATTATAAAATTAAAACTGGTTTCCCAGGCAAAATCTAAATATCTTAGACTGAAAATGTCCGTTTTCTCACTGTTTTATGAGACCAAGGCAGGTAGCCTCCATCTACATAAGACACAGTTTAGAAACAAAGTTCCTTCGTTGTTTCAGTGCCTAAAAGTTCATTTCCAAAGAAAATATCTCATTTTAAATGATGTCACTTGTCTTCCATTTAGTCTGTTAGTTTATAATCGCTTGCTGGAAGATCTTGATAGAGTTAATTTCTATAATCATGTGAGGCTAAGCAAGTTTTTTATGTTAATGATGACATTCTTAAAATAACAATTCCCTAAAATCCAGGATATTCAGCAAGGTTAAATCATTTTCCCTGTATCACAAAAAGCCAAAAAGTGTTAAGACAAATGCAAACTTACAAAAGTTTGGGCCTTTGCTCAGTGCATAAGGTCCTTGCTATTCAAAGCACAGTCTATGGACCAGAAGCTTGACTTGGGAGCTTATTAGAAATGTAGAACCTCAGGCCCCAATCCAGACTCACTGAATCAGAATCTGCATTCTACCAAACTCCCCAAATGATCTGCATGCACATTCAGGTCATGAAGCCCTTCAGTAGGCCATTTGTTTTACAATACCCATTACATATGACTCCATTAAGTGCTCACATAGTCCATGTGTCATAGATTGGTCTCCTGTAAAAGTTTGTTAAAATCATATTGTCAGCATGACATAGATGCATCTTAATCACAGATATTCCACAAGCCTGAACTTCAATTTATAGTCATTGTTCGTGATATGCTTAAGCCCTAGTAACTACATCTGCCCCTACCCTGAAATTTCCCATCAAAAAGAGCCATAAACATAAATAGGATCTGATATTCAAGGACTTAAAACTAGTCAAGTACACTTTCCCATGTTCATTTCTCACTCCCTCCTAAGAGTTTTATAATCTAATGACAACAGCTTTCTACCATTTCCTCTTAAAGTCTTGCATTACTATGTCACTGGGCCTTTGCTCATGCTCTATCCTTCACCTGGAATGATGGTTATTGTTTGACGAAAACTAATTCATCCTTTAAAGGCCAGATTGTGTGTCACCTGTAAATGAACCTGATCCTGCCAAGTAAAATTAATCCCTCCTCTATAGTTCACAGCATTTAGATTATACTTGTCATTTAACAACTGTTGAATTGTGCAGTTAATTACTTAGGCCATTCTCTTCCATAATTCTGTGTATTTCCTAAAGACATAGAACGTGTCTTACGCTTGTAAATACAAAGTCTACTTTAATTATAGATAGTATTCATGGTTTTGTTAACATGACTTGAAATCTAACTCTAAACTCAAAGGAACTGTCAAAACTCTATTATTATCTCAGCACTTCAGTTCAGTTCAGCCACTCAGTCATGTCCGACTCTCTGCGACCCCATGAATCACAGCACGCCAGGCCTCCCTGTCCATCACCAACTCCTGTATTTCACTCAAACTCATGTCCATCGAGTCGGTGATGCCATCCAGCCATCTCATTCTCTGTCGTCCCCTTCTCCTCCTGCCCCCAATCCTTCCTGGCATCAGAGTCTCTTCCAGTGAGTCAACTCTTCGCATTAGTTGGCCAAAGTATTGGAGTTTCAGCTTCAGGATCAGTCCTTCCAATGAACACCCAGGACTGATCTCCTTTAGGAGGACTGGTTGGATCTCCTTGAAGTCCAAGGGACTCTCAAGAGTCTTCTCCAACACCACAGTTCAAAAGCATCAATTCTTCGGAGATCAGCTTTCTTCACAGTCCAACTCTCACATCCATACATGACCACGGGAAAAAACATAGCCTTGACTAGACAGACCTTTGTTGGCAAAGTAAAGTCTCTGCTTTTTAATATGCCATCTAGGTTGGTCATAACTTTCCTTCCAAGGAGTAAGTGTCTTTTAATTTCATGGCTGCAATCACCATCTGCAGTGATTTGGGAGCCCAAAAAAATAGTCTGACACTGTTTCCACATCTATTTCCCATGAAGTGATGGGATCAAATGCCATGATCTCAGTTTTCTGAATGTTGAGCTTTAAGCCAACATTTTTACTCTCCTCTTTCACTTTCATCAAGAGGCTTTTGAGTTCCTCTTCACTTTCTGCCATAAGGGTGGTGTCATCTGCATATCTGAGGTTATTGATATTTCTCCCGGCAATCTTGATTCCAGCTTGTGCTTCCTGCAGCCCAGCATTCCTCATGATGTACTCTGCATATAAGTTCAATAAGCAGGGTGACAAAATACAGCCTTGACATACTCCTTTCCCTATTTGGAACCAGTCTGTTGTTCCATGTCCAGTTCTGACTGTTGCTTCCTGACCTGCATACAGGTTTCTCAAGAGGCAGGTCAGGTGGTCTGGTATTCCCATCTCTTTCAGAATGTTCCACAGTTTATTGTGATCCTCACAGTCAAAGGCTTTGGCATAGTCAATAAAGCAGAAATTGATGGTTTTCTGGAACTCTCTTGCTTTTTCAATGATTCAGTGGATGTTGGCAATTTGATATCTGGTGCCTCTGCCTTTTCTAAAACCAGCTTGAACATTTGGAAGTTCACAGTTCAGGTATTACTGAAGCCTGGCTTGGAGAATTTTGACCATGACTTTACTAGCGTGTGAGATGACTGCTATTGTGTGGTAGTTTGAGCATTCTTTGGCATTGCCTTTCTTTGGGATTGGAATGAAGACTGACCTTTTCCAGTCCTGTGGCCACTGCTGAGTTTTCCATATTTGCTGGCATATTGAGTGCAGCACTTCCACAGTATCATCTTTCAGGATTTGAAATAGCTCAACTGGAATTCCATCACCTCCACTAGCTTTCTTTGTAGTGATGCTTCCTAAGGACCACTTAACTTCACATTCCAGGATGTCTGGCTCTAGGTGAGTAATCACACCATCATGATTATCTTGGTCATGAAGATCTTTTTTGTACAGTTCTTCTGTGTATTCTTGCCACCTCTTCTTAATATCTTCTGCTTCTCTTAGGTCCATACCATTTCTGTCCTTTATCGAGCCCATCTTTGCATGAAATGTTCCCTTGGAATCTCTAATTTTCTTGATTTGATCTCTCGTCTTTCCCATTCTGTTGTTTTCCTCTATTTCTTTGCATTGATCACTGAGGAAGGCTTTCTTATCTCTCCTTGCTATTCTTTGGAACTCTGCATTCAGATGCTTATATCTTTCCTTTTCGCCTTTGCTTTTTGCTTCTCTTCTTTTCACAACTATTTGTAAGGCCTCCTCAGACAACCATTTTGCTTTTTTGCATTTCTTTTCCATGGGGATGGTCTTGATCCCTGTCTCCTGTACAATGTCACAAATCTCAATCCACAGTTCATCAGGCACTCTATCTATCAGATCTAGTCCCTTAAGTCTATTTCTCACTTCCACTGTATAATCATAAGGGATTTGATTTAGGTCATACCTGAATGATCCAGTGGTTTTCCCTACTTTCTTTAAGTCTGAATTTGGCAATAAGGAGTTCATGATCTGAGCCACACTTAGGGTGATAAAATTTTCCCAAAACCAATGTATAGCCTGTTATCTAGAGATTTTTAGGATTATGAAATCTTGGGTGAACAGATGACATCAAGACATATAATGGAGGCCATTAGATTTATATTAAAGGAGTAGGTTGTATAAGAAGGGGCAAACCCCCATGAGGTCACCAACTTGACCTTCTCTGTTGAGAGGCACAGAATCAGGACCATGATCTCCAATGCACTTGTGAAGAGGCACATTATCATGAGTAATTTATCAAAGCCATAAACCACAGTTTATCTCCAGAAGGAAGCCTGGGGTTTGGGGAAGTATATGGAATTTAGAGTCAGAAGGTCTGCATGACTTTGGATTTTTTTTTTAAACTTTGGCAGGAAATGGTCTGTTACTGTGCCTCCCACCTACATAAACTAACAATGATGATACTAATAACAGTCTCACCTATTTCATAGGGATTTTATACAAATCAAAACAGGTTGCATGCAAAATCACTTTGAAAAATATAACCAACAATTTTTCACTGAATGATTTCAAAAACACAACTTTGTCTAAGGTGAAATCATGCCTAAATGTGAACTGTTTTCTCACCACTAGGAAAGTTGCCTCAAATTGTTAACACAAATGTAGAAAGGAAATGCTTTTGCTAGCCTCTCTAGGGAGATTATTTAAAGTGTATTTATTCTAGACCTGAAAAATGTTTTATATGTTCAGATATTTTAAATGCACACATAAGGATTTACTAGCTTTCAAGGCAAGTAGTTAGAGAAAGACTGTAAAGTGCACCAGCATTTCTTGAGGACTTACTGTGTGCCAAGAACCAGGAATACAACAATGAACAAAATAATTCACTCTATCTTCACGAAGTTTTACAGAATGGTGGGGACACAAACAAGTAAATAGAATTTTTAAATCACTGAACTTCCTGTTTTAATTTTACTGAAAAAGAAGGAGTGATTAAATATTGGTAGGCCATACATTTCTAAATTAACAATTAAAGATGCATGAAAAAAATCAGAGAGATGGCAGCCAGGATTATAAATTATGTCCAAAGGAAAATTTGGAGAAGATCAAGGTCAGCCAGAGGTGACCATTATTGATTTTGAGTGTAGCATTCTGAGAAAACCCTGTACTTCAAGCACCATTTTCTGCCTTACTTTTTACCTGCTTTATGAATGGCTTCCACTCAACATGTTTATTTGGAAATGCTCAAGAAAAGAGAACAAACAGGAATAAGAATGCACTGCATATTTTCTTTAAGTCCTAGATCTGACTCTAACTAGATATGGGACTTTCAGGTAATCACATAACTTCTCTGATCCTCAGTTTGCTCTCTGAAAAATAGGAGTTTGGGCTAAATATACTTTTATGTCCTCTTGTTTCTAATGCCTCATCATATCTCTCATTTAAATCAAGGAAAATGTTATCAAAGAATTAGAAGAAAAAATATTAAATACTAAAATAAATATCTGGGAGGCCTAGAACCCACCAAAGTGAACTTTTTAACAAATTATCAAGATAACTGAAAATATTATTTCTCAGAAATATTTCTCTCATCATCTGTTTGTCTTATAATTACCAAAAATGTTGTATTTATGGTTCCACAGCATATCACCTCCAATGGCATACTGTACATATGTACATATTATCCCCTGATAATATGAAAATATGTTTTTCATCCCTTTACTGGAACTCTAGGGATAAATTTAATTAAGATGTTTTAAGGTAGATAAGTTCAAAATAAGTTAAAGTAGACATCTATAAGCACAGCCTAAGGAGGAACTTTGAGATTACCTACTTATTTCCAGTCATGGAAACACCATATTCCAGATGACAAGGGACACCTGGTACCCACTACCAGTTACATCCCACTCTTCTCTAGAATTCCTTTGCAGTTGACTTTCTTCCTTCTAAGACACACAGTACTTGCATCTCTTTAGATGATACAGATGATATTTGATCTCTAGATTTGATTTTATGCTTGCACACATTAAGAACTTAGAGTCAAACAAGAAAACCCTCTCAGATCCTCTCCCCTTAGCCTTCCCTCACCACCGCTGTTAGTACTGCTTCCTTGCTTATTTTTCTTTTAGGATCTATTTGACCACATGCTTTTGGGGAAACCTACTAGCCAATATTTACTACCCACTCATGGATATGTGTAATACTGTCTGTTTGCCGCCTTGGCTTCCTTTTGCTTAAGTGAATGAAGTCACTTAGGACTAACCGGGCTCCTCAGTTGAGAGCTTGACTAAAAAAGAGATGTACAACTTGACAATTGTGAGTTAAGTATTATTTGGAGCAAAATGAGGACTGCAGCGCAGAAGGCAGGCAGCATCTCAGATGGCTCTGAGAGACTGCTCCAAAGCAGCAGTGGGGGAAAGTCAGTATATAAGGTTTTAGTGAAGGGGGAGTTCAGTGCCATGACACACTCATTTTACAAAAGGTTTTTGTTAGTCATGAGGATCTGAAGGGAAGTCACCTTGAAGGGATTTAGTGCTTCTCTAGATATGAGGAGATGCAAGGATTGAGATCATAAAATCTGTTCCTAAAAACATCCAGCTATCTCTGGTCCCATCACTTCATGGGAAATAGATGGGGAAACAGTGGAAACAGTGTCAGACTTTATTTTGGGGGGCTCCAAAATCACTGCAGATGCTGATTGCAGCCATGGAATTAAAAGACGCTTACTCCTTGGAAGGAAAGTTATGACCAACCTTGATAGTATATTAAAAAGCAGAGACATTACTTTGCCAACCAAGGTCCGTCTAGTCAAGGCTATGGTTTTTCCCATGGTCATGTATGGATGTGAGAGTTGGACTGTGAAGAAAGCTGATCACCGAAGAATTGATGCTTTTGAACTGTGGTGTTGGAGAAGACTCTTGAGAGTCCCTTGTACTGCAAGGAGATCCAACCAGTCCATTCTAAAGGAGATCAATCCTGGGTGTTCATTGGAAGGACTGATGCTAAAGCTGAAACTGCAATACTTTGGCCACCTCATGCGACAAGTTGACTCACTGGAAAAGACTCTGATGCTAGGAAAGGTTGGGGGAGGGAGGAGAAGGGGAGGACAGAGAATGAGATGGCTGGATGGCATCACTGACTCTGTGGACATGAGTTTGAGTAAACTCCGGGAGTTGGTGATTGACAGGGAGGCCTGGCATGCTGTGATTCATGGGGTCGCAGAGAGTCGGACATGACTGAGTGACTGAACTGAACTGAACTGACTGATCTAAAGACCTGTCTCACCAGATTCCCTGGAGCAAGGAATGGGTGGCTCATTGTAAAAACGCTGCAAGTTTATAACTAGAACGTCTTTGAGGACTGAGGCTGATTTGGGATCACAGAATAACAGCACAAATGCAATCAAAACCACTAGCCAAGGGGCTATAACCAGGCTTCTAAATAGGAAGACTCAACTTCAAAAATAACTACATAAAGAATTTACATGTCATGAAGTCATATTTTACCTGGGCTTCTTTTGCACAAGATAATCCCTGACATCCCCAATGGCTAGCTGTTTCCTGCTGTTAAAAACAAAACATCTCAATAACAAAGTTCCATAAAATTGGTGAAACATTTAAAAGTGCATTTGACTGCCAAGGCAAGTCTTTTAATATCACTAAGCCTCAGTTTCCTATCTAGAAGGACTGGCAAAATCTGCTCCAGAAACTGCATAAAGCAAGTTGTGAGAAATAAATGATAATATATAAAATTATTTGAGAACAATCAGTTCAGTTGCTCAGTCGTGTCTGACTCTTTGCGACCCCATGGACTGCAGCACACCAGGCTTTCCTGTCCTTCACCAATTCCAGGAGCTTGTTCAGTCTCATGTCCATCGAGTCAGTGATGCCATCCAACCATCTCATGCTCCGTCATCCCCTTCTCCTCCTGCCTTCAATCTTTCCCAGCATCAGAGTCTTTTCCAATGAGTCAGCATTTCGCATCAGGTGGCCAAAGTATTGGAGTTTCAGCTTCAGCATCAGTCCAGTCCAATGAATATTCAGAACTGATTTCCTTTAGGATTGCCTGGTTTGCTCTCCTTGCAGTCCAAGGGACTCTCAAGAGTCTTCTCCAACACCACAGTTCAAAAACATCAATTCGTTGGCGCTCAGCTTTCTTTATAGTCCAACTCTCATATCTATACATGACTACTGGAAAAACCATAGCTTTGACTAGACGGACCTTTGTTGACAAAGTAATGTCTCTGCTTTTTAACATGCTAGCTTTTCTTCCAAGGAGCAAGCGTCTTTTAATTTCATGGCTGTAGTCACCATCTGCAGTGATTTTGGAGCCCAAGAAAATAAATAATGAGAACAATAAATCATGATAAACATAGACTTGTCATATCCATTGCTCCAGTCAAATTATGCTTCAAAGATTAAACTAGTTCAAAAGGGAAACCAGGATTTTCAGTTTTTAAAAACTTCTCCCCCAAAAACATTGTTAAATAGATGGCTCGTAAAGGGACCAAAGGGAGAGGAAAAGGGGAGGAGCTGTTTGTGTTTAATGAGCTGTTTGCGTTTTATGAGCTGTTTGCAAGAATGAAAACTAAAAGGGTTCTGTCTCATTAGCCCCGGGTCTCGACTGGAAAGCAGCAAAGGAAAAGCTTCTTCTCTTGACAGCAGCATCTGCTGATCGGCGTATCAATGGTGCAACTGCAGGTGAATGGTCACCAGCACTCCTCAAGAGCTCTTGATTTTGCTTCCGATTCCTCCAAAGGTGGCTCAAGCACCCCAAACACCGAGGGTGCAGCCAGGGCCGCCAGCGGCTGGCTCAGTGTCCAGTGCGCATGCGTCCACTGCACGCGTGCTAATAGGGAGCAGAGCGGGGAGCAAAAGGCTAGTGGGCCGAAAGATGTTTCCTCATAAATGAATGAGTAATCCAGTCGGTGTATATATATGCAATTCACTGGCTACTTAAAAACAATTCTTTGCCCAAAATAACAGTTTATAATCAAGAAAATGTGACTAAAACGTGAAACATTAAAAGCACATGAGAAAAGGCTGTGTCCATTCCACTTTCCAAATGTTATCCCTTCTCTTCAATGTTTTGGCCCTGAGAATAGCTGCTGAAGAAAGAATTGAGTGCGTTTAGAACACTCCTCCTGATTGGCTGGAATAATCAAGCACCTTCCATAATTTCAATCTTAATAACTAAATAAGACGAGGTGCATAGCAATTCGATTGACAGCTCAGTTCTGAAACCAACTTGCTGCTGTCTGCAGTGAGTGGCTTAGTGCCTCCAGAAGGCAGCTAGCTTATAGAAAAGAGGAAAAAGTAGCAATTTTTAAGGGGATTAAACTTGTTCAGGCACTGAGTATTATTGAAACAAGTTCCCGCTGTTACTTGTTAAACAAGGAAAGGGGTGGAAGCTTCTATTTGTTAATATCATTCAGACATCTGCTATAGACATTCTACTGGTTGGGCTGCAAGTCAGAGGACTAAGTTGTGAATGCTGGTAACAGTCAGAGGGGCCCAGTAAATTGCCTGGAGGAAATGTCCTGCCACAAACATTTGTAGTTTTTCTTCAGTAGAAAGGTCAGTATTTCTGGGGCTGCTGGGTTCTGCTAAGACCATGGGCCAGAGCCCCAGCCCTACCCAGAATTCACCTAGGAGCTTTAAAAAAATTGCTAACATCTAACCCCCTGCCCCTCGAAGCTGGCATTTCACTGTTCTCGGGTGTGCACTGGCCATCAGGTGCCTTAATTTTTAACCACCTCTCCTCACCCGCAGGTGGTTCCCATCTTCAGTTTGGCTTGAGAATGCCTGTTCTAAACTGATAGGACTTGGTAGCTGGAAGATGCAACACAGAGCTTCCCATTATAATTAAATTAGCACAGCAAATTTAGACTCCTTTGTTCTGGTGAGTTCAAACAGTTCCCTGGGCAATGGAAAATTTCTCACCAATCCACCGCCCTTTTGCCTCCAGCCTACCATTACTTTTCAAACATAGCATTCCCTTTTGTTACAGCCAATAACTTTCTGTACATGCAAACATTCTTTTTCATGCCTTCGGGGAGAATACCATCATATTTGATATGATTTCCTTCACATTTTAGTTTGGCTTCGTTGGTACTTTTTTTCCTCATGTTCTTTCTTTGAAAAGTGTTTCTTGGACAGTCCTTATTCTGCTAGATCCGGATCATTTGCTAACACTGTGCGCAGTATCACTTTAGGGAGAAGAAGGGCAGAGGAAGCAGAGCAGTCTTCTTTTCTCCAGGCCCCCACCCCTTCCCACACCTCCCAGGGTCACTAGACTTCAAATATGAAAAGCATTAACCAGCTCCGCCTGTTGTGTGGACGGCATTGTGAGAGAAAGTCAGCCTCTGGCCCCTTATTATTTAGACTTTGATGTGATACTTGGCAGTAGAGGAGGAAACACATATCATTTGTTAGATAATAATCTGGCACAGAAGTACATACAAAGTCAATTAGGAGATTAAAAACCTGATTCCCGTGCCCATTTTAAATATAGCCAAGCCCTGCTTGAGTGTACACATTGGTATACATTGTTCAAGTGGTTTAACAAGTACAGAGCTGAGCTACCTCTCCTGGTGTTTTACTGGTCTTTTTATAAGGACCTGGGGTGCAAAGGTTGATTTCAGACCACTAATTGCATGTGGGACCCAGCAAGCTCAGGATCAGAGCCCTGGCAAGGAAATAACAGAAAGAGATTAGGCCTTAGACACAGGAAGGGGCCCTTTTTCTGTTGTTTTTACATTCACTTGCACTTGAACAAAAGTTGTTTATTGTTTTAATAAAACTAGACTCACAAATGTTGCCATGGCACGGACTCTGTCAGCATTTCCATTGTAACCTTTGCTTTTAGGGGGTTTTAACTCAGCCAGAAAACTTCCTCTGGGTTAAAATCTGGCACCAAAAATAACTTGGAACCTCTCAGTCACAGGCATGAAGGAAATAGTTGTGTGTGAGTGTGTGTTTATGTACCTTTAAAAAGAAACTCATTTGACAGTTCTTAAAGAGACACTGTAAAATATGTTCCCTCTGATCTGTGTTCTTTTTAACTTGAAATTTCACCCCCATTAAGATGAACTCGTTTAAAATACTTGACCTATCCAGTGTAGTATAAAGATATCTTTACCTATCTATCTCTTTTCCAGCTTTTTCATAAATACATATATGAAACAGATTGCTACTATTTTTGCAGTTAAATTCTCTGCTCTGTATCAACAGCTTATCTTTTGTGTAACACAAACTGTTTATCTGCTGCTGCTGCTGATGCTAAGTCCTTCAGTCGTGTCCAACTCTGTGCGACCCCATAGACGGCAGCCCACCAGGCTCACCCGTCCCTGGGATTCTCCAGGCAAGAACACTGGAGTGGGTTGCCATTTCCTTCTAGCATCCTTAATAATGTGGGCTTTCCCAGTATAAAGAAACCACCAGTTAATACAAGAGATGTAAGAGTTATGAGTTCAATCCATGAGTCACAAAGATTCCTCTAGCGTAGGAAATGGCAACGCAATTCAGTATTCTTGCCTGGGAAATTCTATAGACTGAGGAGCCTGGTGGGTCTACAGTCCATGGGGTCACAGAGAGTCAGACTGAGTGCACGCACACATCCATAACATAAACCATAAAATGGCACTGGCTTTTAAAATCTACCATCTGTTCATCTTTTCACTTAAACATCTGTAAGAAGCATGAATTAAGTCAATGAAGGAAAAGTCTTCAAGGGATTCTGGAGATGAGACAGGGTGGAAATTGGAAATAATCTGAAAACAATAGCCTTGTTTTTTCCCACTAACTTTATGTGAAATCTTGAGCCAATTTCATAACATCTCTGGAATTTACATTTTTCATTTATCACAAGGATGCATCTTTGAATTATATGGCCTTTTGTTGCCTATATCACCTATGTAAGACTTAAGAGTGTAATGACACTTGCCATTTTGGACTATCCAAAACCAACATCCAAATACCTCTCCTAGTTGTGGGGAATGTCAAGACAAGTAGAAGGCATACCTTGAAGGAAGGGTAGTTTCAGCAACAAGAGGAAGGATTCCTATCTCAGTGAATCAATGTCTCAAACCTACAACTTTGAGCCTATTTAGAGAATAAGGCAAAGGTTCAAGGCCAAAAGTTATCTGCCCAATTTATGGAAACCAAGAATCCAACACCACTAAGGGAAGAGTCTAGTTGAGCTGGTGTTAGCAGTACAGTCCTGGGCAGATGGTCCCTGAGATGATCTTGACCATGCCTTTTTGAATCCTGTTCATTTTCTTGAATACATTTCCCTAGCATCTCTACTGATCAGTTCAATTCAGTCGCTCAGTCATGTCTGACTCTTTGTGACCCCATGGACTGCAGCATGCCAGTCTTCCCTGTCCATCACCAACTCCCGGAGTCCACCCAAACCCATGTCCATTGAGTTGGTGATGCCATCCAACCATCTCATCCTCTATCATCCCCTTCTCCTCCCACCCCCAATCCCTCCCAGCATCAGAGTCTTTTCCAGTGAGTCAACTCTTCGCATGAGGTGGCCAAAGTATTGGAGTTTCAGCTTTAGCATCAGTCCTTCCAATGAACACCCAGGGTTGATCTCCTTTAGAATGGACTGATTGGACCTCCTTGCAGTCCAAGGGATTCTCAAGAGTCTTCTCAAAGGCATCAATTCTTCGGCGCATAGCTTTCTTTATAGTCCAACTCTCACATCCATACATGACTGCTGGAAAAACCTTAGCCTTGATTAGACGGACCTTTGTTGGCAAAGTAATGTCTCTGCTTTGTAATATGCTATCTAGGTTGGTCATAACTTTCCTTCCAAGGAGTAAGCGTCTTCTAATTTCATGGCTGCAAACACCATCTGCAGTGATTTGGGAGCCCAGAAAAATAAAGTCAGCCACTGTTTCCCCATCTATTTCCCATGAAGTGATGGGACCGGATCCCATGATTTTAGTTTCCTGAATGTTGAGCTTTAAGCCAACTTTTTCACTCTCCTCTTTCACTTTCATCAAGAGGCTCTTTAGTTCTTCTTCACTTTCTGCCATAAGGGTGGTGTCATCTGCATATCTGAGGTTATTGATACCCTTCTAATAAATCCCTTAATATTACCAGAGTTATGTTGCCACTGTTTGTAGTGAAGTACGCTAACTCGAATAAATGAAACTTCATAGGAACAAATTACTTTCTTTAGAAGGTACATCAGAGCTTACTTTTAGAATGTGGTCCTTAGACTAGAAGCACTGGCATCACCTGGGAGCTGGTTAGAAATGTAGACTATCAGGCCCTACCTAGCTCCAGACCTATTGAATCAGAATCCTCATTTTTAACAAGATCCCCAAATGGCTCATATGCACATCAGTGTTTGAGAAGCATTAACATAGTATGGCCCTCTATTTGAAGCATAAAACTAAATTCAGCTTGCACACACTGAATTATAGATTATCATTCTGTCAGATATTTTTATTGTTGTTTAGTCACTAAGTCGTGGGTGATTCTTTTGTGACCCCATGGACTGCAGCCCACCAGGCTCCTCTATCCTTGGAATTTCCCAGGCAAGAATACTGGCATGGGTTGCATTCCCTTCTGCAGGGCATCTTCCCGACCCAGGGATTGAATCTGCGTCTCCTGCATCTCCTGCGTTGGCAGGTGGATTCATTACTGCTGAGCCACAAGGAAAGCCCCTGTCAAATATTCCTCCCTCAAAAATTTGTTTCTCTTTAATATAACACCTAGACTCTAGGAAAATGGAACAACATTATTATAACATTCTTGAGGGGGGACCCAAATATTTAGTTTTGTATCCTAGTATCTAGACACTAAAGAGGAATTCCATATTCTCTTAGTACATTGCTTAGAATTCACAAATTATTTTCATATACAGCAACTTAAAGTACAGGTTAGTTAACTATCAACCATTTGTCCTGTATTTATTATGAGTTATTTTTTCTTGGTTTTGAATTATATCTTGTTTCTTCATATAATCATGCAATTCACTTGAATTTCTTGCTATAGTGTATTTTAAGCTAAATAAATTATCTGTAGGCTAATATGTATTAGAATTTTAGTCACAGCCAAATTAGTTCATTTTAGAAGAGCTTAATTTCTAATTTCAAAGCATACCCTTATGTAATTTCTCTAATTAGTCTGGAAAAGTCTACCAAAGTAAACCAAATTCATCTATTATATGTATCCTTTCTAATTTATGTTCTCATTACCAATAACTGGGAGGGAAAAGCAAATACGTTGCAAATATTACTTTCAGACTTTATCTCAGCATTATTTGCTACCACCTTATATATGTTTCCAAATGATTCATCTATTTTTTTATTCTAGACTCTACCCTGCCGGGAGCCAGCGAGAGAAATCCTACCCGTGGCAAAGGTCAATAGGGGAAGAGGCCTGATGGGCAAAGGCTAATCAGGACTCGAGGAACCCCCTGGACTTACCCAAGCATCTACCCCAAAGAAAACCGGAGTCTGACTGCCTTACTATCTTACGCCTCTTACCAAGTCCTCTAATACATACGGGGGCTTCCCCCCAACCACCTTTCTCTGGAAACATTAATTCAAGCTGTAGTTAAAAAGTTCTCCTCAGCTTAATAAGAGTGTTCCAACCAAGCCCCTCTGATAGCTTTCTAACTTGCCTGACAAGTTTGTCTGGGCTCTTATAACTACGAATGTGACTGTTTACAGCCTCCCAGCCATGCAAGGACGGAAAGCCTAATATTCTAAAATACAGGAATTTGTTGAAGAAGTTAAAATCATTAGAATAGTACTAAAAAAGATTTCATTGTTGAATCAATGCTTGCTGCAAAGTTTCCATATTTTCTGTCTATTGTATCCTTGGAAATATATTAATCACATACAGAGAAAATAAGTAGTAGCCTTAAATTCTTTTCTTGTAGCTCACTACACCCTTGCCTTATAGGAATGTAACCTTGTCATGTGTCTTTGGAGACTAGCGCCTGACTTTAGGAAAATCACCTTGAAAGAATATAAGCCTTTTTCTAGCTGACTAACCTTTGTTAGTATATTAAAAAGCAGAGACATTACTTTGCCAACCAAGGTCCGTCTAGTCAAGGCAATGGTTTTTCCCGAGGTCATGTATGGATGTGAGAGTTGGACTGTGAAGAAAGCTGATCGCCAAAGAATCGATGCTTTTGAACTGTGGTGTTGGAGAAGACTCTTGAGAGTCCCTTATACTGCAAGGAGATCCAACCAGTCCATTCTAAAGGAGATCAATCCTGGATGTTCATTGGAGGGACTGATGCTAAAGCTGAAACTGCAATACTTTGGCCACCTCATGCGACGAGTTGACTCACTGGAAAAGACTCATGCTGGGAAAGGTTGGGGGCGGGAGGAGAAGGGGACGACGGAGAATGAGATGGCTGGATGGCATCACCGACTCTGTGGACATGAGTTTGAGTGTACTCCGGGAGTTGGTGATGGACAGGGAGGCCTGGCGTGCTGTGATTCATGGGGTCGTGGAGAGTCGGACACGACTGAGCGACTGAACTGACCTGAACTGAACCTTTGTTAGGAGAGAGGGCCATAAACTGTTTGCAGGCCTCCTGGCCAGAAGATGATGTAAACCACCTGAAACTTTTGTATATCATGAGACATACAAAAATAATCCCTGATCCTGATAAGGGTCAAGATTGCTGACCCCGCGTGATTTTGGCGTGACTCTATACCTCCCTTTCTCTATTTTTTATGTGCACAACTTAGGGTATAAAAGCAGCACTGGAAAATAAAGTTTTGGGCCTTGCTCACTGAAGCTTGGTCTCCCCGTGTCGTCTTTCCTCCTTTTCTCTATTGTCCTTTTTCTGGTTGAGATCCTTGGAGCGCTGGGCCCTCTGCGTTTACTTATCTGCCTGGGCTTCTAAGACCCACTCGAGGGGGTGCCCTGGTGGGGTGCCTCCAGTGATTCAAGAGGGCGCCTGCGGCCTACGTAAACAGAGCAAACCCCGTGCTGGGGTTTTATTGGTTTTCTGCGTAAACCAAGGAATCATCAGCCTCTGTCTCTCTCTCTTTTTCTCTCTCTCTCGCTGACGCCGACGCCGTTCATCCCGAGGATACCCTGGGTCCATATCAAGGCAGGTCCCTGATACTATCCCATCTTTCTTTTCTTAACAAATACAAATAAATATCTACCCGCCGAACATCCCTAACACTACAGTGCACAGGAAAAGACCTAGAGTTAGTGTAAAAGTAGACTTTCACTTTGGGAATAGAAAATTTAACTGTTCTTAATTATCCTTCCTCTTATGTGAGTTATTATTAGCATTAGAGATCTTATTTTTTATCGTTTGAAAAATAGAAAAAATATACAAAGAACCTTTCCTGGAGGAAGAGAAGTTCTCCAATCCAATCCCTTTAGCACACAAAATCTACTTTATACTGCCTAATCTGATTCCCTACAGTTACCTATCTTTCCTCTTTCAACAACTGACCTCTGTTTTATAAAAAATCCCTGAGAAAAGTAAAGAATGCAGTGTAAGTAGGGACCATCACTGAATATCAAGACCAGTGACCATGATATACAAATCCACATTTGTTGGCAAAGTGCCTTATGAACCAGTCTTCTGGCTCATTTGTTTTCTTTCCATTTAATCTCTGTCATGAAACTTCCTATTATTTTTTTTTCCAATTTTCTCTTTATCCCAAATTAGTGGGAACATCAGACTTTCTAAGTTTAGGATTTCACATTTCATTCAGCCTTTCATATACACAGTCTTCATTGTGAAGAGAGAGTAGAATGGTTCGTTTCCTTGGACTTTTTGACTTTAGGCAAATAGCCAGGACTAGAAAACTGTCGCCTGGCGCTCCACAGTCCCTCTTATAGAGTAGGAGACAGCCTGACCTGCTCCCAGGTGTGCACTTACCTCCTCCTCCTCCTGCACTCAAATTCTTTTTCTCCATTTCTCCTTCCACCATTCTGAATTGCTTTCACATTGTGTCTTCTATCTCACACTGTTACTCTGTCAAATTCACACTTTCATCGTTAACCAATGAGTCTTTTTCCCATTGCAAAGTCTATCTGCTATCTTCCCTTGCAAAGGGGTCTGTACAGATAATCAGAAGCTATGCTGATTGTTTCTGCTTTCTAAACTTTTTTTTTTTCTCCTGCCTTTCTGGTTCTAAATCTGAGCAACTAGAGCAAAGATTGCCTTCCTTACCACATTACTTACCATATTTAAATTCTACCTATATGTGTGTCTCGCTAGATGCTTTCTAGGACCAACATAGCAACAAACTTGAGGTGCTCAATAAATGTGTTGAGTAAATAATATATTTTTCACTCACAGTGGGTATATAACTGCCTCTGCTGCTGCTGCTAAGTCACATCAGTGGTGTCCAACTCTGTGTGACTGCATAGACAGCAGCCCACCAGACTCCTGTCCCTGGGATTCTTCAGGCAAAACTACTGGAGTGGGTTGCTATTTCCTTCTCCAATAACTGCCTCTGCTGCTGCTGAGTCACTTCAGTCATGTCCGACTCTGTGGGACCCCATAGACGGCAGCCCACTAGGCTCCTCTGTCTCTGGGATTCTCCAGGCAAGAACACTGGAATGGGTGGGTTACCATTTCCTTCTCCAATGCATGAAAGTGAAAAGTGAAAGTGAAGTCATTCAGTTGTGCCTGACTCAGTGACCCCATGGACTGCAGCCTACCAGGCTCCTCCGTCCATGGGATTTTCCAGGCAAGAGTACTGGAGTGGGTTGCCATTGCCTTCTCCGAAAAGTATTCTAGGCAATAGCAAAAGATTTGGACCTAGTCCCTCTAACTCTCTCACATTTACCTTCACACCTAAAATTTTCCAATATGTTACTCAAATGAATTGTAATACTTAAGTCTTCTATTAGTGAAGCCATCTAAATCAGCCATTGAATTTCTGGATGGTACAGTTTCCTCCCTTGGCCTGCAGAGACATATTATTTCAAAGTAAGCCATCTGTTCTCAATTCCATTCCACATTTTTTTCCCATATACAGCATCCATTGCTTCAATCCTAAAGTTTACATCATTTACTTTATTCCTGACACCTGCCTCATCTCATATGAAGCCATCCCCCATGCATCTCGTTGGCTAGCAAGCAGTCCCTGGTATGGTTTCCAGTCTTTCCTTCTAACCTATGACTATTCTGGATAGTCTGTTCCTCTTTGAAACTTCCTTTACTTTTTCTGATTACTTAGAAAAATGTAATGTATAACCAGATACTAAAATGTTCTTCCTCAACATATGATTTTAATTCCAATGCTAAGGAAGCCCATATGCTTTATATAAGATCAGGTGAGACAATATATGTAATAGAACAATTGACAGTAATGTGCTACACAATAATGTTATAGTTATTACCTGTTGAGAAGAAACCAAAACTCAGAACCTCAAGACTTTCTTCAGGAAACATGTAAGAGTAGTATCCTCTAACATACGAGCATCAGGAACACCCACTACAATTACCTGTTATCTAATGGAGTTGTTGTTGTTCAGTCACTAAGTCATGTCTGGTTCTTTGTGATCCCATGGACTGCAGCACGCCAGGCTTCCCTCTCCTTCACTATCTCCCGGAGTTTGCTCAAATTCAAATCCCCTGAGTCATTGATGCCATCCAACCATTTCATCCTCCTTTGCCCCCTTCTTCTCCTGCCCTCAATATTTCCAGCATCAGGGTCTTTTCATCAGTGAGTCAGCTCTTTGCATCAGGTGGCCAAACTATAGGAGCTTCAACATAAGTTCTTCCAATGAATATTCAGATGGAGAGCAAGAGCTTATTATAGTCTACCATTCATTATTTACTCACTATCAGGCAGTCCTAATTCATATATATTTTTTTTTTCTTGTTTGCTCCTCCACAAAACCCCAAGATATAGGTGTAATTTCCATTTTATATTTAGGTAAACTGAGGATTAGGGAAGTGACTTGCTTAACATCCTGGAACAGTTAAATGATGAAACTAAAACTTGCTCACAGGTCTGTGTCTAAATATGCTACCTATTAAACCCTTACTGTTAACTACTGTGTTATGATACTTAAAAAAAATTTTAATGCATTGATTAAGTTTTAAGGAGTAAAGAAGAAGAATAGAGAGATTGAACAGCTAGAAGGCACCAGGTTTCTGGGGATCAAGGACAAGCTTACAGACTTGGAAAACTTCATATTCTCATATATAGATCCAGTAATCATGGGTTTTCTTTGTTTTATTTTCTCTAAAATTAAAACATCATTTTCAATATCCATCACTGGAAGCACTTTGTTGGGTGAATTGGTCTTTTGCTCTGTGCTTACAGACATTATATTTGAAGAACAGAAGGAAAACAACTCATCGAAAAAGTGCAGTTCATTGAATAACTTCAAACTTTTTTGACAGAATTTTTATTAGATGTTAAAAAAAAAAAACCACAACAAATTTGGAGTAGCATGTATTCACAAGTTGGCTAGAGTATAAAATGTTATATGGAGAAGAGAGAAACTCTATAAAATCTTATCTTCAAATGCTGCTGCTGCTAAGTGCCCGACTCTTCATGACCCCATGGACTGCAGCCCACCAGGCTCCTCCATCCATGGGATTTTCCAGGCAAGAGTACTGGAGTGGGTTGCCATTGCCTTCTCCACTTCAAATGGCTGAAGCATGTAAAATGACTATTCTTGTTCTTTTTACAAAACTTCATTGTTCCACAGTAGCTCTGTGAAATAAGATACAATGTCTGGATATTAAAGTAGACATTCAAATCCTGACTCAAAAGAAATAATTAACATAACCTTGCCTCTGTTAACTGCTTGCCATAGAGGTACTTCATTGTTGTCTGCATTTTATGTATTTTGAACTCACTGGACTCTGAAGACAGTACAGGTAAATTACTTTTTGCTAGGGATATGTAATTCTTCCCTGGAGGAGGGCATGGCAACCCACTCCAGTATTCATGTTGGAAAACCCCATGCACAGAGGAGCCTGGTGGTCTACAGTCCATGGGGTTGCAAAGAGTCGGACACAACTGAGCTACTTAAGTAAGTAGTATGTAATTCTTGCTACAGTAAGTTTTCATCCAACCACAAAGGCAGCATGAGTAACTTTTAAATGAAGATTGCAAGGAATACTGTTTCCAAAGTCAAGATTTAATATTATCTTCTACCTATGTTAACCCAGAAGCCTTCAACTCATGTGAAATTCCAATTCATAATTTAGAAAGCAAAGGTTTAATTTAAATATCCTTTTCCTGAATCATTAACCTTACAAGCATAATTTACAAAAGTAAGAATAAGGTCCTCTCTTGTGGAAACAATAGCTCATTTTTCCAAGAAAGTTGACTCTGTCTTGTAGTATTCTAATTATCTGTCCCTTCTAGACATATTGAACAAGGGAGCACGTCTCTTTTCTAATGACATTCTTTAGTTTCTTTATCTTGAACAAAGGAAGAAGTAATTTGAACACACTGAACCAGCAGAAGAAATTTTTAAAGAAAATTGTATTTATTTTATCCTAGCTATGTCTTAAACTGAGGCAGCCAAATATGAGAGAACTGGCTGGACATTACTCCTTGAACTGCAAAAACAACATCTTCCATTTTAATTACTTTACTCATAAACTTTATTATATCTTCTCAAGTATCTACAATTTAAAAGCAAATAACCACTGACTTACTGATTTCTTTTTATCTTTGTTCATTATTTTCCTTAGTGATTTCTTGTGCTTTAATTCCTTGGCAGCCTTTTAAAAACGTGTGGTAAAAATCTCCTTACCAAACTACACAGTGTTATTTTATACCTTTCCATTTGGGGTAATAGTCCTTAGCAGCAACTTTACATAAAAATTAGCCTGTTCCATATAGAAAGACCTATTATGGTATGGCTGGAGCATGTTTTAAAATAACTTTCTTCTAAGTTTGTCTTTTTACCTGTGTTCAGTTCAAGAGATGGAATTCCCACACACATACATGACTAGGCAAATGAGTTTCTGCCCTGAGCCCAGACACAGTAACTTTTATTTCAGTCATGTCTGCACACCTAAATTATGCTATCACCTCTGCCTATATGCTTTCTTTTTCTCACCTCTTTATTAGCCCAATCAATTCATAAACTAGTCCTTTCACTTCTACCAATAAAGCATGAAGTCAGGAAGCTTGAAGGGGCAAAAAATTACATCTTTATTTTCGGTATCTTCTAGTGGAAATCTAACATTTCCTTCCATTATGAATGTGGTCAGCATAGAGCAGTGTCTTTGATTTCATCACCGACAGAAATAATAGATATTTTCATGTTATATTATTAATATATCAGTTATATCACATTAATGTTTATGTATACCACTACTTTGAAATTATGTGATTATCAAATTCACTACAATTCTTATCATTTAATGTATGACTAAAGCTGTACATATATCAATATTTCACAAATTTATTTTTAAATGTTTTGGTCACTACAGTTAATACAGTTGATTTCCTTTGTGTTGTATATTATGCATTTTAAACCATTATTCTGAAATGTTCTTATTAGCTTCACCAGACTGTTAAAAGAGAAAGCTATCTTTTTTTATGAAATCAGAACTATGTAATTTGGTAGCTACTTTTAAATTTATTTTTAATTGAAGGATAATTGATTTATAATAACGTGTTGGTTTCCTTCATACATCAACATGAATCAGCCATGCTACTCCCTCTTGAACCTCCCTCCCACCCCAAGAAAGCTCCCTTGAATGTGAAGCTTTCTCACCTTCTCTACCCCAACCAGCCCACTGTCATCTCCAGCCTGGATTGCTGTGAGAATAGACTCTGCTCGCAAGAGAGTCTCTTTCTCATAGAACAGCCAGATTTACATTTTGAAAATATAAGTTGAATGACATCACTCTACTATTTGAAACTTCAAATAGCTTTCCAATGCACCTTACCATGATGTCTAGGCCCTATAGTGACCTGACCCCTGCCTGTCTCTCTTAACTTTAGTCCTCTTCAGATTCATTCACCTCTTTTGAGAGGTTCACTCTATCACAGCACCCATGCCATTCAGGCACAGAGATGGTATCGCACTATGGTATTCTCTTCTGTGAAACACTTGTCTCTATCTGCATTTAAATTCACTTATTATTCAGCTCCACAAAAAGCATATAAACCGAATCCTCCATGAAAGCAGAAATTCTTGTGTCTCTCTTTTCTCGTGTACATCAACATGCTGTGAACTCCATACGTGTGTGTGTTACAGTAAGAACAAAGTGAGCATATCCTGGCTGTAAGCTTTCAGAAGCAGTACAGAATTCTAGAACATAAATGCACAGAGCAGATTGTGGCTATAGGACATGACACTCTAAAAGGTAGGCATCTGAAATATAATCTGTGTGCATCTGTTCATATGCTTCACTTCTGTGCCTGTTAGTCGCTCAGTCATGTCTGACTCTTGCAGCACCACAGACTGTAGCCCACCAGGCTCCTCTGTCCATGGAATTCTCCAGGCAAGAGTACTGGAGTGGGTTGCCATTCCCTTCTCCAGGGGATCTTCTTGACTGAGGGATTGAAGATCCTGGGATCAGGTCTCCTACACTGCAGGCAGATTCTTTACTGTCTAATGATACCCATAAACTCCAAAAGCAACATCTTCTGTTAGGTCTTCTCTTCCAACCTACATGTTGGTGCACCAAAAACATGAACCAGGAGAGAGCAAGCTAGGACAGGCTGCAGTTATAAAAATAAAACTCATTGTGTGGCCAGCAAAACAGGAAGCTATGTGATGAAGATCAGCCCTGCATAGGCTTAGATTCAAAAATTCAAAGTAAGTGGAATTGCTAAAATAGACCTATAATATTATATTCTTTATTTTCACTTAACTGGCTTAAACCATGCCTCTGTACTTTTCTCATTTAAACTGTTTTAATAATATGAATAAATACATAAAATATCTTTGAAAATCAATTTTATAAAGCTACCAAAGTGTGGCATATAATTTAAAAAGAGATTTCTCAGTTGTCTATCCTCATTAGGTAAAGAGTTGGGCAAATATGTAAACCTCATGTATATTGTTCTTTACAGTGGATGACATTCTAAATGGATGGATTGTAACAGATTTATTTTCCCAAGAAAATTCCATTTAGACCAATATTATAATTCCATTTAAACCTATATATTAAAATGTCATTATATTCCCAGCCAGTGCACATATAGGCATTGGCTGGGGGAGAAGGCATGTAAGTGATTTCAGATAAAATGCTAGATTTTTACTTATAATTCTCAATTATAAATTTTTTTATTCTCACAAATCCATGGAACATAGATTATATGATTATCAGAGACTCATGGAAATTAAGTAACTTGCTCAGGCTAATGCTAACCATTGGGGAAGCTGAGATTCATATTCAATCTACCTATTCTTCCCACTACAGCCTATAAAAATACTGAGGTCCACTAGATTTCAGACACATAGAAGCACTAGCTAGCTGTAGTATTAATAGGGAAAGGATGTAATTTACAGTTGATTTAAACCAGAGATTGTAAATAAGTGGCAACAAATAATCTCCCTTTTCCATGCCTTTTTCAAACATGGCTCATCATTTACAACACTTTCCTACCCCACCCCCAAATCTAGATACAGCCTTAAAATCTTCCAGAATGTACCATGCATAATAACGCATTACTGGGAGATGACAAAGAAAACTGAAATATTCACCATGTCTTTTCTAGGTAGCAGTAATACAGCTGAATAAAACCGCATTGCAGTTGATTAAAGATCATCTGTTTACAAACAAAAATTGGACATGCCTCAAACACACAGTGGAACTCACTGCCACTTCACCCAATGCTGGCTGTTTCTCACTAACACTTCAAATGCTTTATCTCATTCAACTTGCAGGAAAAGCCCCAGATTTGTAATTAAACTGTTTAATGAAATATAAAGTTAAAGTATTTGCCTTTTCTTTTTAAATGTATTGGCTTCCCTAGTGGCTCATCTGGTAAAGAATCCGCCTGTAATACAGGAGACCTGGGTTGGGAGGATCCCCTGGAGAAGGGAACAGCTACCCACTCCAGTATTTTGGCCTGGAGAATTCCATGGACTGTATGAGTCCATGGTGCTGCAAAGAGTCGGACACGACTGAGTGACTTTCACTTGAAATGTATAGTTCTGGAGGGAGGAACAAGATGGCAGAGGAATAGGATGGCGAGACCACTTTCTCCCCCACAAATTCATCAAAAGAACATTTGAACGCAGAGTAAAGTCCACAAAACAACTTCTGAATGCTGGCAGAGGACATCAGGCACCCAGAAAAGCAGCCCATTGTCTTCGAAAGGAGGTAGGAAAAAACATAAAGATAAAAAGAGAGACAAAAGAAGTAAGGACGGAGCTCCATCCTGGGAAGGGAGGCTTTAAAAAGAGAGACGTTTCCAAACACCAGGAAACACTCTCACTGATGAATCTGTGGCGAGCCTTGGAACCTCAGAGGGCCACATAACCGGGAGGGAAAAAAAAGAAACAATTAAAACCCACAGATTACCCACCAAACGCTAACTCCCAGCAGAGACCGCTGCCTGCATACACCATTAGCAAGCGGGGGCTGGGCAGGGAGGAGCCAGCTGAACTGCTTAGAGAGAGGACTGGGCTTGAATGCCGCGAGAACAATCTGAGAGAACTGGGGATAGCAAAGCAGACTGGGATAGCGTCCCCACGAAAAGGTGGAAAGCTCTAACATAAGACTCCGCCAGCCCCACTCACAGAACAAAGGACTGAGCAGAGCAAGCGGACTGGGTCGGCCCATCCCTCAGCCCCCACCGAGACAGGCAAGGGAGGGCAGCCAGAGCCAGAGTGGGCAATCACGGCCCCAGAAAGGTATCCGATACAAACTGCAGGCAGGCTTGTTGCTAATCAAGACTTCTTGGGCTCAGGCCGGGTGATATCCGCCTGAGAGGGTGCGCTGGTTGTACACCCAGAAAACCGAATGGCAGGGACTGGGGAGGCGATAAGTCGCAGCGACCGTGCTCGCCAAACACCTGGTCACCTGAGCTGCTCGGACCGGGGAAGGCACAAAACACAGGCCCAACCAAGTCTGCGCCTTTGTGGAGTACCCAAGAACCTGAACTTGAGCCGCTCAGACCTGGGAAGTGCATACAACCCAGCGCCGGCCTCGGACAGTTCCCGGCAGAGCAACCTAGAGCCTGTGCAGTGTAGACTGGGACAGCACACGCACTGTGAGCGGGGGGCAAACCCAGTGTGGCCGAGACGCTGTGAGCACTCCCCACAGACGCCAGAGATATTTGTCGTCAGTGTTCCTCCCTTCCCAGAACAGGACTGAACAACGGAGCCTTAAAAAGTGTCCACCCGCCCCCTAATATCTGGGCGGAAATTAGACACTAAAGAGACCAGCAAACAGAAGCTAAAACAGAGGGAACCACCTGGAAATGACAGATAGAGAAGTCTAGAGACTACTCCAAGAATAAAACCAAAAACCAGAGGCAAGAGGCTTAAGTCCGAATCTTGAGAACACCAGAGAACTCCTGACTCCAGGGAACATTAATCAATAGGAGCTCATCAAACATCTCCATACCTACACTAAAACCAAGCACCACCCAAGGGTCAACAAGTTCCAGAGCAAGACATACCACGCAAATTCTCCAGCAACACAGGAAAATAGCCCTGAGCTTCAATATACAGGCTGCCCAAAGTCACTCCAAACCCACTGACATCTCATAACTCATTACTGGACACTTCATTGCACTCCAGAGAGAAGAAATCTAGCTCCACCCACCAGAACACCGACACAAACTTCCCTAACCAGGGAACCTTGACAAGTTACCCGTACAATCCCAAACACAGCGAGGAAACTATATAATAAAGAGAACTCCACAAACTGCCAGAAGAGGGAAAGGCCACCCCAAGCAAAGCAATATAAGCAAGATGAAGAGGCAGAGAAATACCCAGCAAGTAAAGGAACGGGCTTCTGCATGAATACCCCAACTCTCTAGAGGGTTTCAGCATTTTATTTTTAAAGGCCCCAGGGGGAGGGAGGGAGGGAGGGAGTGGCAGGACCTGTGATCAGTGGTGCATAACCCTCTGGTTCATTGATGGTGAGATTAAGCAGTGGTGTCTGGGTTAATATTAACAGGGTTAATACTGATCCTTACAATGGCAAGCCACTCCAGTACTCTTGCCTAGAAAATCCCATGGATGGAGGAGCCTGGTAGGCTGAAGTCCATGGAGTCGCTCAGAGTCAGACAGGACTGAGCAACTTCACTTTCACTTTTCACTTTCACACATTGGAGAAGGAAATGGCAACCCACTCCAGTGTTCTTGCCTGGAGAATCCTAGGGATGGGGGAGCCTGGTGGGCTTCCGTCTATGGGGTCACACAGAGTCGGACACGACTGAAGTGACTTAGCAGCAGCAGCAACAGCAGCAGCAGCAACAACAACACAAACAAAAGAGGAAGATATAGGGAATCTACCTGATAAAGCATTTCGAATTTTGATGGTGAAAATGATTCAAAATCGTGAAAGCAAAATGGAGTTACAGATAAATAACCTGGAGAAAAGGATTGAGAAGATGGAAGAAAGGTTTAATAAGGACTTAGAGGAAATAAAAAAGAGTCAATATACAATGAATAATGCAATAGATGAGATCAGAAACACTCTGGAGGGAACAAACAGTAGAATAACAGAGGCAGAAGACAGGATTAGCAAGCTAGAAGATAGAATTGTAGAAATAAATGAAACAGAGAGGAAAAAAGAAAAACGAATTAAAAGAAATGAGAACAATATTAGAGACCTCTGGGACAATGTTAAACGCTCCAACATTCGAATCATAGGAGTGCCAGAAGAAGAAGACAAAAAGAAAGACCATGAGAGAATACTTGAGGAGATAATAGTTGAAAACTTCCCTAAAATGGGGAAAGAAATAATCACCCAAGTCCAAGAAACCCAGAGAGTCCCCAACAGGATAAACCCAAGGGGAAATACTCCGAGACACATATTAACCAAATTAACAAAGATCAAACACAAAGAACAAATATTAAAAGCAGCAAGGGAAAAGAAGCAAATAACACACAAGGGGATTCCCATAAGTATAACAGCTGATCTTTCAACAGAAACTCTTCAGGCCAGGAGGGAATGGCAAGACATACTTAAAGTGATGAAAGAAAATAACCTACAGCCCAGATTACTGTACCCAGCAAGGATCTCTTTCAAATATGAAGGAGAAATCAAAAGCTTTACAGACAAGCAAAAGCTGAGAGAATTCAGCATCACCAAACCAGCTCTCCAACAAATGCTAAAGGACCTTCTCTAGACAGGAAACACAGCAAGGGTGTATAAACTCGAACCCAAAGCAATAAAGAAAATGGCAACGGGATCATACTTATCAATAATTACCTTAAATGTAAATGGGTTGAATGCCCCAACCAAAAGACAAAGGCTGGCTGAATGGATACAAAACAAGAACCCCATATGTGTTGTCTACAAGAGACCCACCTCAAAACGAGGTACACATACAGACTGAAAGTGAAGGGCTGGAAAAAGATAGTCCATGCAAACAGAGACCAAAAGAAAGCAGGAGTAGCAATACTCATATCAGATAAAATAGACTTTAAAACAAAGGCTGTGAAAAGAGACAAAGAAGGAAACTACATAATGATCAAAGGATCAATCCAAGAAGAAGATATAACAATTATAAATATTTATGCACCCAACATAGGAGCACCGCAATATGTAAGACAATTACTAACAAGTATGAAAGGGGAAATTAACAATAACGCAATAATAGTGGGAGATTTTAACACCCCACTTACATCTATGGATAGATCAACTAAACAGAAAATTAACAAGGAAACACAAATTTTAAATGATACAATAGACCAGTTAGACCTAATAGATATCTATAGGACATTTCACCCCAAAACAATGAATTTCACCTTTTTCTCAAGCGCACACGGCACCTTTTCCAGGATAGATCACATCCTGGGCCATAAATCTAGCCTTGGTAAACTAAAAAAAATTGAAATCATTTCAAGCATCTTTTCTGACCACAATGCAGTAAGATTTGATCTCAATTACAGGAGAAAAACCATTAAAAATGCCAACATATGGAGGCTGAACAACACGCTGCTGAATAATGAACAAATCATAGAAGAAATCAAAAGAGAAATCAAAATATGCATAGAAATGAATGAAAATGAAAACACAACAACCCAAAACCCCTGGGACTCTGTAAGAGCAGTGCTAAGGGGGAAGTTCATAGCAATACAGGCACACCTCAAGAAACAAGAAAAAAGTCAACTAAATAATCTAACCCTACATCTAAAGAAACTAGAAAAGGAAGAAATGAAGTACCCCAGGGTTAGTAGAAGGAAAGAAATCATAAAAATTAGGGCAGAGATAAATGCAAAAGAAACAAAAGAGACCATAGCAAAAATCAACAAAGCCAAAAGCTGGTTCTTTGAGAAGGTAAATAAAATTGACAAACCACTAGCCAGACTCATCAAGAAACAAAGGGAGAAGAACCAAATCAATAAAATTAGAAATGAAAATGGAGAGATCACAACTGACAATACAGAAATACAAAGGATTATTAGAGAATACTATCAGCAATTATATGGCAATAAAATGAATAACCTGGAAGAAATGGACAAATTCCTAGAAAAGTACACCTTTCCAAAACTGAACCAGGAAGAAATAGAAAATCTGAACAGGCCCATCACAAGCACAGAACTAGAGGCTGTAATTAAAAATCTTCAAGCAAACAAAAGCCCAGGTCCAGACGGCTTCACAGCTGAATTCTACCAAAAATTTAGAGAAGAGCTAACACCTATTCTACTCAAACTCTTCCAGAAAATTGCTGAGGAAGGGAAACTTCCAAACTCATTCTATGAGGCCACCATCACCCTAATCCCAAAACCTGGTAAAGATCCCACAGAAAAAGAAAACTCTAGGCCAATATCACTGATGAACATAGAAGCAAAAATCCTTAACAAAATCCTAGCAATCAGAATCCAACAACACATTAAGAAGATCATACATCATGACCAAGTGGGCTTTATCCCAGGAATGCAAGGATCCTTCAATATCCGCAAATCAGTCAATGATATACACCACATTAACAAACTGAAAAATAAAAATCATATGATTATCTCAATAGATGCAGAGAAAGCCTTCAACAAAATTCAACATCCATTTATGATAAAAACCCTACAGAAAGTGGGAATAGAAGGGACATATCTCAACATAATGAAAGCTATATATGACAAACCCACAGCAAACATTATCCTCAATGGTGAAAAACTGAAAGCATTTCCCCTAAAGTCAGGAACAAGACAAGGGTGCCCACTCTCACCACTACTATTCAACATAGTTCTGGAAGTTTTGGCTACAGCAATCGGAGCAGAAAAAGACATAAAAGGAATCCAAATTGGAAAAGAAAGAAGTAAAACTTTCCCTGTTCGCCGATGACATGATCCTCTACACAGAAAACCCTAAAGACTCTACCAGAAAACTACTAGAGCTAATCAATGAATGCAGTAAAGTTGCAGGATATAAAATCAACACACAGAAATCCCTTGCATTCCTATACACTAATAATGAGAAAATAGAGAAATTAAGGAAACTATTCCATTCGCTGTTGCAACAAAAAGAATTAAATACTTAGGAATATATCTACCTAAGGAAACAAAAGACTTGTACATAGAAAACTATAAAACACTAGTGAAAGTAATCAAAGAGGACACTAATAGATGGAGAAATATACCATGTTCGTGGATTGGAAGAATAAATATTGTAAAAATGAGTATACTACCCAAAGTAATTTATACATTCAATGTAATCCCTATCAAGCTACCAATGATATTTTTCACAGAACTAGAACAAATAATCTCACAATTTGTATGGAAATACAAAAAAACTCAAATAGCCAAAGCAATCTTGAGGAAGAAGAATGGAACTGGGGGAATCAACCTGCCGGACTTCAGGCTCTACTACAAAGCCACAGTCATCAAAACAGTATGGTACTGGCATAAAGACAGAAATATAGATCAATGGAACAAAATAGAAAGCCCAGAGATAAACCCACGCACCTATGGACACCTTATCTTTGACAAAGGAGGCAAGAATATAAAATGGAGAAAAGACAGTCTCTTTAACAAGTGGTGCTGGGAAAACTGGTCAGTCACTTTTAAAGAATGAAACTAGAACACTTCCTAACACCATACACCAAAATAAACTCAAAATGGATTAGAGAGCTAAATGTAAGACCAGAAACTATAAAACTCCTAGAGGAGAACATAGGCAAAACACTCCCTGACATAAATCACAGCAGGATCCTCCAAGACCCACCTCCCAGAATATTGGAAATAAAAGCAAAAATAAACAAATGGGACCTAATCAAAATCAAAAGCTTCTGCACAGCAAAGGAAACTATAAGCAAGGTGAAAAGACAGCCTTCAGAATGGGAGAAAATAATAGCAAATGAAGCAACTGATAAAGGATTAATCTCCAAAATATACAAGCAGCTCCTGCAGCTCAATTCCAGAAAAATAAATGACCCAATCAAAAAATGGGCCAAAGAACTAAACAGACATTTCTCCAAAGAAGACATAAAGATGGCTAGAAACACAGGAAAAAATGCTCAACATCCCTCATAAGCAGAGAAAGGCAAATCAAAACCACAATGAGATACCATTTCACACCAGTCAGAATGGCTGCTATCCAAAAATCTACATGCAATGGCTGGAGAGGGTGCAGAGAGAAGGGAACCCTCTTACACTGTTGGTGGGAATGCAAACTAGTACAGCCACTATGGAGAACAGTGTGGAGATTCCTCAAAAAACTGGAAATAGAACTGCCACATGATCCAGCAATCACACTCCTGGGCATACACACTGAGGAAACCAGAATTGAAAGAGACACATGTACTCCAATGTTCATTGTAGCACTGTTTATAATAGCCAGGACATGGAAGCAACCTAGATGTCCATCTGCAGACGAATGGATAAGAAGGCTTTGGTACATATACACAATGGAGTATTACTCAGCCATTAAAAAGAATGCATTTGAATCAGTTCTAATGAGGTGGATGAAACTAGAGCCTATTATACAGAGTGAAGTAAGCCAGAAAGAAAAACACCAATACAGTATACTAACGCATATATATGGAATTTAGAAAGATGGAAACAATAACCCTGTATACGAGACAGCAAAAGAGACACAGATGTATAGAACAGTCTTTGGGACTCTGTGGGAGAGGGTGAGGGTGGGATGGTTTGGGAGAATGGCATTGAAACATGTATATTATCATATGTGAAACGAATCGCCAGTTCAGGGTCGACGCATGTTACAGGATGCTCGGGGCTGGTGTGCGGGGATGACCCAGAGGGAGAATAAGGGGAGGAGGGAGGTGGGAGGGGGGTTCGGGAGGGGGAACTCATGTACACCCGGGGCAGATTCAAGTCAATGTATGGCAAAACCAACCAATATAATATTGTAAAATAATTAGCCTCCAATAAAAATAAAAATTAAAAAAAAAGAAATGCAAAAAATAAATAAAATAAAACACAAAAATAAATAAATAAATAAATAAATGTACAGTTCTATTTATTTCTAGTCTAAATAAACAAGTTGTCTAGCATTCCGGGGAATCTAAGTACTTAATAAAAATGTATTCTCCAAAAATCAAAGGTTTATAATTTTAAGGACCAATATTTAAGTTATTGAAAGTCATGATTATAAAATTTATTATGTTACCAGTTTAACAGGATGTACTGAGTATACTTTGTGTTCTTTGTGTTGAAACTAATCAGTATTATAAATTGCATATTTCACATGTGTGTATGCACAACATCTTTTGATTTTCTTACCATTTATCCATTAGCCATCAGGTCTCTCTCTCTCTCTTTTGGCTATGCTGGGCCTTCCATGCTGTGTGTACTCTATCCAGTTGTGGAGAGTGGGGGCTACTCTCTGGTCACCGAACATGGTCTTCTCGTTGTGGTGGCTTTTCTTGTTGTGGAGCACAGGCTCTAGGGCACACGGGCTTCAGTAGTTGTATCTCCCCGGCTCTAGAGCACAGACTCAGTAGTTGTGTCACAAGGGCTTAGTTGCTCCATGGCATCTGTGTCATCTTCCTGGATCAGAGATAGAACACGTGTCTCCTGCACTGGCAGGCAGATTTTTTACCACTGAGCCACCAAGGTAGCCCAGCTATCAGGTCTTACTATTACTATTGTTTCTACCTCTATCTCCACAAGATGAATGCCTCTAACTGGCTTATTAAGAACTGTATTATTTTCTCAGTAGTTAGTGGGAAGTTACTATATAACACAGGGAGCCCAGCCTGGCACACTATATGATGATCTAGAGGGGTATGATGGGAGGAGGAGAGGGAAGTTCAGGAGGGAAGGGATATATATTTTATATATATATATATAATACATACAATTGGAGTTTCCCTGGTGGTTCAGTCAGTGAAGAATCTGCCTGCGATGCAGGAGACCCGGGTTTGATCCCTGGGACAGGGAAGATCCCTCTGCCAGGGAAGATCCCCTGGAGAAGGAATTGGCCAACCACTCCAGCATTCTTGCCTGGAGAATCCCTGGGCAGAGGAGCCTTGTGGATCTCATGAGGAAGTTGCTATATACACAGGGAGCCCAGCATGGCACTCTTTGGTGACATAGAGGGGTAGGATGGAAGGAGAGGAAGGAAGTTGACAGAGAATGAGATGGTTGGATGGCATCACCAACCTGATGGACATGAGTTTGAGCAGGCTCCGGGAGTTTGTGATGGACAGGTAAGTCTGGCATGCTGCAGTCCATGGGGTCGCAAAGAGTTGGACATGACTGAGCAACTGAACTGAACTGATACTCAGTCAGCCCCTGCTGTATGGAAACAGTTTGTACATGACTATAAGAAAAGCATAGAGTGTACAGTCCTGTCAGGTGAGCGGAGTTTTGGAGAGCAAGTTCCTTCCCATGGTTAAACTGGAATTTCAATTTAAGCTGACAAAGAAGCAGTTTAAAAATAGTTATATAGAGAAACCACTTTTCCCAATGTGAAAGCTGGATTTTAAAAAAATAACATTTTACAGAGAGGAAATTTTTGACAGAACCTCAAGTTTGATCAAAAGTATTTAATAAAATTAGTGAATGAAGAACTTACTTTTCTTTAGGGAGGATATGGCAAAAGAATTCACTTTCAACGCACGCTTAACAGGTGGTAAAAGAAAAATTGACAAATTGTTTCCAAATAAAACTTTAAATATTAACATAAAACACATTTTTGTTTTTGATCCAGCTAGTAAATAGCATCATAGACAGATTTAGACAATTTGCATCAGTCAATAACATGTCCTCTAGAAACCCTCCAAAGGCCAGAGGAGCAACAGGAGCCTTTAAGGAAACCAGGAATCCAAGACATGCTTTAAATTCTACCAGGTATCACTGAATCAGCAAAAGCAGGAGGTTGAGAAAATAATTATGTTGTCCACAGCTATACTGCCCAAGGCTAGGTTCTTTTCCAACCTTTCTTTTTATTTGTTATGTTGTTTAGTCGCTCAGTCGTCTATGACTCTCCATGACTCCATGGACTGCAGCACCCCAGGCTTCCCTGCCCTTCACTGTTTCCCGGAGTTTGCTCAAACTCATGTCCATTGAGTCAGTGATGCCATCCAACCATCTCATTGTCTGTCTCCCTCTTCTCTTGCCTTCACTCTTTACCAGCATCAGGGTCTTTCCCAGTGAGTCGGCTCTATGCTTCACATGGCCAAAGCATTGGAGCTTCAGCTTCAGCATCAGTCCTTCCAATAATATTCAGGACTGATTTCCTTTAGGATTGACTGGTTTGATCTCCTTGCTGTACAGGGGACTCGCAAGAGTCTTCTCTAGCACCACAGTACAAAAGCATCAATTCTTTGGTGCTCAGCCTTCTTTATGGTCCAGCTCTCACATCCATACATGACTACTTGAAAAACCATAACTCTGACTAGATGGACTTTGTCGGAAAGGGATGTCTCTACTTTTTAATATGATGTCTAGGTTTGTCATAGCTTTTCTTCCAAGGAGCAAGCATCTTCTAATTTCATGGTTGCAGTCACTATCCAGTGATTTTGGAGCCCAAGAAATTTAAGTCTATCACTGTTTCCATTGTTTCCCCATCTATATGCCACAGAGTCTTAGGACTGGATGCCATGATCTTAGTTTTTTGAATGTTGAGTTTTAAGCCAGCTTTATCACTCTCATCTTTCACTCTCATCAAGAGGCTCTTTAGTTCCTCTTTGCTTTCTGCCATTAGGGAGGTGTCATCTGCTGGATTTCCAATGAATGGACTGATTGATAGACTTCTAACTGTTCTACTTTTAGTTATGTTTGGCATAACTCTGTGCTTTCCTATAAGGTATACTATTAAGTTAATCTCTCATTGTTGTTGTTTAGTTGCTAAGTTCTGTCCAACTTTCTGTGACCCAATGGACTATAGCCCCCCAGGCTCGTTGGTCCATGAGATTTCCCAAGCAAGAGTTCCAAAGTGGGTTGCCATTTCCTTCCCAAAGTCAATCTCTAACCTTACCAAAACCATGACAAGGAAAAGAATCCTGCCTAGAATCATGCATTCAAATAAAGGTCTTAATTCTAATACACATACCAATATATATTTAGCATCCTAAAGGATGCTGCCCCATCCCCACATAGAATCCTTCAAGCTGTGCTCTAACAGTGCTTTCAACAAACCATTACAAACCTCTAAACTGCTGACAACTTCTGGATGGTATGGTATGTGATATAACGGGTGAATCTCATGGTCCTGAGTCAACTTCACTCCTGTACCTGTGCTTTTGTAAAGTGGGTCTCTTGGTCCAAAGCAATGTTCTCTGGGATTCCATGCTGGTGGATCAAGCACTCTCTAAGTTTTCAGTTAATGTTGCAGCAAAGGTAACTCCACATCTCAGTGTGCCTCTTTCTGGGAGAACAAATCACTAACTCTTCCAAGCTAAAAGTCTCTGTTGTAGTCCACTTCTCATCAGGGGTCAACTGGTCTCTTCAAGAAATGCTGCCATACTGGGGACTGAGGAAGATCTCTGCTGCTAGCAACTTGAACATTTCAGAATAGCAGCAGCTAAGTCAGTCTTTGTAACTGAGAGTCGGAGAAAGAAATGGCAACCCTCTCCAGTATTCTAGCCTGGGAAATCCCATGGACAGATGTGCCTGGTGGACTGCAGTCCATGAGGTTGCAAGAGTCGGACATGCCTGAGTGACTAAACCACCACCACCCCTGGGAGTGTGTGCTGCTGGGCCCAGGTGTCTCCTCCATGTCTGCCATCTCAGCCTCTAATTTCATGAGCCCATCCTAACAGCACTAGGTGGCCAATTATAGAGGCTGGCAAACACCAGTTAGTCAGGTGATTTCTGTCTACTTTATTGTTGACTGCCTCTTCCAAGAAAGATGTTCTCTGGTGGGTGTAACATACAAAGATCTCCACACTTTGTGCCCACTCCCACTTGTTAATCCACTTGCCTTTACTCCAGACTTCCTTGGCCCTCATCTTTCCTTTTTTCCCCTTCCAGATCCCTAACCAGACATCTATATATCTTCTAATCTCCAACTATTTTTCTTTCCCCACAAAGTGGTTCACCAGGAGGATTTTTCCTTACCACCATCTTTAAGACCACCCTGAAGCCTTAGTGCAGCTGCTGTTTATTTTCATCTTATACCCACACATTAAGCCAGTCCTTCTGTAAAATTAAGTTCAGGCTTTTTACTCCTGTGTCAGGACTCCTCATATGGCCATAGGCCCAAGCTGAATGGGGCAACCAAGGTGGATAATGTCTGGGCTATCTGCTCATGCAGTTTACTTCCAACCCAAAAGAGTTTGTGCCCATTCTTCATGGTAAAAGGATCAAGACACAATAATTTGTCATTTGTTTCTGCAGATATGTCCTGTAATGACCCCCCGACCCCCATGGCAGATATCTAAACATTTTTCAGAAATGGATGGCCCCTGAGTCTGCAGTATTTATCTTCACATTTTCTAGAGCTCGTGTTTCCTCTCAAGGCTTCCCATGTGGCTACCATTTGCTCATCTCACTAATCAGCATAACTAATCATCAATACAATGAATGGATATGATGATCTGCAGGATGCTAAGGTGCTCCAAATAAGTTTGGACTTCAAGAAGATCCCCTGAAGAAGGGAATGGCAACCCATTCCAGGATTCTTGCCTGGAGAATTCCATGGACAGAGAAGCCTGGCAGGGTATAGTCCATGGGGTCACAAAGAGGCGGACACAACTGAGTGACTAACACATGTTGCAACAGAAGGTAGAAGACAGCCCTAAGGCAAACATGCAAATGTATATTATTCATTCATTCCATTTGAACACAAACAGTTTTCTGATTATAATTTAACAAACAAAATAGCATGCATTTGCTCAAATCAGTGGCTACATAGCACTGCCTGATGTCCTATTAATCTATGCTAGCTAAGACACCAGTCATGTCTGAGATGAGGACTGATCAGAGCTATAATTTGGTTGATCTTGCTGTAGTTTGCAGTCAACCTATAGGATCCATTCATTGCTGGAGGGGTCAATTAGGTGAAGTAAATAAATGTGATGGGACCACCACCCCTTCTTCCTTTAGATAAGGAGACAATGACCTTTGGCTATGAAGACTCAGAAGGCAATTATTTTAGATTTTTCAGACCACACATGGCCTCTGTGACATATTTTTATTTTATTTTTTTTCACATTAAAATTTTTTTAATTTATTTATTTTAATTGGAGGCTAATTACTTTATATCATTATATTGGTTTTGCCATACATTGACATGAATCTGCCCCAGGTGTACATGTGTTCCCCATCTTGAACCCCCCTCCCACCTCCCTCCCCATATCACCCCTTTGGTTCATCCCAGTGCAATTTTTTATTTTTTTTAGGTAAGAAGTGGATTTATTCAGATTCAGAGAGAAGCACACTCCACAGAGTGTGGGCCATCCCGGAGGGCAAGTGTGGCTGCAAAATGTGGCGTGGTAGTTTTTTTTTGTTGTTTATTTTTTCCAATTCAGTTCAGTCACTCAGTCATGTCCGACTCTCCGCGACCCCATGAATCACAGCACGCCAGGCCTCCCTGTCCATCACCAAGTCCCGGAGTTCACTCAAACTCATGTCCACAGAGTCGGTGATGCCATCCAGCCATCTCATTCTCTGTCGTCCCCTTCTCCTCCCGCCCCCAACCTTTCCCAGCATCAGAGTCTTTTCCAGTGAGTCAACTCGTCGCATGAAGTGGCCAAAGTATTGCAGTTTCAGCTTTAGCATCAGTCCTTCCAATGAACACCCAGGATTGATCTCCTTTAGAATGGACTGGTTGGATCTCCTTGCAGTACAAGGAACTCTCAAGAGTCTTCTCCAACACCACAGTTCAAAAGCATCAATTCTTCGGCGATCAGCTTTCTTCACAGTCCAACTCTCACATCCATACATGACCATGAGAAAAACCATAGCCTTGACTAGACGGACCTTTGTTGGCAAAGTAGTGTCTCTGCTTTTTAATATACTATCAAGGTTGGTCATAACTTTCCTTCCAAGGAGTAAGTGTCTTTTAATTTCATGGCTGCAATCAGCATCCGCAGTGATTTTAGAACCCAAAAAAATAAAGTCTGACACGGTTTCCACTGTTTTTCCATCTATTTCCCATGAAGTGATGGGACCGGATGCCATGATCTTTGTTTTCTGAATGTTGAGCTTCAAGCCAACCTTTTCACTCTCCTCTTTCACTTCGCATTGTTGTTTTATTTTTTTAATTGGAGGCAAATTACCTTACATTAATATATTGGTTGGTTTTGCCATACGTTGACATGAATCCGCCCCGGGTGTACATGAGTTCCCCTTCTTGAACCCCCCTCCCACCTCCCTCTTCCCCATATCCTCCCTCCAGGTCATCCCTGTGCACCAGCCCCAAGCATCCTGTATCATGCATCGAACCTGGACTGGTGATTCATTTCACATATGATAATATACATGCTACAATGCCATTCTCCCCAATCATCCCACCTTCACCCTCTCCCACAGAGTCCCAAAGACTGTTCTATATACCTATGTCTCTTTTGCAGTCTCATATACAGGATTAGGGGCTTCCCTGGTGGCTCAGAGGTTAAAGCGTCTGCCTCCAATGCGGGAGACCCGGGTTCGATCCCTGGGTTGGGAAGATCCCCTGGAGAAGGAAATGGTAACCCACTCCAGCATTCTTGCCTGGAGAATCCCATGGACGGAGAAGCCTGGTAGGCTACAGTCGCAAAGAGTCGGACACGACTGAGTGACTGAACGGAACGGATACAGGGTTAAGGTTACCATCTTTCTAAATTCCATATATATGCATCAGTATACTGTATTGATGTTTTTCTTTCTGGCTTACTTCACTCTGTATAATAGGCTCCAATTTCATACACCTCATTAGAACTGATTCAAATGCATTCTTTTCAATGGCTGAAAAATACTCCATTGTGTATATGTACCAAAGCCTTCTTATCCATTCGTCTGCAGATGGACATCTAGGTTGCTTCCATGTCCTGACTATTATAGACAGTGCTGCAATGAACATTGGAGTACATGTGTCTCTTTCAATTCTGGTTTCCTCGGTGTGTATGCCCAGGAGTGCGATTGCTGGATCATATGGCAGTTCTATTTCCAGTTTTTTGAGGAATCTCCACACTGTTCTCCATAGTGGCTGTACTAGTCTGCATTCCCACCAACAGTGTAAGAGGGTTCCCTTTTCTCTAGAAAGTGGGAATAGAAGGGACATATGTCAAAATATTTTTGTTTTTAACAACAACTTAAAAATAGAAAAACCGTAATTAGCTCGTAGACTGTACAAAAACTGACCACGCACAGATTTTGCCCAGATGCGTAGTTTTTCAACCCCTTCTTCAGATCCTTAAGGTGGCACTAATATCTGCCACTCTTTCACACTCAGGCATGATACAGTTTGTTATTGATTTTTCACCTTGGTTCTCGTAGTGGGTAGTTTCAGAGGTTTTTTTCTCTGTGACCTTCCCATCTACAATAGATTTTATCACTAAGACCAAGACCCAGTATGAGGATTGTGCCAATTGCCAAGCATGTTAATCCCAATTACACATTTATTCTAGGACTGGAGAAATGGGTCTCTGGGAAGGTCTTCAGACTCACTAAACTCTGTCCAAGGTTCCATTTATTATCTGATCCCTATGATTTATTAGACTTGTATACTATTTTAATTTTAGTCTACGATTTTGTTTTTTTTTTTTTAAGTCACTCAGTCGTGTCCAACTCTTTGCGACCCCATGGACTATATAGTCCATGGAATTCTCCAGGCCAGAATACTAGAGTGGGTAGCCTTTCCCTTCTCCAGGGGATCTTCCCAACCCAGGGATTGAACCCAGGTCTCCTGCATTGCAGGCAGATTCTTTACCAGCTGAGCCACAAGGGAAGCCCAGGAATACTAGAGTGGGTAGCCTATCCCTTTTCCAGTGGATCTTCCCAACCCAGAAATCAAACTGGGGTCTCCTGCATTGCAGGCAGATTCTTTACCAACTGAGCTATGAGGGAAGCCTGATGTAAATATTAGGTGTTGGTAATTTGGATTTTTTATTGGTTTGTAACATTATACATTTCATGTGAACAATATTGTATTTTGATATCTGTATATACTACAGTATGTTCACCATCAAAGCTTTAGTTTCCATCTGTCATCATACAGTTGACCACCTTCACTCATTTCCCCCTTTTTCTACCCTGCTTCCCCTCTGGTAAGCATGACTCAGTTCTTTGTATCTACGTTTGTTTCTGTTTGGTTTGCTTTATTCATTAATTTTATTTTTTTCTGTTTTTAGAAAGGAAATCATATGCTATTTGTCATTCTCCATATGACTTAGCATAAGACCTTCAAGGTCCACTCATGTTGTTGCAAATGGCAAGATTTCATCTATTTTTATGGCTGAGAAGTAGCCCAATGTATGTATACACCACATCTTCTTTTTCCCTTCGAAAGACACTCAGGCTGTTTCCATATCTTGACTATTATAAATAATGCAGCAATGAACATAGGATTGCCAGTATTTTTTGGAATTAGTATTTCTCATATTCTTCAGATAATACCCAGAAGTGGAATAGCTGAATATTATGGTAGTTCTATTTTTAATTTTTTGAGGACTCTCCACGATATTTTCCATAATGGCTACACCAGTTTACATTCCCACCAACAGTGGGACTATACCAACAGTGTATAAGGGTTCCTTTTAGAGAAAAAGATCATCCTCTCCAACACTAATTTCTCGCCTTTTTGCTACTAACTATTCCAATGGCATGAGGGGATATCTCACTGCGGTTTTTCCAACCTAGATAGTATATTAAAAAGCAGAGACATTACTTTGCCAACCAAGGTCCATCTAGTCAAGGCTATGGTTTTTCCCATGGTCATGTATGGATGTGAGAGTTGGACTGTGAAGAAAGCTGATCGCCGAAGAATTGATGCTTTTGAACTGTGGTGCTGGAGAAGACTCTTGAGAGTCCCTTGGACTGCAAGGAGATCCAACCAGTCCATTCTGAAGGAGACGGATCCTGGGTGTTCATTGGAAGGACTGATACTGAAGCTGAAACTCCAATACTTTGGCCACCTCATGTGAAGAGTTGACTCACTGGAAGAGTCTGATGCTGGGAGGGACTGGGGGTGGGAGGAGACGGGTACGACAGAGAATGAGGTATCTGGATGGCATCACTGACTCAATGGACATGAGTTTGAGTGAACTCCAGGAGTTGGTGATGGACAGGGAGGCCTGGCGTGCTGTGATTCATGGGGTCACAGAGAGTCGGACATGACTGAGCAACTGAGTTGAACTGAACTGAATAACTAATGATGTTGAACATCTTGTCGTGTGCTTATTGGCCATCTACATGTTTTCTTTGGGAAAATGTCTATTCAGCTCCTCTGTCCATGTTTTTTTTGTTGTATGAGTTCTTTATATATTTTGGATATTAACCACTTTTCAGATATATCCTTTGCAAATTTCTTCTCCTGTTCAGTATTTTGTCTTTTTGTTTTATTATGGTTTCTTTTGCTGTGCAGAAGATTTTAGTTTGATATAGTCAAATTTATTTATTTTTGCTTTTGTTTTCCTTGCCCGAAGAGACAGACTAACGTCACACAGTATACTTCCTATGTTTTCTACTAGGAGTTTTGTAGTTTCAGGTCTTGTATTTGATTTGATTTTTATGTATGGTTGTAAGATAGTGATCTAATTTTATTATTTTTCATGTGACTATCCAAGTTTCCCAAAACCATTTATTGAAGAGATTATCTTTTCTTTTTATGTTCTTCACTCCTGGGTCGTAAATTAAGTATTCATATATTTGTAATTTTATTTCTGGGCTCTTAATTCTGTCCCATTAATCTAAGTATCTGCTTTCCTGCCAATACCATGCTGCTTTGATTGCTATGTTGTTGTTGTTGTTTAATCACCAAGTCATATCCAACTCTTTGTGACCCCCATGGACTATAACCTGCCAGGCCCCTCTGTCCATCGGATTCCCCAAGCAAGAATACTGGAGCAGGTTGCCATGCCCTCCTCCAGGGTATCTTCCCGACCCAGGGATCGAATCTGCCTCTCCTGCATACAGATGGAATCTTTACTGCTGCACCACTGAGGAACCCCCTTGGCTCATAATCTTTTGTTGTTGTCCTTGTCTGGTTTTGGTATCAGGGGATTTTTGCCTCCTAAAATGATTTAAGAAGCATTCCCTCCTCTTCAATTTTTTGGAAGCATTTAAGAAGGATAGGTTCTAAAATTAAATATTCTTTGAATGTTTGGTAAAATTCACCAGTGAAGACTTCTGGTCCCAGATGTTTTGCGAGAGATTTTTATTATTATTTTAATCTCATTACTAGTGATCAGTCTATTCAGATTTTCCATTTCTTCATGGTTCAGTTCAGAAGGTTGTATGTTTTTAAAAATTTATTCTTTTCTTCTGGATTGTTCTATTTGTTGTCATATAATTGTTCATGTCTCATAATCTTTTGTATTTCTGTGATATCTGATGCTATTTCTCCTCTTTCATTCCTGATTTTATTTATCAGAGCATTCTCTCTTTTTCCCCTAATGAATCTAAATAAAGTTTTGTCCTTTTAAAATACCTAGCTGTTAGTTTCATCCATTTTAACTTGTCTTTTAAAGCTTTATTTCACTTATTTTCACTCTGATCTTTATTGGTTTCTTCCTTCTTCTGACTTTGGGCTTGTTTGTTCTTCTTTTTCTAGTTTCCTTAAATGTAAGTTTATATTGTTTATTTGAGATTTTTCTTGTTTCTTGAGGTAGACCTGTATTGCTGTAAACTTCCTTCTTAGTACCACTTTTACTACATTTGACAGATTTTGGTGTATTTTTATTTTCATTTGTCTTCAGGTATTTTTTAACTTGTCCTGTGTTTTCTTCACTGACCCAATAGTTTCAGTAACATGTTGTTTGGAGAAGGAAATGGCAACCCACTCCAGTGTTCTTGCCTGGAGAATCCTAGGGACGGGGGAGCCTGGTGGGCTTCCGTCTATGGGGTCACACAGAGTCGGACACGACTGAAGTGACTTTGCAGCAGCAGCAGCAACATGTTGTTTGTCTCCACATATTTGTGATTGTTCCAGCTTTCTTCTTTTTAGTAAATCTCTAGTTCCATATTACTGTGATTGGGAAGGATGCTTAATATAATCTCAGTCTTCTTAAATTTATTGACTTTTGTGTCCCAACACATGGTCTCTCCTCGAAATTATTCCATGTACACTTGAATATATATTCTGCTGAATTTGGATTGGAATATTCTTTATAAATCTTTCAAGTCCACTGGTTTAAAGTTTGTTTAAGGCTGCTCTTTCCTTGTTGACTTTCTGTCTATCTGAGCTATCCACTGATGTAAGTGGGGTAAGTTTCCTACCAGTATTATGTTGCATTGATTTCTCTTGCTAGCATTGTTAATAATTGCTTTACACATTTTGATGCTCCTATATTAGGTGCATATGTATTATTTACTGTTAAGCTTTTTTGATTAATTGTCCCCTTTATCATTATATAGTATCCATCTTTGTCTCTTATTACATTTTTGGCTTGAAGTCTCTTTTTTCTGATATGAGTATGCCTACCGTCTCTTTCTTTTGGCAGCAGTTTGCTTGGAAATTCCTCTTCCATTCCTTCACTTGGAGCCTATGCGTGTCTGTAGAGTTGAGATGGGTCTTCTGGAGTTAGCATACAGTTCGGTCTTGCCTTTTAATTCATCCAGCACTCTATGTCTTTTGATTAGTGGATTCAATCCGCTTACATCTAGGGTGATTATTAATAAATGAGGACTTAGTCCTGCCATTTTATCTTTAGTTTTCATGTTGTTCTATAACTCCACTGGTTCTTTTCCTTTGTATTTCCATCTGCCATTTTAGTTTGGTGATCTTCTATAATATTTTTCTTTCCTCTTTCTTTCAATGTTTCATATCTTTATTCTAAATTTATGTTTCATGGCTACCATACAGTTTGTATCAAATATCTCATAAATAAAAGAGTCCTCTTTATACTGATAGCATCTGTTCTTCATTTGCCTATAAAAGTTCTATCTTTTTCTTCTTTTATGTCTTGTCTCAAATTATCCCATTTTATGTTGTGAATTTGTTACCTAATTGAAGTAGTTATAGTTATTTTTACTGCTTTTTCCCCTATAATCTTAAGCTATGATTGTTTAACAGCCTATGCTGATCTAGAGCTGTAACTTCTGATTCTATCTTTTCATCACCATACTCAAAGTTTGTGTACTTCTGCCTTTTCATTTCATGTAAAACAGTTCCTTTCAACAGTTCTTGTAAAGCAGGTTTAGCAGTAATGAACTCTCCCAGCTCATGTTTGTCTGGTTAAGGCTTTATTTCTTCTTTTTATCTGAATGATAACTTTGCTGGATAAAGTATTCTTGGCTGACAGTTTTTATGTCTCAACATTTCAAGTGTGTCATTCCACTCTCTTTCAGCCTGTAGAGTTTCTGCTGAGAAATACTGATCGTTTACTGGGGATTCCCTTGTAGGTTATTATTCTTTATCCCCCACTGCTTTTAAAATTCTTCCTTTGTCCTTGACTTTAGACGGTTTTAATATATCTGTCTTCAAGAAGGTCTTTTTGCATTGAAGTAATTAAGGTGTTCTCTTAGCACCATGGATCTGTATATACAGTTCCTTCTCCAGGTTTTGGGACGTTCTCAGCTATTATTTCTTTAAATGAATTCTCTCCTACCTTCTCCTCTTATTCTGCTGCTGCTGCTGCTGCTAAGTCGCTTCAGTCGTGTCCGACTCTGTGCGACCCCATAGACGCCAGCCCACCAGGCTCGCCCGTCCCTGGGATTCTCCAGGCAAGAACACTGGAGTGGGCTGCCATTTCCTTCTCCAATGCATGAAAGTGAAAAGTAAAAGTGTCGTCGCTCAGTCGTGTCCGACTCTTCGCGACCCCATGGACTGCAGCCTACCAGGTTCCTCCGTCCATGGGATTTTCCAGGCAAGAGTACTGGAGTGGGTTGCCATTGCCTTCTCCACTTATTCTAGAATACTCATTATCCTAATATTGCCCTTCCTACTAGAATTTGGATAATTCCTGTAGAATTTCTTCGTTTTTTAGATCTTAATTCTCTCTCCTCTTCTACTTGTATCGTCTCTAGATTCCTCTTTCAGCTCATTCATTCTTTCACATGTGCTCTGTTTCCAGTATTTTCTAATACATTCTTCATCTCATTTATTCAACTTCAGAATTTCTGTTTGGATCTTAGAGTTTTAATCATTTTGTTAAAGTATTCATTCTGTTCACTAACTTTTTTCCTGATTTCACTAAACTGCCTTTCTGAGTTTTCTTGTAGCACCTTACGTTTCTTCATGACAGCTGTTTTGAATTCTCTAGCAGTTAGTTTGTAACACCCCATGAGTTTAGTTTGATTTCTGGAGAATGATACTGTGTTACTGTGGTTCTTCGTGGAGCTTGATGAGTTTCTCCTCCTTTGGTGCATTTGAAGTAGCAAACACCTTCTTTAAGCAAAGCTTTTTTCATATTCTGATTCAATGGGTTAGTAATTAGAAACCTTTCTTTTATTTTCCAGTAGGTGGCGCTATAGCACCAGATTTTTTTTTTTTTTTTTCTCTTACCTGAGTTGCCTCTAGTTGTATTTGAGTCAGCACTTTCTACCCTCCACCACCTCTGACAGAGGCTTCTCCCAGTACTTTAGCTGCCATCGCTTGTGCCTCTGGTGTTATTGGTGCCTCTCTGCTGTCTGCCTGAAGCACAGGGATGACTGTGTCTGGGGTCTCCTGGGTGACAGACTCTGCTATGTAAGGAAAGAGCTGGTTCTAGCAGAGCCCTTGGGTGGATGAGTCTGCATACAAGTGCTCTAAGAGTTCTTACTCTGTCACAGTCCCACAGGTCTCTTGGCAGGAGTCCTATTGATCAATAAAGCCAGATATTTGGGGGCAAGCTTGTGTTTAAGTGTCAGTCTTAAAAATTGTTGTGGGTGATAAGGAGTATAAACCCTTTGATCCTTGCAGAGAAGTTTCGGAGCTTGGATTCCCTCCCAGGTGTGAGTTGCCATGCCAGTTCAGTTCAGTCCAGTTCAGTCGCTCAGTCGTGTCCGCCATGCCAGAGGCAGGGTTTATAGCAAGTTTGCGTCTCAGACTCTCCTCTCCACTTTACTGTGGTTTCCCTTTTGTTTACCTAATGAGAAGGGATTACTTTGTCAGTTTTTAGGGTTTTCTTAGGGGCTTCCCTGTTGGCACAGTGGTAAAGAATCAGTCTCCCGCAGGAGATACAGATTCAGTCCATTGGTCTGGAAGATCCCCTGGAGGAGGAAGTGGCAACCCACTCCACTATTCTTGCTTGGAAATTTCCATGGACAGGAACCTGATGGGCTATAGTCCTTGGGATCTCAAAGAGTTGGACAAACAACTGAAAAACTGAGCATGCACAGGATCAGAGCCAAGCTTGACTGATTTAACAACCAGACTAGGGCACAAGGCAAAGATGGCTCACAACAGGTAGGACAGCCATGCCAAGAGGAGGGTCAGCTGTCACTCCCAACCCCAAGCTTCAGCAAGCTGGTTAACGCCTCTGCATTAGAGCCATTTCATAGAAATGATGATCAGCCTGGCCATCCTTCCAAGGAGAATGGGGGTGTCTACCTCCTCAGCTCTCAATCAGAATCAAGATTTTTTCTGAGGAAGTTATAGTATATGTAGATGTAGATGCCACGTGTCCATGGGCAGGGCCTTCTTACGTCATCATCTTGAATCAAAACAGAACTTACTTGTCTTATTAATCCCTTCCCTGATGTAGCAGGGTCCCCATTACCACTTGATTGCACACCTTTCCAGACTCTAACATGGATCACAGAACTATCATTAACTTACAGAATCTCAACTCTGAGAGAGGGTTATAGTGATGAAGAGGCAGAAAGTCTTCAGATGTTTCTCCCCCATAAATGCATGGGATGGTTCTTACTCTTCTTGCTCACAGTGTCACGTGCCTGAATCTGCTGACACATATATGTCTTTCTAGACTGTATGCCGCTGATATTATGCAACCTTTAACTGTCATTTGACAAAAGCATTTTGCCTACTGCTTTTCTGGTTTCTCTTGTGTCATAGACATTGGCATTATTTTTGTGGCAACTTTTAAAGTTTCCTCAGAAAAGGTATCTTTAATATCAGATTTTTCCATGCGTGTGTTAGTCATTCAGTCATGTGTGACTCTTTGTGACCCCATGGATTGTAGCCCGCCAGGCTCCTCTGTGCATGAGGATTTTCCAGGCAAGAATACTAGAGTGGGTTGTCATGCCCTCCTGCAGGGGATTTTCCCAATCCAGAGATCGAACCCAAGTCTCCGTATTGCAGACAAATTCTTTACCATTTGAGCCACTAGGGAAGCCCTTTGCCATGGTGAATATAATTATGGCTACTTGGAAAGTTTGGGGCTCATCACTATCTTTTGCAACAAAGTTTATGCATTTCTTACTACAAATCAATGATTTGTATTTGTTTTGGACTAGAGAACCTATCCTACCTTGGTTTATAATTACACAAAGGCTTCCAATGCGTTATTCCTGTATCTGACAAAATTTGTAACAGCACTCAGAGAACAAGGGTTTCCTGCTGTAACAATATCTCATTTTTAGATATCGACCATGCATCCTATTTACATTGTTTTGTGCAAAACAGTAACACTTGCAGATCTACTCCAGTGTATGCTGCTGCTGCTGCTAAGTCATTTCAGTTGTGTCCGACTCTGTGTGACCCCATAGATGGAAGCCCACCAGGCTCCCCCTTCCCTGGGATTCTCCAGGCAAGAACACTGGAGTGGGTTGCCATTTCCTTCTCCAATGTGTGAAAGTGAAAAGTGAAAGTGAAGTCGCTCAGTCGTGTCTGACCCTTAGCGACCCCACGGACTGCAGCCTACCAGGCTCCTCCATCCATGGGATTTTCTAGGCAAGAGTACTGGAGTGGCTTGCCATTGCCTTCTCCAACTCCAGTGTATAAATATTCATATTTACTATGGATATCAAAATCTGTTTACTTATGTAATATTTAAATAATGTTTGAAACTTATTAATCATAGGGTTTGCTATTTTTATCATTACTTTTACACTTTAATGAACAGCTTTTGAGCCACCAGTTCATTTTTGTGGATAAGGACTATCATAAAAATAATACTAACAATAATATATATGCAAATATAGCTAATAAACATTATATTCAGTTCAGTTTAGTCGCTCAGTCGTGTCCAACTCTTTGCGACCCCATGAATCACAGCACACCAGGCCTTCCTGTCTATCACCAACTCCCGGAGTTCACTCAAATTCATGTCCATCGAGTTGGTGATGCCATCCAGCCATCTTATTCTCTGTCATCCCCTTCTTCTCCTGCCCCCAATCCCTCCCAGCATCAGAGTCTTTTCCAGTGAGTCAACTCTTCACATGAGGTGGCCAAAGTATTGGAGTGTCAGCTTTAGCACCAGTCCTTCCAGTGAGCGTCCAGGACTGATCTCCTTTAGACTGGAATGGTTGGATCTCCTTGCGTCCAAGGGACTCTCAAGAGTCCTCTCCAACACCACAGTTCAAACATTATATTACATGAAAATAATAGGTAAGATAAAGTGACTGATATGACTAGTAGATAGGCTTCTTAAAAATGAAATGATTAAGACTATTATAATTTTTCTGGAAAATATCCATTCTCATGTTTCAAATATAGGTAAAATATATGACTAAAATTATATATAATCACCCTTTGCTCTAAAACTAAGTTTCTTTAAGAACGTATAATACATAAATTACAGGCAAGAACCCCAGTAGTATCTGAACCACATTGAGCAATACAATATTAAGAGAACAGGGGAACAAGATGATTTTTTTTTAAGTGTCTGTGAAAAGGAAACTCTACAGTTGAATTTATAAAACTGTTTAATAGAGGCAGTGACGTTTCCAAAGAATTTCTGTATTCAAATATTTGCATTCATCTAAGAAATCCATATTCAGACTACATTCTTTGCCGCACTGTGGAATTAGAGATGAATGAATAGCCACCATGATCCAATAAGACAGCAAGTGTGGAAATGAATGGTTTGATGGAATATACCTCAATGGAAATTATTGTTTGGAAGTTGGATCTTATTTAGAAATCAAACCAAGTAGAGGTCATTGAGTACCTATGCTTACAAGGACTTAAAAATCCAGAACTTTAAAGGACATTTGGAGATCATGTCGTGAAAACTCTCTGTGACTGCTAGATACATACCTATGCTCTTCTTTAATACCTCACAAGTAATCATGGAAATGCCTCCTGAAGCAGCCTGGTACAGTTTTAGACAAGTCTGATTTTCAAGAAATAAAATTATACATCCATATCACCTAGTATAAAGTATTTCTTTATATAAAGATAAATATCAGTCTCCACCTCTAATGTACTCTTGTTGATAACAATCAACCATCCAAGTGCAGGCAATATTTGTTCTAACTTCTGTATGGCAGCCCTCGAAATGTTTAAAAACAATTACTGTGTCTGCCTTTAGTTTTCTATTTACAGGTTAATCATAGTTGCCAAGCCTTCCTCATCTAGTCTTCATCCAAAAGCACTCTTCTCTGTCAGTATCCCACTTAAGCCATGATAATTGAAGTGAGCAGATCCAAGCGTGGTCTTAAATTCACTTAGCAAGATGGGAATATCCCTTGCCTTTTTCAGGACAAAAATGTTTCCATTAATCTGTTTAGGACTGCACTTTTCTGATACAGCCACATCATACTAGTGATTCTGAGTTTTCAGCTAACTATAACCTTTTTCACATACATGACTGGTAAACCACATCTTCTCCAGATGGATAAGGAAACCTATACCCTATTATTTTCATGCAAAAGTAAAAACATGTACGTCCAAAATGACCACTGCATACATGTTTTTGGACGTATATGTTTTTAATTCTGCATGAGTATAAAAGGGTATAGAATTTCTTCCTTAAATGTAATTCTAAACATTTCACTCTCTCATTTCATGCTCATAAGAACTCTCAGGATTCTGATTCTGACATTGGCTGTAATACATCCCCAATTTTGTGTCATCTGAATACAGTAAAAGATCAATTCTTATTCCCTATAATTATCTAACCAAAAATAATGATCATGATGTGAAAATATGTCATAATGATGTTGCAAAAATTAATGAATATGACTGCTTAGAAAATGTCTACAGAGATCTTCCTCCCAGTTAACAAGTTTATCACTTAGCAAGATGGGAATAGCATCTATTCAATAGAAACTAATGTGCCTTACTGTCCCATTAGGTAATTGTTTCTTGTCTTACAAGAGGTCATGGGAGATGCTGACAGAGCATTGTTATAAAATCCAGCTATTCTGAATCCACCTCATTCCCTAATTCAGTGAATTGATAACACTGGTGAAAATATGGGTTTCTAGATTATAGAAAAACATAATTCTTCACTAAGCTGAAGAATGAGCTCAAAGAAGGTTTGAGAGTATCTTAAAATCATAATAAACTTGTTTCATTAAAATAAGAGAAAATGAAATACTTATGAATCAATTCAAAGAATTAATTGAAACTGTGGTTGTGACCAGCAAGCAATGCCCTGCCTGGACTTGCAGACAGCTTACTTTTCTGTTACTTTAGAGATATAGTTGGCTGGAATTTTGAGTTTTTAATAAAGAAAAGATAAGAGTTTGCCGGTTCTAAAAGGGCACTTTTTTTTACTGTATACATCTGGTTTATTTCACTTACATAATGAAATCCAGGTCCATCCATGCTCTCCTAATTGGAATAATTTCCAATTGGAATGATTTCCATCCTTTACATAGATGATTAATATTCCATATTTTATATGTATATATGTATACACATGCATAAACATATGTGTCACACTTTCTTTATCCATTCATCCATTGATAGACATTTATGGGTTTTTTTTGTCTTGGCTGTTGTGAATAATGCTGCAATGAACAATGGGAATTCGGGTCTCTCTTCAAGATAATTCCTTGAATTATTCCTTAAGTTCCTTTGGATAAATACCCAGCAGTGAGACTGCTGGCTCACACAGTAGCTCTGTATTTAATTTATGAGGAACTTCCATAGTGGCTGAAGCATTTTAATCCCCACGAGCAGTGTACAGGTTTTCCTTTTCTCCACATTTTACCAACACTTGTCATTTTTAATTTTATTTAATATGGTCATCCTAGCAGGTGTGTAGGTACTATTGTACTATCTCAAGGTGATTTTGATTTATATTTCCCTGATGATTAGTGATGTTGAGCACCTTTTCATGTACTTTATATGTCTTCTTTGGAAAAGTATCTATTTAGGTTGTTCGCCCATTTTAAAATTGCATTATTTGTTATATTGCTATTGAACAGTTCAGTTCAGTTCAGTCGCTCAGTCGGGTCCGACTCTCTGCAACCCCATGAATCACAGCACACCAGGCCTCCCTGTCCATCACCAACTCCCAGAGTTCACTCAAACTCATGTCCACAGAGTCGGTGATGCCATCCAGCCATCTCATTCTCTGTCGTCCCCTTCTCCTCCCGCCCCCAACCTTTCCCAGCATCAGAGTCTTTTCCAGTGAGTCAACTCGTCGTATGAGGTGGCCAAAGTATTGGAGTTTCAGCTTAAGCATCAGTCCTTCCAATGAACACCCAGGATTGATCTCCTTTAGAAAGGACTGGTTGGATATCCTTGCAGTACAAGGGACTCTCAAAGTCTTCTCCAACACCACAGTTAAAAAGCATCAATTCTTCGGCTATCAGCTTTCTTCACAGTCCAACTCTCACATCCATACATGACCACGGGAAAAACCATAGTCTTGACTAGACGGACCTTTGTTGGCAAAATAATGTCTCTGCTTTTTAATATACTGTCAAGGTTGGTCATAATTTTCCTTCCAAGGAGTAAGCGTCTTTTAATTTCATGGCTGCAATCAGCATCTGCAGTGATTTTGGAGCCCAAAAAAATAAAGTCTGACACTGTCTCCACTGTTTTTCCATCTATTTCCCATGAAGTGATGGGACCAGATGCCATGGTCTTTGTTTTCTGAATGTTGAGCTTCAAGCCAACCTTTTCACTCTCCTCTTTCACTTTCATCAAGAAGCTTTTGAGTTCCTCTTCACTTTCTGCCATAAGGGTAGTGTCATCTGCATATCTGCTGCTGCTACTGCTGCTAAGTCACTTCAGTCGTGTCCGACTCTGTGTGACCCCATAGACGGAAGCCCACCAGGCTCCCCCATCCCTGGGATTCTCCAGGCAAGAACACTGGAGTGGGTTGCCATTTCCTTCTCCAATGTGTGAAAGTGAAAAGTGAAAGTGAAGTCACTCAGTCGTGTCCGACCCTTAGCGAACCCACGGACTGCAGCCTACCAGGCTCCTCCATCCATGGGATTTTCTAGGCAACAGTACTGGAGTGGCTTGCCATTGCCTTCTCCGCTGCATATCTGAGGTTATTGATATTTCTCCCAGCAATCTTGATTCCAGCTTGTGCTTCTTCCAGCCCAGCGTTGCTCATGGTGTACTCTGCATAGAAGTTAAATAAGCAAGGTGACAATATACAGCCTTGACGTACTCCTTTTCCTATTTGGAACCAGTCTGTTGTTCCATGTACAGTTCTGACTGTTGCTTCCTGACCTGCATACAGGTTTCTCAAGAGGCAGGTCAGGTGGTCTGGTATTCCCATCTCTTTCAGAATTTTCCACAGTTTATTGTGATCCACACAGTCAAAGGCTTTGGCATAGTCAATGAAGCAGAAATAGATGTTTTTCTGGAACTCTCTTGCTTTCTCCATGATCCAGCGGATGTTGGCAATTTGATCTCTGGTGCCTCTGCCTTTTCTAAAACCTGCTTGAACATCTGGGAGTTCACGGTTCACATATTGCTGAAGCCTGGCTTGGAGAATTTTGAGCATGACTTTACTAGCGTGTGAGATGAGTGCAATTGTGCAGTAGTTTGAGCATTCTTTGGCATTCCCTTTCTTTGGGATTGGAATGAAAACTGACCTTTTCCAGTTTGAAAATATTTTCTCCTGTTCTTAGGTGGCCTTTTCATTTTATTGTTCCCTGAAAAAGTACTTTCTGTTTCACACAGCAGGTGTGGAAGTGGCATTCAAAGACCATCCTCATGGAAAAGAAATGCAAAAAAGCAAAATGGCTGTCTGAGGAGGCCTAACAAATAGCTATGAAACGAAGAGAAGTGAAAAGCAAAGGAGAAAAAGAAAGATATAGCATCTGAATGCAGAGTTCCAAAGAATAGCAGGGAGAGATAAGAAAGCCTTCCTTAGCGATCAATGCAAAGAAATAGAGGAAAACAACGGACTAGGAAAAACAAGAGATCTCTTCAAGAAAATTAGAGATTCCAAGGGAACATTTCATGCAAAGATGGGCTCGATAAAGGACAGAAATGGTATGGACCTAACGGAAGCAGAAGATATTAAGAAGAGGTGGCAAGAATACACAGAAGAACTGTACAAAAAAGATCTTCACGACCAAGATAGTCATGATGGTGTGATCACTGACCTGGAGCCAGACATCTTGGAATGTGAAGTCAAGCGGGCCTTAGAAAGCATCACTACTAACAAAGCTAGTGGAGGTGATGGAATTCCAGTTGAGCTATTTCAAATCTTAAAAGATGATGCTGTGAAAGTGCTGCACTCAATATGCCAGCAAATTTGGAAAACTCAGCAGTGGCCACAGGGCTGGAAAAGGTGTCTTCATTCCAATCCCAAAGGAAAGCAATGCTAAAGAATGCTCCAACTACCACACAATTGCACTCATCTCACACGATAGGAAAGTCATGCTCAAAATTCTCCAAGCCAGAATTCAGCAGTATGTAAACCGTGACCTCCCAGATGTTCAAGCAGGTTTTAGAAAAGGCAGAGGCACCAGAGATCAAATTGCCAACATCCGCTGGATCATGGAGAAAGCAAGAGAGTTCCAGAAAACCATCTATTTCTACTTCATTGACTATGCCAAAGCCTTTGACTGTGTGGATCACAATAAACTGTGGAAAATTCTGAAAGAGATGGGAATACCAGACCACCTGACCTGCCTCTTGAGAAACCTGTATGCAGGTCAGGAAGCAACAGTCAGAACTGTACATGGAACAACAGACTGGTTCCAAATAGGAAAAGGAGTACGTCAAGGCTGTATATTGTCACCCTGCTTATTTAACTTCTATGCAGAGTACATCATGAGGAACACTGGGCTGGAAGAAGCACAAGCTGGAATCAAGATTGCCGGTAGAAATATCAATAACCTCAGATATGCAGATGACACCACCCTTATGGCAGAAAGTGAAGAGGAACTCAAAAGCCTCTTGATGAAAGTGAAAGAGGAGAGTGAAAAGGTTGGCTTGAAGCTCAACATTCAGAAAACAAAGACCATGGCATCTGGTCCCATCACTTCATGGGAAATAGATGGAAAAACAGTGGAGACAGTGTCAGACTTTATTTTTTTGGGCTCCAAAATCACTGCAGATGCTGATTGCAGCCATGAAATTAAAAGACGCTTACTCTTTGGAAGGAAAGTTATGACCAACCTAGATAGTATATTAAAAAGCAAAGACATTACTTTGCCAACCAAGGTCTGTCTAGTCAAGGCTATGGTTTTTCCCGTGGTCATGTATGGATGTGAGAGTTGGACTATGAAGAAGACTTATCGCAGAAGAATTGATGCTCTTTAACTGTGGTGTTGGAGAAGACTCTTGAGAGTCCCTTATACTGCAAGGAGATCCAACCAGTCCATTCTAAAGGAGATCAATCCTGGGTGTTCATTGGAGGGACTGATGCTAAAGCTGAAACTCCAATACTTTGGCCACCTCATGCGACGAGTTGACTCACTGGAGAAGACTCTGATGCTGGGAAAGGTTGGGGGCGGGAGGAGAAGGGGATGACAGAGAATGAGATGGCTGGATGGCATCAACAACTCTATGGACATGAGTTTGGGTGAACTCCAGGCGTTGGTGATGGACAGGGAGGCCTGGCGTGATGTGATTCATGGGTTGCAGAGAGTTGGACACGACTGAGCGACTGAACTGAACTGAACCATTAAAGAGAAGGAAGGCAGTAGGGAGGGGTTGGCCCATTCTTTCCCATGTCACCCTAGCCTTCAGTGCAAAGCACACACAACCAAACAAGAGAGCTTAAGAAGCCACCAGAAATCACAAGATTAAATTACAAGCAGGTAAGATAAATGAGAGAAGAAGACAGGTTAGGAAACTGGAGAATAAAACCTCCCACTAAACAAGAATGTTTATACAGAACCGCCAACTAGTGCCATATAGGATCACAGGCTTAACATTACCAAGTCTTCTGATTATTTTCAAGACAAGACAGAAATCTGTGTTTTTATGTGCTAGGTACCTTGGCCAGATGTAGCACCAACAAGGGTAGCAGACAGCTGAGTGCTGAGGTTTTGCTCTAAGTACTAAATCAAAGGGAGTGCTAAGTCACTTCAGTTCTGTCTGACTCTTTGCGACCCCATGGACTATAGCCCATCGGGTTTCTCTGTCTGTGAGGTTTCCCAGGCAAGAATACTGGAGTGAGTTGCCAGCCCTCCTCCAGGGGATCTTTCCGACCCAGGGATAAAACCTGCCTCTCTTATGTCTCCTGGCAAGTAGGTTCTTTACCACTTGCACCACCTGGGAAGCCCAAGTCCTAAGGAAAGGGGGTAGAAAACCATGATTTCCCATGCTATGGGTTTGGCTAATAACCACAGTTCTCCAAAGTAATATGAGGCAAAAACTCAGACTATGAGATTAACTGAGAGTTGTGCTTAGTCGCTAAGTCGTATCTGACCCTTTGTGACCCCATGGACTGCAGCCCTCCAGATTCCTGTGTCTATGGGGATTCTCCAGACAAGAATACTGGAGTGGGCTGCCATGCCCTCCTCCAGGGGATCTTCCCAAACCAGGGATCAAACCCAGGTCTCCCACATTGCAGGCAGATTCTTTACTGTCTGAGCCACCAGGGAAGCTCCTAGTACAGCTCAGTTTAGTAAGAAGTTAGAAAATAAACACAACACGATATGAATGATGATACTTGTGCACATGAATTTGGAAATTAAATTTCCTGAGGGACTTTTTGAATGTCAATATTATGTATTCATTTTAAAATGATCATGCTGAAATCATAGATAGTAATATTTGAATATTTATATCAAGCAATTCGCTTGGTCCTAGCCTTCTCCTCTCAAGTATTTAATCCATAGAGTATTTTCCTTTCTTCCTATTCTTATTCTACATTCTCAATTATTAGTCACTTTGCTGTATTTTGTGTGCCATGTTAAACCTCTATAAATCATATTCTGAAAAAAAATAGATTGTACAAGTGAGTAAATGAGGGGAGACTGGTGAAAGGAAGAGAAATAGAGAATAAAAAAATAAAACATGTCTTTTTATTTCTTGCAGTGGCCCTTTGAGAAGCAAAATAGATTTGATAAAATCTGTCTTTTTCTCCCACTTACATTATGTGTGATTTCCTGAATTGGTAAGGAGATATTAAAGGATTCTTCTTTCAGGGAAATATTTGTTCTCCCCTAAGAGAGTTCCTCTTAAATAAGTCAGTAGAGAGTAGACAACCTTACTAGAGTAACTGGTGAAAATTTCATACTAGGTAGAAAGGATTTAGAAAACTTCACAAAGATGGCCAGACAAACAAGTATCATGAGTCATTTAAATGCTCTGGTTAGAAATATTACGTAAAAAGAGAAATGTTGAGAAGTGCTGAAAAATTATTTCATGAACCCAGAGGCATGATGACTGAAATAATACAGACAGACTTGGATGAAGAGCTCTGTTTTCTTCCCAGAACTATCTTGATATACTTGGAGATCTGAGATGGGTTCTAAATGAAGATGAGATTTCTTTATGGAAAAATTAAGAAAATTTCTTAATGGAGAAAACTTACAGGACTGATTCAAAGCATGTGCCTATTTGTCAGCAATGGTATAATTTCTCACAATTGTTTATGCAACTGTCCTATGAGACAGACAATAATGATTACAGAGAAAGGCATAATTAGGCAGTGAAAAGAGTGCACCAGTTCAGTTAAAATGCAGGTTCAAGTCCCAGGACTGTCACCTAGAACTATCTGGGTGACTCTGGAAAGGTCATTTCACTTTTATAAACCCCATTTCTCAATCTTTAAAACAAGGATAATAACAATAACTAGGATTTTGGATGACTACAATAATCAAATGATTTTAAAAGGTACAAAAGTAATACAAGGAATGGTAGTGGACGTATTTCCACAGTGTCAAATCAGTCAATGAAATGATCATTTGTTTGGGGTCCTTCATGGTTATCATAAGAGAATATAAGATTATATCAACCTTTTTATATTGTCTGTATCTTAATTCTATCCCTGTGAAACTATTAAGTTTTAATAAGTAAAAGTAGATTCAGCAGTAGTGGTTGTTCTCACCACGATAAAAGCCTGTTTTCTAATACCCTGAAAATAGTACAGGATTAATATCTGAAATGTTTCTGGTGTGGGAAGAGCAATTTCTTTTCTGTCAGCTGCACATAATAAATAAGTGTGTATAAATGTGTATTTGTTTATCAGATACAAGGTATGTGGTTTGATAAAATCTGTCTTTTTCCTTCCACTTACATTGTGTGGTTTACTGAATTGGTAAGGAGATATTAGAGGATTCTTCTTGCAGGGAAATATTTGTTCTCCCCTGTGAGAGTTCCTCTTAAATAATTCAGTAGAGAGTAGACAGCCTTTAGTGGATGAAGAGTTCATACTAGGTAGAAAGGATTTAGAAATTTTTACAAAGATGGCCAAACAAATATCATGAGTCATTTAAATTCTCTGGTTAGAAATATTATGTAAAAAGAGAAATGTACTGTACCACAACCTGAAGCATTGTTCTGTTGTTAAAAAAAAGATGCTTGGCGTGGCCTGGCATAGTCATATGAAGACTTAGAGCCTCTGTGATTGCATGTGTTTAAATGTGCCAGGACAATAGATCACTCAGTTGATGTAAGTCTCTACTGAGAAGCAAACTATCTGGTCAATATCCCTCAAGTTACATGTTTTACTACCACTATTTCTCCTGAGCCAAACTGTTTCAGTTTGAATTTATCATATATTTGGTAAGTCCAAATAACCAAGCTTTTATGCTTGAGCTCATTGGCTTCCTACTCAACTTTCAAAACCACTCCATAACCCTCTCTTTTGGAATTCTCCAGGCAAGAATACTAAAGTGGGTAGCCATTGCTTTCTCCAGGGGATCTTCCTGACCTGGGAATCAAATCTGGGTCTCCTGCATTGCAGGCAGATTCTTTACCATTTGAGCCACCAGAGAAGCCTAATTAAATAAGTTTGATTCAGTTGTAAAGATTCATTGATTACTTTAAAAACACTAATGTGAGATCAGAAAGACAGGAAAATTTCACACAATGCTGATTACATAAGATAGAGGGAGAGAGAAGCTCCAAACCTATTTATTCATCATTGGCTAATAACATTTTAATAATGGATTTGCTGAACTGAACCCAATCATCAGTTGCCAGATCAGCTCTCTTGTAAATACACTGTCAAAGCCATCAGCTCTGCCAAGTCCTCCGTTATCTTTGGCACCAGGTGAGATGTTCTTCTATTGGTATACTGGATTTAAGAAACTGGGAGTAGAAAGCAAATAAATCAGTTGGATAACTGCATCCAAATAAATCATGGTTTTCAAATATCTAATTAAATAGTTGGTAACCAAAATACAACTCAATATATACTGTGTCAGTAGCAACTAACTCACTCTATCCACAGAATTGCTATTACAAACTATAGCCATGGTGACTTTATTGAAGTTCAAGAAACATCCTCCTTGTACCCAAGTATGATTAGAGAGTTACACTGAAAACTGATGAGTATAGGACATTTCCCAAACTCCAATGGGGAGGAAAAATTTCCTAGCAATTCTATTTCTTAAGAGCTTGACAAAAATTCAACAGTCATGTGTATGTGTGGATACATATACATATCTATACATATACACACATATACACATACATATATATGTATGCCTTGAGTTAAAACCATATATTCTTTACAATAGGCTTCCCAGGTGGCTCTAGTGATAAAGAACCTACCTGCCAATGCAGGAGGCATAAAAGACGCAGCTTCAATCCCTGGGTCAGGAAGATCCTCTGGAGGAGGGCATGGCAATCCACTTGAGTATTCTTTCCTGGAAAATCCCATGGACAGAGAAGCCTGGCGGGCTACTGTGCATAGGGTCACAAATTGTTGGACATGACTGAAGCAGCTTAGCACAACACATTCTTTACAATAACTTCTGGAGAGAAAAAGAGGAAAAATCTCTTCTGATTATGAATTGTTCAAAATGTTTGTGGACAATGGTAAAGGAATGAATGAGTGAGTTAAATAATTTTGAAGTAAAATAATTAGATCCTTATGCTTCTTTTTCTAACATTTTACCAATAAAATCACTAGAATGACAAGTAATGGAATATATGTTGAAAAAGCTGCTGCAAAAGCAGTACATTTCAAAGGAGTATTCTCTCTGCACTAGTGCTGAAAAGAAAATGACCTAAGTGAGGACTGGCATATTTACAAGTTCACTGAGTTTGGATGAGTTATTTGGCACACAAATCCCCACTGTTATCCAAGACCCTGGGGTGTCTGGATCAAGATGGAACTTCTTAGAAAAGTCCCAGGCAAGTGTAACTTGCAGTGATGCCTCCCAGCTTATAGTCCATGTCCTGCAGTGAAGATGTACTTTCTTCCTTTCAATGCACCAGAAAGGTTAGTCCAGACTTGATTCCTAGATCCTAAGATGAAGTTAAAGAGGCAAGCCTAATGTATATCCTTTGGGCTAAATGACCTACTAATGACCTACTCTACCTCTCTGCCACTTGAATTCCCCAGAAAATTGTTCATAACCACAGTACTTCTCACTCTCAAACCCAATGAAACATATGGACCTCACATTTAGCTTCTGTCTTTCAGATCTACCTCTAGCAAACCTATCATATTTAATAAGCATTAAATATTCAATGTTCCCCTTTTCTCATTTATAGTAAGCCAAGCAGCTATCTAGGTCTAGAGGACTTGCCCACCTTTGCCAAATGAGACAGAGAAGTCCTAATTCCATGCAGTCAAGATATCCTCGCTCCATGAGATACTGGAAGCCAGAATGGAAGAAAAAAGTTCTAAGAATTAATGTTTTAGAAAACTAAGAATGTATCTTAGTTTTTCTGCCTTTCCCCACCCTTGAATTTGCATTCATTTTCCTTAAGGTGTATTTTTGCATTGTTTCCTTCATTTTCAATGCCACATTTCTAGAACAGTTGAGAGAGATTTTTTTTTTTTGAAAAGTCTGTTTCAATACATAGTATCAACACCATAGCTAATATTAATTGAGGACTTACTGTGTACCTGGTACTATACAGCATTCTTTTTTCCAAGCTTTATTGAGATACAATTGACATACAATTTGTGTAAGTTTAAGGTATATGAAATGATGAGTCGATGTATGTCTATATTGTGAAATGATTACTACAGTAAGGTTAGTTGACACATCCATCACCTCTGATAGTTAGCATTTGTGTGTGTGTGCGTGTGTGTATACATGGTGAGACTTTGTAAGATATACTCTCTTATCAACTTTCAAGTGTATAATACGGTGTTGTGAACTGTAGTCAACATGTGGGTTCATTACAGCCCAGAACTTACTCCTCTTTTAACTAGAAGTTTGTACCGTTTGACCATCTTCACCCACTTCTCTAAACACCCACCCCAACCCCTGGCAACCCCCAATCTCATCTCTGTTTCTATTCTTTTTTTCCCCCACATTCCACATATAAGTGAGATAATACAGTATTTGTCTTTTTCTATCATACTTAATTCCCTTAGCAAAATACCCTCAAAGTTCACCTATGTTGTTGCAAATGACAAGATCTCATTTTTTATTGCTGAATAATATTCTATTATATATATTAAGCAACTTAGGTTGTTTCCATGCTTAGTCGCTCAGTTGTGTCTGACTTTTTGCAACCCCATGGACTGCAGCGCGCCAGGCTCCTATTAGCATGGGATTTTCAAGGCAAGAACACTGGAGTGGGTTGCCATTTTCTTCTGCAGGGGATCTTCCCAACCCAGGGATCATACCCAGGTCCCCTGCGTTGCTGGTGGCAGGCGGATTCTTTACCATCTTAGCAACCAGGGAAGCCCAGCTTGCTTCCATGTCTTGACTATTGTAAATAATGCTGCAATGAATGTGGGGGTGCAATATTTCTTCAACATAGTGATTTCATTTCCTTCCAATGTATACCCAGAAGTGGGATTGCTAGATCATATCGTAATACTATTTTTAATTTTTTGAGGGACTCCATACTCCAGAGTATCTGTGCCAGTCTATATCCCCACAGAGAGTACACAAGGATTTCCTTTCTCCAACACTTGGTATATCCTATCTTTCTGATTCTAGCCATTCTAACAGGTGTGAGGTGATATGTCATTGTGGTTTTGTTTTGCATTTCCTGATGATTACAGATGTTAACCACCCTTTTGTGTAACTATTAGCCATCTGAATGTCTTCTTTGGAAAAATGTTTATTCAGCTGTTTTTAAAAGTTTTGGGTTTTGTTTTGTTTTTGCTATAGAGTTGTGTGAGTTACTTCTATATTTTGGATATTAACACCTTGTCAGATATATGGTGTATAAAGATCTTCCATTCTGTAGGCTTTCACTTAGTTGTGTCTTTTGCCATGCAATAGCTTTTTAGCTTGGTGTAGTCCCATTTGTATATATTTGCTTTCTTTGAGTGTGCTTTAGAGGGCTTCCCAGATGGCGCTAAAGAACCTGCTTGCCAATGCAGGAGACATAAGGGATGTGAGTTCGATCCCTGGGCTGTGAAGATCCCCTGGAGAAGGAAATGGCAACCCACTGCAGTATCCTTGCCTGGAGAATCCCATGGACAGAGGAGACTGGCAGGCTACAGTCCATAGGATCGCACAGAGTCAGACATGACTGAAGCAACTTAGCACGTATGTTAGAGTCATATCCATAAACTCATTAACAAAACTAATATCAAAGAGGCTTTTCCTTTGGTTTCTTCCAAAGGCTTTACGGTTTCAGGAATTACATTCAAGTCTTTAATCCATTTTGAGTTCATTTTTATGAATGGTATAAGATAGTGACCTGTCTTTCTTTAGCATATAATATAGTTTCGTTATTTAGCATATATTTATCTAATTTTCACTCAATATTCTTGGCTTCTTTTTATGGCTAAGTATCAGTCGATTTTCAGTTCAGTTCAGTCACTCAGTTGTGTCCAACTCTTTGCGACCCCATGAATCACAGCACGCCAGGCCTCCCTGTCCATCACCAACTCCCAGAGTTTACCCAAACTCATGTTCATTGAGTAGGTGATGCCATCCAACCATCTCATTCTCTGTCGTCCCCTTCTCCTCCTGCCTTCAATCTTTTCCAGCATCAGGGTCTTTTCAGATGAGTCAGTTCTTCATATCAGGTGGACAAAGTATTTGAGTTTCAGCTTCAACATCAGTCCTTCCAATGAATATTCAGGACTGATTTCCTTTAAGGTGGACTGGTTGGATATCCTTGCAGTTCAAGGGACTCTCAAGAGTCTTCTCCAACACCACAGTTCAAAAGCATCAATTCTTCTTTATAGTCCAACTCTCACATCCATACATGACTACTGGAAAAATATAGCTTTGACTAGACAGACCTTTGTTGACAAAGTAATGTCTCTACTTTTTAATATGCTGTCTAGGTTGGTCATAGCTCCATAGTGGTTGTATTAATTTACATTCTCACGAACAGTGTAGGAGTGTTCCCTTTTCTCCACATCCTCTCCAGCATATGTTTGTAGACATTTTGATAATGATCATTCTGACTGGTGTCAGGTGATAACTCATTGTAGTTTTGCATTTTTCTAATAATGAGTTATGTTGAGCATCTTTTCACATGTTTGTTGGTCATCTGTATGTCTTCTTTGGAAAAATGTTTATGTCTTTGCCCATTTTTTTGATTGGATTGTTTGTTTTTCTGATACTGAGCTTCATGAACTGCTTGTATATTTTGGAGATTAATTCTTTGTCAGCTGCTTTGTTTGTAATTATTTTCTCCCATTCTGAGGATTGTCTTTTCATCTTGTTTACAGTTTCCTTTGCTGTGCAAATGTTTTTAAGCTTAATTAGGTCCCATTTGTTTATTTTTGTTTTTATTTCCATTACTCTAGGAGAGGGGTCAAAGAGGATCTTGCTGTGATTTATGTCAGAGTGTTCTGCCTATGTTTTCCTCTAAGAGTTTCAGAGTTTCTAGCCTTACAAAAATTTATTTTTCATCCTTCACCATATAATGACTACTCTTTACCCATTTTCCCTCCCCTCACCTCTAGTAAACGCTATTCTATTCAGTTGGTTATAGTTTAGTTTGTTTTGGGGCTTTTTTTGTTTACTAGCTTTTTATATTCCACATGTAAGTAAAATCAAACTATTTGTCTTTCACCGTCTGACTTATTTCATTTAACATAGTAACCTCAGGATTCATCCATGAATAGAAATAGAAAGATTTTCAAATGGTATTTATATCTTTAATTTTTTGAGGAATCTCCATTCTGTCTTCCACAGTGGCTGCACCAATTTACATTCCCATCAACAATGTTTGAATGTTCCATTGTTTCCACATCCTCACCAACACTTGTTAATTCTTGTCTTTTTGATAATAGCCATTCTGACATGTATGAGGTGATATCTCACTATGGTTTTAATTTTCATTTCCCTGATAAGTAGTGATGAAAATCTTTTCATGTGCCTGTGGCCATCTGTGTGTCCACACTGGAAAAAATGTCTGTTCAGCTCTTCCACCCATTTTTTAGTCAGGTTGCTTTGCTATTGCTGCGTTATATGAGTTCTTAATATATTTTGAATGTTAACTCATTATCAGACATATCATTTGCAAATATTTTCTCCCACTAGTAAACTGTATTTTTGTTTTATTGCTGGTTTCCTTTGCTGTGCAGATGTTTTTTAGTTTGATATAATTTCATTTGTTTATATTTTCTTTTGTTTACTTGCCTGAAGAGATATATCTAGAAAGATATTTCTAAGATTAATGTTAAAGAATGTACGCTTATGTTTTCCTCTAGGAGTTTTTTTATTTCAAGTCTTAAATCTTTAATCCATTTTTAGTTAATTGTTACGTGTGGTCTAATTTTATTTTTTGCATATGTTTGTCCCATTTTCCCAACACTAATTATTGATGAGATTATTCTTTCTCCATTGTACATTTTTTGCCTTTATTTTAAATTGTCATATAAGCATGGGTTTATGTCTGGGTTCTCAATTACATCCTATTGATCTATGTATGTATTTTTCTGCCAATACCACATCGTTTTCATTATTATGACTTTGTATTATAATTTAAAATCAGGAAGTACGATACCATCAAAATTTCAAATGACCTATCCTAAATTCATTGACTTTCCTTTGCTTGTTTGAATCTGCTGTTTACCTCTCAGTTGAATTTTTCAGTATAGTCATTGTTTTCTTCAGCTGTAGTATTTCTATTTGATTTTTTTATTAATGGTTTCTATTTCTTTGTTGAACCTATTTTGTTCATGTATTATTCTCTTAATTTGGTTTAGTTGCTCATCTGTGTATTCTTGCAGTTCACTGAACTTTTTTAAGAGGACTATGGTGAATTCAGACATCTCATAGATCTCCATCTCTTTAGGATCGGTTATTGGGCCTTTATTAGTTTCCTTTGATGGTATTATGATTCTTCGTGATCCTTGTATCCTTGCATTTAAGCAATTTCTTCTTTCTGATTTTACAGGTTTGATACATCAGGGAAAGATTTTGCCTTCACTGGTCAACTCAGATTAGAGTACTGGATGGATCAGCTGGTGGCATCCAAAAGTAGGTGTAGTTTTATATACGGGTCTCTGGTTGGGGCAGGCGACTGCCTGTGTTCTGAGGTTGAGGGTATAATCTAATGCTATCGTCTGGGTGCTGTGCTTGATTAGACCTGATGGCTGGGCTCCGTGTTCCACTGGGGCCATGGGATAGACTCCCTGACTTGGTAGGGCTGCTGGTTGTGTTCTATAGTCAGTTCTATAGGGCCACTTGTGGATTCCAAATTCGCCTCTGGCTGGGTGAGATGGCAGACTGTGTTTCCTGGCAGGGCAGTGCCATGGGCTAGAATCTACAATTGGAGAGGGATACAAGTTGGACTCCACATTTGCTCTTGATTAGGTGGAGTCTTAGGTTCTGCTGCCAGACTGAATGGTGCCACTGGCTAGACTCTGTGTTCAGGCAGGGCCAGCCATGGTCAGGGCTTTGTCATCAGACAGAGTCTCAGACTGTGCTCTCAGATCAAACAGGGTAACAGACTGTGACCCAAACTTGGGTGGGGCCACAGCCCTTGCTTTGAGATCAAATAGGCCACTAGTTTTGCTCTGTTGTAAGGCAAGATCACTGGCTAGGCTTTCTGTTCAGATGGGGCCTCCAGCTGTATCCCACAGTTAGGCGGAGCTACAGACTGTGCTCTGCAGTTGGGCAGGGTCAGTCAAGGCTCCCTGGTTGGGTGGAGCCATGACTGGGGGCCAGGGGAATCACTGGCTAGGTTCCCTGCCTGGTCAAGGCCACAGGCTATGTTCAGCAATCAAATAGGGCCATAGGTTAGGCTCCACTGCTAGGCACCACTGTAGCCTGGGCTCCATAGCTAAAGCATACCATAGGCTGGACTTTGAGGCTCCTGTTGTCACAGTTTAGGTTCCCTAGTTATGCAGGGATAGAATTTAAGCTCAACCATTAGATATGGCTGGCTCTTGACTGGGGACTCAAACAGGAAGAATTGTCAACCAAGCTCCCTGGCCTGATGGGCATACCAGCTCAGCTCAACACTGGAGCAGAGCTGGAATCTCTGCTTAGGCACAACGGCAAGCAGGAATGCTGTCCACCAAGATATGAGTCCCAGTTGCTATAAGCCCCACCCCCTTTTCCATCTCTAGCTGATCCCCAGTGGTTGAGTCTCGCATATTCCCCCTCTGATCATGATACCAGAAAAGCTTTATCAAGTCCAGGCTCTTATTCAACTTGTCCAGAAGAATCTGGGCAAGGAATACAAAGAGAGAGAGACACACACAGAGAGACATGTACAAGCTGAGGAGCAAAGAGAAGAATAAGGTAGTTTATTTAGGGAAGACATGAAAGGACACACTCAGAGAAGAGTGTGGGTGTCCTTCCTAATGAGGGGCATGCAGAAGAGCTTTTTGATCCTTCTTTTATCTTATTTTCAGCCCTTTGAATGGGTGGGGTCTTTTGATTAGGGTTGGAATACTCATTGAGGGGGTGGAATATTAACTGCGGGGATGGTTGAGGTGTGGCCTGGATTTTACCAGGTTGCCTCAGTTCCCAGTCCTATGTATTTGTCTCCTGAAGCTGACAGCACTGTAAGAGCCGTTTTCCCTTCAATTTTCCCGTACTAGTCAAGCCCCACACAGCAAAGGTTGTACAGTGTCATCAGCAACCTGTGCATTTTTATTGAGTCTCCTCCAGTTTTCATGGTTAGAGTTTCTTGTTCAGAAGTTACAGTTTCTCTTTTTGATGCCCTTCTTCCTTGTGTCATGGCCTCATTAAGTGCCAAACAAGGAGGTGGCTTTGCCTTCTGCCTATGCATAAGGAGGCTGTCCTTGGGCCTGGTCCTGTATTTCCTGCCTCAACTGCTATGAAGCAAAACCTGAATAGGCCTCCCAGAAAGTGTCCCACAAGGACCAGGAAGCTAGGTGTCCACCTTGGGCTCTCTTTTCCCACTGAAGAAGCCATAAGCCCAGAGAGGTACCCTGGATATGGCACTGTGCTGGCCTGAGGGAGGGCAATGCACTCAAAGCGAAACCACCCCCCCTTACCCTTTTCCTGCAGTCCTTCTAGGTCTCTGTGTCCCAGGGTGGTATTTCACCCTTACCCCCCAGTTCTGGGATTTTTGCAGTGGTGGCTTGTCTGGATAGTTGCTAGTGTATGTCCTTGTGAGGGGGACTAAAATCAGGAGTAACCTATGTCACCATCTTAATGATGTCACTTCCTTATTCTTTTAAATACATACATCATTTAATAATGACAATAACCCTATGAGAATATGTTCTACTGCTATACCTATTTTAAGGAATAAAAATGGAGGCTTGGAGAGAAGAAATAACCTACAAATGTTCACACCACTAGTTAGCAAAACAGAGTAATTTAAGTCAGGTCCATCTTACACCTGTTAATGTTCCTAACACAACTATCTGTGATCTTACTGCTCTAATTAGCAATAAGAGGCATTAAGGATGTGCCATAAAGGACAAATTGTATATCTGTCAGGTTGGTTTATTTCTCTCCCTTGGTTCTTGTCTGATAACAATAAAAATTTGGAACTACAGGGGGATTTCCGTGGTGGTCCGGGGGTTAAAAATTCACCTCTCAATGCAGGACTTGCAGGTTCAATCCCTGGTCAGGGAGCTAAGATCCCACATACCTTGTGGCCAAAGAGTCAAAACAGGAAACCGAAACAATATGATAACAAATTCAATAAAGACTTCCAAAATGGTCCACATCAAAAAAAAATTTTTTTTAATGTAGAACTGCAGACTAAAGGGTTTTAAACAGCATGCAGGTTACAGCTCAGTTACAGCTCAAGCAGACAGGTCTTTTACTAAACAGACACTCCTAAGACATGGGAGCAGACTGACCACAAAAGAGTCATTATAATGATCCCTCTTGGTTTCCCTCTGCTTATACTTCCCATCACCTCCTTTTGGTTGTGCCCTGGGCAAAACAGGGCTTGTACCTACCAACAATCAAGAAAGGGAATGCAAATGGGCATACACTGAAGACTGATTGACAGTTGCGAGTTATATAACAACAGGCTCTATTGTGCATGTATTCCCATAATTCAGTCTGTTATAATCAGATGTATATATGTATAGAATATTTATGAACGCTTAATGGACTCCTGGCTGCCTAAGGTTACTTGAGGAAACCCCTGTGGTTAGTTTGTATCTACTGTGTGCCCAGGGCATATGTGCAGGAGTTAAGAAGTCTCTGTGGTTATTTTTGTAGCCTATCTGTGAGATCTCCTAGGCATGTCTGAGGTAGGATTTAGAGATCAGCTTTCATCCTTTTGGCTAGGCTACCCCTCATTTGTCATGCCTAACTTCCTACCTAATGTATCTAAATGTTAATATTTATTGATTGCTAATTTAGGTAGTATTAGAAACTAATATTATGAGAAAGAGTAAAAGAAAAAGAAGAAAGAGTAAAATACATTAATATCCAAGCAAGGACCATCATGCATCTTTAGTTGAGAGGAAAGATGTCTTATGGTTATCAACCATAAACGATAATATCACATACACTCAAGTTCATAACAAAACCACAGCAGCCTGCATTAAACAGGGAATCCATTCATGTTTCTTGATTATGCTTAGCCCTCAGGAACAGACTGCATTCCTTTCTCTGGACTTCTTTTTTTTTTTTTTTGGTTCTTTTTTGGTTTTTTGAGGATCTTTTAACTTCTTTGAGTGAAAAATGAATTATCTAAACAGAAATTCCAGCATCATCTACCTATTCACTAAATTATTCATGAATATCTTATGCAAAACACTGAAGATAAAATATTATTAAAATGAGATCCTGACTACACAGAATTTGCAATGGGAGCTAGAAGAGTAAAAGAAGCATTTGCTATTTGTGTGATAAGTGTGCAAAATACAGCCAAGGCAAGGAAATAAACTGATATTCTATAGTGCATTGTAGAACATGCCAGTAAGCTGCATGGTATACATGACTGTATTTTTAGTTCTGTTCTCCCTCTCATTAAAAATGTGTTAATAACTCTATAGGTTTCATGCCCAGAAAAGAGGCATGTCATATTACGCAAAATTATTTCCTTCAGGAAATGATTTCTTGTCCAATTAGTCCTGTGATAAGAGTACCATCAATCTGGGCCATGTAACTGTGTCCCATGGGATGATAAAAGCCCACGTTGAGCATTGTTTATAGATTTCCCCTTCAATGGGATTCCTTCGACTGAGGCTCTGTAATGGGAGAATTTCTGCCCTGAACTCAGGATCTCAGCAATTTTTCCCCCACAGAGAAAAAGTGTCCATCTCCCATTTTGGGGCCAGTTTTCCAAAATCATTAATGTTGCCATGTTTTCTCATTCCTATGTACTGAATGCCAAGGCTTCCCTGGTGACTCAATGGTAAAGAATCTACCTGCCAATGCAGGAGTCTTGGGTTTAATCTCTGGATCCAGAAGATCCCCTGGAGAAGGAAATGGCAACCCACTCCAGTATTCTTTCCTGGGAAACCCCATGGACAGAGGAGCCTGGCGGGCCACAGTCCATGGGGTTGCCAAAGAGTCAGACACGACTTGGCAACTAAGCAACAAATAACAACATACTGGAGGCCACAAGAATTTCTCTAGTTCAAGCAGAGTCTACACTTTTCCATCAAAAGGCACACCTTATCCAACAAGCCATTTTCCCTATTTCACTCAAGTTGGCTTCCTTAGTGGGACACAAATTTGTTACCCATACTCCCGCCCCTATGATGTTTTCCTCTTCCCACCTCACTTGGAAGTCAGCCCTCCCTCTTGGTCTATCCAGCCTTCAGATCCTTCCCATTTAAACCCTTTCCTAATGACATCAGCTCCCTGTCTGTCCCTTCTGAGTATAACTCTTTAGGCTCTATTAGGAAATTAAGTGCTTGAGTGTATCAAATCTTACTTTACTCTCTAGTCTGTTCTGGTGTGCCTTTCCAAGTGGCACCTTCATAACAGCAAGATCTGTGCCTTATATGCTGTGGGGGTACTCCTAATTTACCACCCAAGCTGAGAGTGAAAAAAGAATATTCACAATTATTTTGGGATTTCAGACATAAACAGTGGCTGTCGCAGACAAACCAGGACTAATGGTCACCCTATATTATTTGTATTTGTCACGGTCCCTAGTGTAGTGCTCAAGAGGTCAATAATCACCTCTTGATTAAAACTTCTGCACTGTTCTCCAATAGGACTTTATAGATCTTTGGGATAAAAAAATTTTTTGGGTTGCACAATTGTGACACAAGGATTGCTGTCAGTTTTGTACAACTGAAATACAGATAGTAAGAGGGAGATAGATAGTACTTTAATTTGTGGAAGCCACGAGAAAGGAATTATAAAGGGAATATTAAAGAAAATATTAAAATATTAAATTAAAGAAAATATTCAGTAGATGTGAGCTTCACTTAATACAGCAATCTCTAGATCAATCCATGTTGCTGCAAATGGCCATTACTTCCTTCTTTTTTTTGGCTGAATAATAGTCCATTGTGGGCTTTCCTGGTGGATCAGTGATAAAGAATCTGCTAGCCAATACAGGAGACACAGGTTTGATCTCTGGGAAGATCCCCTGGAGAAGAGAAAGGCTACCCACTCCAGTATTTTTGCCTGGAGAATCCCATGGCTAGAGGAGCCTGGCAGGCCATTGGCCATGGGGTCAAAAAGCATTAGACACGACTGGGCTACTAACCCTTTCACTTTCACTTTCAGTATGTGGTGGAGTATGCCTGATGACTTTTAAGTAGTATGGTGATTTGGTCAACTTGTGTATGAATGTGTATATGTTTAAAGTGGTAAGGCATAAACTTGAAAAGTCTGAAGATAAATTCAAGGAGACATTAGACAAATGCCACTATAGTCTAAGAAATGATGAGGGCTTGAACAAAGACAGTGGCAATAGGAGATGGTACAGATTTCATAGATTACATGGGTGTTGAAAGAGTCAAGATGCAAGATGACTAACTTTCAGGACTCAACAGAAAAATCAATGCGTGTATTCAGAATAATAAAGTTTGCCTCACAGAAATAATGAGCAGAAATCCAAAGAGCTGGACACCTGCTACTGTTCCTCCATGTGCTGTCTTCTTAGCAAGTTCATATTTGCAATTTTCCAGTATTTATGGGGAGGGCTAGGGATTCCTATACTAGGAAGCAAGTATAGGAATAACATATATTCCAAAAAAAAAGAAAAAACCCAAACTAGGAGCAGGAATGTGGCTCTAGTTTCAGGTATCTTCTAGATGCTGTCCATTGATAGATGCGGTTCTTCTAGGGTAGGAGAAGTATATTCTTATTTCATGATTCAGGCTCATTTCATGGCTGATTTTGCTTACCCAAGCCAAGCAGAAGTCTCTCTCTTTCATAACTGCTTGTCATAAGACTATGCAGAAATTAGTAATGTGTTCTGGGATGTTAAGTTGGTATTCTTTTCTAATATCCAAAAAAGAAAAGAAAGTACACACAGCAGAATGCTTTTATATGCCTAGCAAGTGTCTATTATAGTGTCCACCCATGTATGAATGAAAGCGTGTGTGCTCAGTCCTACAAAGCAACTTACATAGATGTCTAAGCTGACTGATACCAATACAACCTGCCAATGTTCCCCAGTGAGAAATAACATCCAAAATTCAACATGAATTTAATTGAAATATTCAGCTTATGGTATAACGTTAGGTCCCCTGACTCCATATTTAAGAATCTTCCAGTTTTTATGAGCTGTTTCTATAGAAAATTTCTATATCAAATAATTTGAATCAATAATTTTAAAGCAAACATTAGTGAATATTCTAAATACCATCTTACACAATTGCCTATTGATCTCAATTTCCTTTTCCCTCCAAAGAAAAAGAGACAACACAGCTATGTCTGAGCATTTGTGAACAAAGTCATGCACTCATCATAATAATAGACCCTAAGTCACTTCCTGCTATTGAAACCTATGACCCCTGTGAAAGAAAGAAGCCCTACTATCCCTTAACATGGTGTCAAGACAAAGACCCCTCAGCAGAAGGAGCAATCAATGCATTTCAAGGAGAGCCTAGCTCTGGTTCAACAAAAGGGAAGAATTAACTTACCAACTTCTAAGTGGAAGCCATTCTTCCTATATGACTGGGGTTAACTAACCACACTTCATATATGCTGATTTATTATATATTTATGTAAAATGTATTTTATGTAGTATTTATATTATATATTAATATAATATATATATATACATGTATGTTTATCTATATAATATATAGATACAGACAGTGAAGAAAGAAATGCAATCCACTCCAGTATTCTTGCCTGGGAAATCCCATGGACAGAAGAGCCTGGTGGACCATAGTCCATGGGGTCATGAGAATCGGACATGACTTAGTGACTAAACTACCATCACCACCATAGATAGATAGATAGATATCATTTCAGGAATTCTAGAAAGATCCTTCTACCGCAAAACTATCTCTACCCACTATTCAGTAATGCCTCTGAGTATGAAGTTTCTTACACCATAACTAAAGACGGCATTTTAAAGGTGAGTAATCTAGGTGTTTATATAAAACTCTGGAGAGTAGACTTCAGTAAGGAAGAATAAGGGATGCTTTCTAAAAGGTACTTAGGCTTCAATACTCAGCATAAGTTTAGATTCTATGTAAAGCCTTTTCTTGAAAAGCAATCATTTAATTGTCTATTTCCATCATATATTGTTATTGAGTGTATATCTTGTTGCTGTTGTTCAGCTGCTAAGTCATGTGTGATGCTTTGCAACCCCATGAACTACAGCATGCTAGGTTTCCCTGTCCTTCACTATCTCCCAGAGTTTGCTCAAACTCAATGTCCATTGAGTCGGTGATGCCATCCAACCATCACATTCTTTGTCCCCCTACTTCTCCTCCTGCCTTCAGTCTTTCTCAGGATCAGATCTTTTCCAATGAGTTGGCTCTTCATATCAGTTGGCCAAAGTATTGGAGCTTCAGCATCACTCCTTCCAATGAATTCAGAGTTGCTTTCCTTTAGGATTAACTGGTTTGATCTCCTTGCAGTACAAGGGACTCTGAAGAGTCTTCTCCAGCACCAAGGTTCAAAAGCATCAATCCTTGGGTGCTGAACTTTCTTAATGGTCCAACTCTCACATCCATACATGACTACTGGGAAAACCATAGCTTTGACTAGAAAGACCTTTCTCAGCAAAGCAATGTCTCTTCTTTTCAATACATTGTCTAGGTTTGTCATAGCTTTTCTTCCAAGGAGTCTTTTAATTTCATAGCTGCAGTCACCATCTGCAGTGATTTTAGAAGCCAAGAAAATAAAATCTGCCATTGTTTCCATTTTTCCTCATCTATTTGCCATGAAGTGATGGGACTGGATGCCATGATCTTAGTTTTTGGATTGCTGCATTTTAAGCCAGCTTTTTCACTCTCCTCTTTCACTTTCATCAAGAGGCTCTTTAGTTCCTCTTCACTTTCTACCATTAGGGTAGTATCATCTGCATATCTGAGGTTGTTGATATTTCTCAAGGCAGTCTTGATTCCAGCTTGTGATTCACCCAGCCTGGCATTTCACATGATGTACTCAGCATAAAATTTAAATAAACAGGGTGACAATATACAGCCTTGAAGGACTCCTTTCCCAACTTGGAACCAGTCTGATGTTTCATGTCCAGTTCTAACTATTGCTTCTTGACCTGCATACAGGTTTCTCAGGAGACAGTTAAGGTGGTCTGGCATTCCCATGTCTTTAAGAATATTCCAGTTTCTTGTGATTCACACATTAATTTCTGACAATAATTAACATTAATAGAGCTTTAACTATCTGTCCAGCAGAATGCTAGTTCACTGATCTCATTGATCTGTTGTTACCAATGCCATGAAATAGGACTATCTTCATTTTCATTTCAAGATTAAGATGCTGAGGCTTAGGCCTGGTAAGTAACTTGTTCAGGTCACACAGCCAGGAAATGGCAGAACAATTCAAGCCCAGGCATTCTGACTGCAAATTCCACTCTTATAAGTATCACAACATACTGACTTTACGAGTATTTATTAAACAAGAAAGCAAAAAATCATGGAGTACTTACTTGTGGTCACAGCGTGCAGGAGAACAGCTGGTTGTGATGAAAAGTGGATCATCTCAAACCAAAGTTCTGTTAAGAGTCGGCCCTGCCCAGTGGCACAGTCCCAAAGATATTACTCTGTTCTGTGAGGTCATCTTTCTCAGGATGAAAGAGAGGCCACCATATGCACATGTTGTAGAGAGAGATCTTGAAACCATGCTAGCAAAGGAGAAACTTTCCGAAGAAGGAAGAAAAATTAAGCCAGATAGTGTTTTTGGATGTATACCTATTAAAGGGATAGTCATTCATCTAAATTATTTTTTTTCATTTTGCAGCCATGCCTCATAACACATTTTCATACACAAGTCGTTGACACCCTGTCCATCCACAGACACGGAATCTGGAATATAATGTAAAAATAAGTAAATGAAACAAAACCCCAGTGACTCTTCAGTAACAAGAGAGCAAATGTGGGGGCAGGGAGTGGATGTGCCTCTGGAAAACCTATTGGATTGCTGCTTATGGATAATTTGCTAATATATTCATGGAGGCCGAATATCAGGGAAGTATTTCTAGTCAGGTGGGCTCTGCCACTTTTACCCAAAGGGATCCTGGCCTCCAAAAGTTTGATGTTGCAGTTGAGAACCACTTAAAAATACAAGACAAATAGTATCATTATTAAGAAGCTTGATCCCAGAACAAAAGATCTTTCCCAGTACACCTCAGTTTAGTCTGAGAAACACCTGGAAAATCTAATGAAAATTCCCTTCACCTCCACCCCTATCCTGCCCCTTTATTCCCCTTTCACCACTTGATAAACAAAATATAACTTCCATGACACTAACTTTCTTTTCTAGGCTCCCCTGATAGAGATCAACTTCCCGTGTTTAAATCCCCATTGTTTTGTTCCTTTTTATAGTCTGTTTGAAACAAATGATGGCAAGTTATATAATCAGTTTCCACCACCAAACATAACAAACAAAAGATTGGGTATTTATCCAGCACTTTTCAAGCTTTCTTTTTCCTCTTGTCCTTATTGTGCATTCATGTTTTGTATTATTGAGAGAACAATTATTCAAAAGAAGAAAAGCTTATTTTATTTAATAGTATGCTAAGGAGCCAATTTCTAGTTTCTGCCTCCAGAATCATGAGCAAATCTGAACCGTGGCCTAAATATAATCCGACGAAAACAAAGCCACAGGGGTGAGCAACTCGTTAGAAAAAAAAGATGTTACTGCCCAGAAAGAATGTTTGTTTGGAGAATAACAACACACACATACACACACAGAATTAGAGATAAAAAGACAGAAATGTTTTAAACTGGTACAGGTGACTAATCATTTTTAGTTAAGAAAAATACCTCAAATAAGGCATGAACTTTACCAGGTAAGGCTGACATAGTCAAAGAGTAGATTTTTTTATTACTTATTTACTTTTGGCTGCTCTGAATCTTCATTGCTGTGTGCAGGCTTTCTCTAGCTGCAGCAAGCAGAGGCGACTCTCTCCTTGTGGTGTGTGGGCTGCTTCAGCTGCCACTCAATCCATCAGCTTGTTGCAGAAGGAGAGACCCCAGCAGCATCAGCTGAACTGGCCCAGACAAGAATCAACCAACTGACCCACAGAATGGAGAACTAAACAAATAGTGGTCGTTTTAAGGCACTAGTTTTTAAGGTAATTTGCTCTGAGGCTAAAAAGAATAATGGATATTCCATGCAATGCTTTAAAAATTACACATAATAATATCAATTAATATAGAAGCAACACTTCATAAAGGAGAAATTGTAAAGGATACAAAGATAAATAGAAACACTTACAAATATGAGATTTTAATTCCCCCTTCTCTGTCCATGAAAGCCAAGTAGGGGAAAAAAGGGTATAAAATATCACCTAAGTAACATAATTTTAAGGTAGACTTGTTTAACATTTACTGAACTCTTCACCTTAAAAATAGAGAATACACCAGGACTTTCCTAGAGGTTCAGTGATTAATATTCCACACTGCCAATGTAGGGAGTGGAGTTTTGATCCCTGGTTAGGGAACTAAGATCCCACATACCCTGTGGTACAGCCAAAGACTTTAAAAAAAAAATAGAGAATACACCTTGTTTCAAAGGCAAAGAAGAAAATTAAATACAAAATAAAATAATGGAAGGCTTTTCTACCTGAAAAATGTAAAATTCAGAATTTCTAGAAAGCAATAAAAATAAAAACACTATAAATCAAGTCTATAAAATGCAGCTAAAACATTGTTTAGAGGAAATTTTTGAGATTAAGAATTTATGCCATACACACCGAGGAAACCAGAATTGAAAGAGACACATGTACTCCAATGTTCATTGTAGCATTGTTTATAATAGCCAGGACATGGAAGCAACCTAGATGTCCATCTGCAGACGAATGGATAAGAAAACTTTGGTACATATACACAATGGAGTATTACTCAGCCATTAAAAAGAATGCATTTGAATCAGTTCTAATGAGGTGGATGAAACTAGAGCCTATTATACAGAGTGAAGTAAGCCAGAAAGAAAAACACCAATACAGTATACTAACGCATATATATGGAATTTAGAAAGATGCAAATGATAACCCTGTATACGAGACAGCAAAAGAGACACAGATGTATAGAACAGTCTTTGAGACTCTGTGGGAGAGGGTGAGGGTGGGATGATTTGGGAGAATGGGATTGAAACATGTATGTTGTCATATGTGAAACAAATCACCAGTTCAGGGTTGATGCATGTTACAGGATGCTCGGGGCTGGTGTGCGAGGATGACCCAGAGGGAGGATAAAGGGAGGAGGGAGGTTGGAGGAGGGTTCAGGAACTCATGTACACCCGGGGCAGATTCATGTCAATGTATGGCAAAACCAACCAATATAATATTGTAAAATAATTAGCCTCCAATAAATAAATAAGTAATAATAAAATAAACGTAAAAAAAAAATTTATGCCAGTTAAAAATAAATTGAAAATCTCATTCAAATGTTCAGTAAAAGGATATCAAAATAAACCAAAAAAGTAAAAGGAAAAAAATTAATAAAAATAAAAGGGTTTACTCTGAGTTAGGAAACAAAAATGATTTAAAAATAATCTTTTAAGTATCAATCAGTAAACTACTAACAAAGATAATCAGGAAAAAGATGAACTGAGAATATTGTTAAATGAAATTATAAGAAATAAAACTATAAAACCATTGAAAACAGAAGAAATTAAAAGAATTATAATAAACTACTCAACACTAGGCAAATAAATTTTAAAACTTGGATGAAATGAATAATTTTCTAGGAAAGCATAATTTCTTCACAATTGGAGAAAATCCTAAACAGATAATATCTATAGAACAAATAAAGATGAGAGCTAAAAGCTACCTGCAAACCCCTCAAATAAAGCTCAAAAGGTTTCCCAGGGGAATTCTAACAAATCATCAAGACCAAATAATTTAAATGACACAAACTGTTCCAGAGCATTAAAAATGAAGACTATTCTAAGGATTTTTTTTTAATGAAACAAATATAACATTGATACCTAAACCTACTTCCCAGTTGGTGCAGTGGTAAAGAATCTGCCCACCAGTTCAGGAGGCACAGGTTTGATCCCTGGGTCAGGAAGATCTCTTCGAAGAGGACATGGCAACCCACTCCAATATTCTTGCCTGGAAAATCCCATGGACAGAGAAGCCTGGCGGGCTCAGGTCATCAGGTCACAAAAAGTTGGACATGACTGAGCAAACATACACAGCAAAATCTGGAAGATACTAAAAAAAGAAAAGAAAAAGGATTAAACTTCCTTATGAATATAATAAAATTGCCGATGTAATATATCAATAGCATATGAAAAGCAGTACACTTAAAAGAGTGATAAGGCAGGATGTTAATCCCAATAATGTAAGAATGGTTCAGAATTAGAGAAATCTGATAATATAATTCACCTAGTAAAATAATTTATCATATTAATGTATCTTGGGAGAAATTTTTTAGACTCATCTCCTGGGATATTAAAACATGAAATTCACAACTATTCTTGGTTCTTAATAATTCATAAGTATAGATGAGAATATATTCTTTGCCTAAACCCAGCATTATGCTTAACTGTGTTCCCATTAAAGACAAGAGCAAGAGAAATATGATGAACATGTCTATTTTTTAACATTGTACTTGAATTAGCAGCCACTGCGATTAGATATAAGAACAATATGGAGAGATATAAAATTTGGAAAAGAGGAGATAAACTTAGTTCTTCAAAGTATATTATTATATATCTTGAAATGGTCTTCCCAGATGGGGTTAGTAGTAAAGAACCCACCTGCCAAAGCAGGAAACGTAAGAGACACAGATTCAATCCCTGAGTCAGGAAGATCCCCTGGAGAAGGGTATGGTAACCCACTCCAGTATTCTTGCCTGGGCGATCCCATGAACAGAGGAGCCTGTTGGGTTACAGTCCATAGGGTCATCAAGAGTCGGACACGACTGAAGCAACTTAGCATGCACACACATACCTTGAAATAATGGGAATCAACTAAAAATTATTACATACAAAAAGAGAATTTATTAAAGTAGCTGGGTAAAAAACTTGTTTATGGGAATTAATTGTTTTTCACATTTGCAAAAGCCAACCAATAGAATATATAATGAGGGAAAAGACCACAGTCACATTAGCAACAAAAAAATGTAAAATTACTTAATATAAATTTAACAAAAAAATTTATTAGGCCTATGGAATTAAACTAGTACACCGGCAAGGGCCACAAATAGACATCTTAAACAAGAAGACTCAAAGTCATAAAGATGTCAATTATTCATAATTTGCAAGCATAACACAACTTCATTTAAAATACTAATAGCTTTCTAATAGACAAATTCCAGAGTGTTGGGTAAATATATGTAAGAATAGCAAGAAATCACTGAAACAGAAGAGCAATGAGAGTGGGTAGGTTAGTTTCAACAGATATTAAATAATAATAATTTAATTTAATTCAATAATTTAAATAATATTGTACTAGTATATAAACAGACCCAAAGACTATAATAGAATAGTTATTTCCAAAAGTAGGCCCAAATACATATGTAATTTTAACATATGATAAAGGTGTTAAATCAGTGGTAAAAGGACTGTTCAATAAATGACATTAGGGCAAGTAGGTATGTGTCTGGAAAAACTATTGTCTCAAAATCATTTTTCAAAAAAAAATCCTTAAAGATGAAATAATTCAGTGTAGAAAATGAAATCTTAAAAGTAACAGAAGAAAGTATAGAATTGCTTTTATAACAGTGGAATGCAAAAGGCGTTTCTAAGAATGGCCCAAAAATCCAGGGATCATAAAAGCAAAACTGATTAGTGATCATCCCAACGCCCTGATTTTATAGTTCCCTGACTGCCCCTCTTCCAAACACCCTAGCTTAGCTATTCACTTCATGGATATACCTCTACCTTGTAATTTTCAATAATCGCAAATTTTCCATAATCTCAATCCAACCAGAAATACCTCTAGTAACCTTTACTCCAACAACTCTTTGAACCCATCAGGTCCGACAAACTATAGATTCTACCATCTTTTCATTGACCCTTACCTCGCTAATATCTTCACTAGCCTTATTAACCAGCTTAAAATTATAATGACCAACCTAGAACTGGTCATTATAATTGCTACTTTAGATAAACCCTCAATTCCCTTGACCTCTTTTTCCTCATCATGATTTATAAAATACACACTGCATTGGTTATATCTAGCTGTCTACTCCAGATTTATACCAGGGAAGCTGAACCTGGCTCAGAAAACTCTACAACCCTGCTTAATGTTCTCATTTTAATTCATTATCACAAACCTCCAGTAGACCATCAATATTCCCCAACAATGCAACCTGACCTATTTTATTTGTTGTTTCACTCTCTTAAAAAGCTGTTCCATAACTTCTCTCTCCTCAAACTTCCAACTCAGTTCCCACCACTGTTACTCTCAGCTGATGACTTTGCTTATATTTTTTCTGAAAGATAGGAACAATAGAAAGAGAACTCTTCCAGTCTTCATATATAACCACACTTTGGTTTATCCACATATCCTCTACCTTCTCACCTCTTACTATGAATAAATTTTCTGTGCTCTAAATGAATGCCAGCCCTTAACTAAGACTCTGGACTAAATCGCATGGTCTCTCATCTCCTATATATTATTGTTCCAGGAATTCTTTCTTTTCAGCAGGAGCAGCATAAATTTTCCCCTCTATCTGGATGAATATATATTTAATTTATATGTAAACATGCTGTTCTATCTTCTGAAACTCTTATCTATATAATTTATTCCCTTGGAAATTTCATCTGTTCTCTTGCCTATAAATATGTGATAAAGATTCACAAAGATGTATATAGATTAGGACTCTCCCTTGAGCTCCAGACCCTGATTTCCTATTCTCTGCTTGGATCAAATTTAACTCATAGAAAACTGAGTCCCTAATCTTCCCCTACCCTCGTGAAGGTTGCTTATCTATCCTTTCAGTTACATAGACATATAACTTGGAGTTATCCTTGACTTCTCTCTTTCCTCCTCAGCTGAAATCCAATTTATCAGCAACTCTTGTAAGTTCATATCGTAAATATGTCTAAACTCCTCATCACCTCCACTATCACCACTCCAGTCTAATTTCCACACTACTAGCTCTCAATCACTGCAGTACACTAGTCACTGGTCACGCTTCTACCTTTGTTCCTTCAGGATGTTCTCTACAGTAACCAGAGGGATTCTACTAAAATTTAAGTCAGATCGGGTCACTCTTCTGCTCAAACTCTCTAGAGCCATGGTTTCCAAACTGTGTGCCAATGCACCCTGGAGCACCACAATGAACTCACTAGGGTGGTCTAAGATAGCTTATATTTTAGAGAGAGGAATACAGAGATATTCAGCATTTGGGAGACACAAGGTAAGCTACTAAGTAGTTGATAATTTTAGTATGAAATCATGCTACACTTCTTTTCATGATGTGATGTCTTTTTAAAGCAGATTTACAGAATTTTCAACATTCTCTACAATAAAAAGGAAATACCACGTAAAAACCAATGTAGAAGAGAAAACAAGCGTGGCAGTATTTAAGCTGATTCCAAAGTCTGAGTATTTGTGCTATGGGCAAATGGTACAGACAGCCCACTCATAATAATTATGGTTAAGAATTTTTTTTCTTTTTTTTCTTTGAATTTACTTTTCATTTTTAATTTACTTATTTTTGCATGCACTGGGTCTTCATTACTGTGCAGACTTTTCTCCGGTTGTGGCTAGTGGGGATTACTCTTTATTGTGGTGCACAGGCTTCTCATTGTGGTGGCTTCTCTTTTTCCGGAGCACAGGCTCTAGAACATGGGCTCAGTAGTGGTACATGGGCCTCGCTGCTCCATGTCATGTAGGATCCTCTTGGATCAGAGATTGAACCCATGCCCCCTGCACTGGCAGGCAGACTCCTGACACTGGACCATCAAAGCAGCCCTGATTTACTTTTTTTTAAGTAGCTACTAAGTTGTTAGGACACGAATAGTTGTCAAGTTCTTTGGCTGTAACAACCTAGTAAATAAAATTGTCAGGTCTTCCTTTTGGCCTAGGAGTATGGTACAAAAAATTAGGCACAGAATACAATAGCCTTAAATTGAGAAAAAAAATTGGTGTGGTTAAAAAACTGGAAAAAAACAAACAAGCCATTTAGCCTGAAGCACGGTTAACATGGGGGGAAATGGTCAAAAATCACCATTTTTGATGGAGAGGCCAATAAGGCCCAAGTCATGCAGAAGATCATAGGCTATACTGAGAAACTCAACTTTAAGAGCAATGAAAGATCTTTGAAGTTATTTGAAACAGATGAGTAATTTGATTTGACATACAATTTTACAACATCAAGTTGCTCCATGGAGAACAGGTTGGGAAAGGAGAAGAAGTGGAGAACTTGACAGGCAGTCATCTGCTTGAACCAGAGATGCAGCCAAGATAGAGATGCACGGAGACCAGGAGTATTTTGTAGGCAAAATTAATAAGACTTGGTGATGGATTGAATGCAAGGGAGATAGAAGTATCAAAGATGGCTTTTAAATTGCTGGCTTAAGCAACTAGGTGTCTGAAATGACGATAAGGAGGAACTAGTCTGAAGGAGAATATTGAAACTTAGATTTAGATATTTTCAACTTAAGGTGTTTACAAAACAAGCAATCAGTGACTGTAGGCTGACACTTGGGTTTGAATGTGAAATCAGTATCCCTTTCCCTAAATGTGTCCTGATTCTTCATTCTTCATTTTACTGAGTTCTTAACTATAGACAGTAAATACCCTTAGGATATTCGGTCTCATCCAAACTCAACTCAAATGCATCCTGCCAAGGCAGGCAGTACATTAAGGGTCTCCATCTGTTAGTGTGCACAAAATTCAGTTTTTCTGCCATAAAACCAGTATTTGGGTGCTTAGATGGAAGCAAAGAGAAACATATGCTTTTTAGTCTCCATACTTTTCCTTGAAAACAAACTTGCTTTACTTGGCTGTTAGCAGCCTTCCAAGCCCTTCCAATTGTTTCCCCTTAGGGTTGTACATTATCCTTATTACATAACCAATGCTGGGGATCCCGTGGCAAACTAATCAAACCACCATAATATGAAGCAACAATTTCCTGAGTTTGAATTTTACTGAAGCCTGAGTCCCTCTACTGTAATGGTTTGTTGTTACTGATATTGTTCAGGAAGTCGTGTCTGACTCTTTGTGACCCCTTGGACTGCAGCACGCCAGGCCTCCCTGTCCTTCACTATTTCCCAGACAGAGTTTGCTCAAACTCAAGTTCATTGAGTCGGTGATGCCATCCAACCATCTCATCCTCTATTACCCCCTTCTCTTCCTGCCCTCAACCTTTCCCAGCATCAGGGTGTTTTCCAATGAGTCAGCTCTTTGCATCACGTGGCTAGAGTATTGGAGCTTCATCCTCAGCATTACTCCTTTCAGTGAGTATTCAAGGTTGATTCCCTTTAGGACTGACTGGTTTGATTTCCTTGATGTCCAAGAGATTCTCAAGAATCTTCTCCAGCACCACAATTTGAAATCATCAATTTTTCAGGGCTCAGCCTTCTTCATGGTCCAACTCTCACATCCGTAGCTTTGACCATATGGACCTTTGTTGGCAAGGTGATGTCTGTTTTTAATATGCTGTCTAGGTTTCTCATTGGAGAAGGCAATGGCACCCCATTCTAGTACTCTTGCCTGGAAAATCCCATGGATGGTGGAGCCTGGTAGGCTGCAGTCCACAGGGTCGCTAAAAGTCGGACACGACTGAGCGACTTTACTTTCACTTTTCACTTTCATGCATTGGAGAAGGAAATGGCAACCCACTCCAGTATTCTTGACTGGAGAATCCCAGGGACTGGGGAGCCTGGTGGGCTGCCGTCTATGGGGTCGCACAGAGTCGGACATGACTGAAGTGACTTAGCAGCAGCAGCAGGTTTCTCATAGCTTTTATTCCAAGGAGCAAGCATCTTTTAATTTTGTGGCTGCTTACCAATTCAAATTTGGATCTCAGTATCTTAAATTAGACTGAAGTTTGACACTCTTCTATTGTCACTGTACTTTGTGCTATCTACCCCTTTAAGGGTTCTTCACATATGGGGTTTCAGAATGCATCCACCAAGCCTGTTTTGTTTATCAGAGCCTTCTTATCTTTGTACCAGGTTTATCCTGGTCCTCCCTGGAAGAGTTCAACTCCACACTAGCACTGAAGATTTGCTCCGTGTTGCCTTTAGTTATTTTGTGATGTTTCTGTCACGGTAGCAGTAAACATACATGTTTATGGATTTTCCCTTTACACTCTTTCAATAATTCAGTCTCTACTGACTGAAGCAAACTGCCACATTTGACCGTTTGTATTGATCTGTACCTATGCACACCAATTTCTAGTTGTATAAGTGAATGAAGCACTAGAGAAGTTTTGCTTACTCTTACAATTACTGAAGGGGTTTCTTATAATTGGGAATAGCAGCCATTTTAATGTTGATGCTCCTATTTCTAAATTTGTTTAGTCACTTCTCCAAGAGCTACATTTTTCTTATGCTTATTTCTGTTAAATTGGATAGTTGGTGGGAAGGGAGGGGACGATTTCCACTGCTTTATTAAAACTATTCCGTAGCAGAATAGACTTCTCTGCAGCAATAGTACTTTGATCTGTTCTGGGTGCATGCCAGTACACGACATAGCAGTTCACTTCCAAAATACTCTTAAAGTTATGCTTCAGTTCAGTTCAGTTCAGTCGCTCAGTCGTGTCCGACTCTCCGCAACCCCACGAATCACAGCACACCAGGCCTCCCTGTCCATCACCAACTCCCGGAATTCACTCAAACTCACGTCCACAGAGTCGGTGATGCCATCTACTGTACATTAATTTGTGCCAGCCCACAACTGAGGATCAATCTAAGAAATATTATTTACTCATGTGCCGCAATTTACTGTCTTAATTACGTACCTGTTGCAATTGCATTCGTCCTTCAGTATCTGCAAAGAGTCGGATCCAGGATCCCTCTCTCCAAGGGAACCAAATTCCATGGATGCTCAGGTCCCTTATATAAAAGGACCTAGTACAGTCACACCTCTGATTCCACACAGGGTTGACTGAATCCATGGATGTGGAACCTGTGGATAGGGAGCGCTGGTAGACTGTAACTAGTTATCTACCACACAGATGAGCTGTCACCTGTTATAATGCAGGTCTTTTCCTCAATGTATCAGAACACATCAATATTTATGGATTTTCCCCTTTGCATTTGATCTTTTAATAATTTGATCCCTTCTGAATGAATCCGTCCATCCCATCTGAATGAATCCGTCCATTTGTATTGATTTGTACTTGTCACGCTATTCGTACTTGTAGCACTCAAATGCTTGCTAATTTACTAGAATTCTTGAAGACATGTTTTAATAATGATATATTATTTGAAACCATTCAAGTATAGGAGAAATCTTGCAATCCTCATTCTTTACTTTCATTTTGCTCTATTTTCTCCCTAATGGTTTCTGTATCATATAGAAGCAGGAAGAATTAAATTTTCTTAAATATACCTGATTTCTATGCTTTTTCCTTAAGGATATATTAGTAACATTTAAGTCTCAGTGTCTCAAAATATTAATAATTGATCATTAATTTCTATTTAATCCCTGCAGTGTATTTTTCATCAAATTTCTTGGTTCAGCACAATATTCTCTGACTTAGTCAATTGAAATGTAAGGCTTTTCCCCATTCAACTCTATGTCCCATAATACTAAGGCAAATGTTCTTCAAATGGGAACAACTCAGTCAATATTTGTTGAATTAAGTCATTAGACATATTGAAGAAAAGTCTTACAAGCCCTAGTCTCTTTTATTAATGTGAATATCTCTTTGTGGTAGCTCTCTGGAATCTAAATTGATCTGTTTTCCCAGTTTTCTATTATAGCTCCGGGTGTTCACTGGAAGGACTGATGCTAAAGCTGAAACTCCAATACTTTGGCCACCTCATGCAACGAGTTGACTCACTGGAAAAGACTCTGATGCTGGGAAGGATTGGGGGCAGAAGGAGAAGGGGACGACAGAGAATGAGATGGCTGGATGGCATCACCGACTCGATGGACATGAGTTTGAGTGAACTCCGGGAGTTGGTGATGGATAGGGAGGCCTGGCGTGCTGTGATTTATGGGGTCGCAAAGAGTCGGACATGACTGAGCGACTGAACTGAACTGAACTGATAGAACACACAGTCATTTAAAATGAAGAGCACAGTCTAGCTGGGAAACATTTGACAAAAAACTTAACTCTAGGCAAACATATTTCAAAGAATCACTATTTACAGTGAAAGTTAGCCAGCCATTCTCCTAGTTCTTCTAAATCTCGATGTGCCAAGCTAATAAAGTATGTTTAGATACAATTTAACTGAAAGATTTAAAAAGAAAAAAAAAACTCATCTGCTAGATCTGCCTTTAAGAAAGCAGTCAAGTTCCTATGTTTATTCTCAGTGATAATATGATTTCATGTATTTTTATTGTTCATTTGCTGGAATAAAGAAAGGAAAATTTTATTTCTTGGGATGAAATGCTTTCTGTTGGAACAGAATTATTTTTCTTATTCAAATCTTTTTGTACTTTGAGATTAGAAGCAATGAAATATCTGCACCTGCATTTTTGTGGGACTAGAAAAATGAGTGAAATTAAACTGTCTTCATGGGGATCAAATGGGAAAAATCCATTTGACACCATTAGTTTTGGGGTCCCAAGAGAGCACATGAAACACATTGCATTTCCCTATCTGAAAACATAACCAGAGTCTGCCTATACATGCCAAACATGTGGAATATGAACAACCCAATCAGTCACATAATAATCTGCACGATGCCAAACATCTGGATATTTGGAAACTTCCAAATGAATGAGTGAATTTTTCACCTTTCTTCTGAATTGTTTTGGCAGCATGTGAACACAGTCAAGTGTGGCACTTATGACTGTGTTGTTCCTTCTAAGTGTTAAGTTCTAAAATGTCTTAAAAGTCCTAGCCATTTAATATCCAAAGAAAACCTATTTACAATACAGTTTTTTTGTGATTCATTTTGAAAAAGAACTTATATTTAACACTTATCATGGCAAAAATATCAAGGCCCATTAAGTGAATTTATATGTTGACTCAATAGATTTTAGAAAGCATAGCAGTAATGTGCTACTCTCCAGGGAAAATATCCATATTGAGGTCATCTGTCTTCAGCTTCTTATGTACCCCATTTTGAATTCATTGTGTTATTGTACCTCCTCTAATCCCTCACTTACTATCTGAAAAGTTTCTCCAGAAGGTATGTGGGAAAGAAACATACTTTGTGACTGGGAGCAGAAGAATGAAAAATTGAAGGGTCTGACATCAAAAGCCAAAATGAAACAAAGCTTTGGCAACAACCTGAGATGCAGAGGAAAAAGAAATAACATCAAGGTGCTGGTCGGAAATGCTCTTTAGGGGAAGTCAGGAAGGATGGGAATACCCTCCCTCCATACAAGGACCACGTGGAAGCCATGTTGGGAAGCCATCAAGAACTTAGATCAACTTAAAGGAAGGAAGAAGAGCATCTGTGACTAGAAATTTCAAAACTGCTACCCTAGTTCTCTTTCTTTTGCTTCTCCCTCCTCCACTTCCTTCTCCCTCTCCTTCTTTTCCTTCCTCTCCTTTTGTTGTCCCCTTTCCCACCTATCTGTATATTCGTATCCCTGAATTTAAAAATGCAATCCATGATTCTACAGATAGAATCTTTTCATGTAATATTTACTACCCCTCTTTCTAACCACCACTCCATCTCTTCCTTCTTCCCAACTAAATATCTCTGAACCCTCAGGCTTCTGTAAACTCTCCACTGCCTGTCTACCAGACACCTCTTCTTTGCGCCCTACAGGTCAGCTTCTGTTCCTGCTAGTAAGTGCTAGAGCTTCCATTATGCTAATAAAGCTCAAGCTTCAGAACTTCTATTTTATTATCCAGGGCCCTGGGAGTGGCCCTAGCAATATGTTCATATAGGCATATGCTTTGATAAAATTTGCAGCGTGAAGTTGCAGGGCCAGAAGTTGTATCACAATGTGGCATCTGACACCAGAAATATGTTGATGTGAAAGAGAAACAGAAGTTAGTCTGTGGGAAGTTACAAATGGAAAATAAGTTCAGTTCTCATTGGTACTTAGAATGTTCTCTTTTGTCAAAAAGTTCTTGATGACTATAAGAAATACAATAATGCACTATATATTTTTGCTTTTTAATGGAGGTCATAATGAATGAAATTAATCAAACTGGCCTATAGATGTTAGGCATACATCTATAACAGAACTACAAATAGCCAATGTGTCTCTGTTTAGACAGGGAGGCCTGGAGTGCTGTGATTCATGGGGTTGCGGAGAGTCAGACACGACTGAGCGACTGAACTGAACTGAACTGAACTGAATATATCCCAGGTTATTAAATAGCATCTTAGCATATCTGATAATCTTATCAGACTAGGTATTCCACTCAAAGCTATACATAAAATTGCCAGCAACACAGAGGAACTGACTGAAAAGACAATTGTTCCAAAGACAAAATTCCTACACATATTCATTGGGAAGTCATCCAACTCTAGTATAAAAGCAATTTATTCATAAAACTGATTTTCAAATGTATTTAAGTGGCTCTTGAGCAGCTTCAATTTTCAATTTTGCACATTTTACAGAATCAGTGACAATATTAAAAATCAAATATTTTTTAAGAAGTATGCTAATAGGAAGCCAAACATGTAAACTAAAGAAAACTGATAGAAGCTTCAAAATGTCTTTAAAGTTTGAGATAATTACAATATTTAAAATGTGTAACTAATTATTTCTTTCCTGATTGTTCTATCAATAAATAAATATTGCCTTTCTCCCAATTTTGTATTTATAATTTTATATTCTTTTTGTTAGAAAAAAACCCCCAAATCAGTTTCAGGTTTCACAAACCCTGGATTTTCTCCTGACCTAGGGCTTCCCTGGTGACTCAGTGGTTAAGAATCCACATGTGATGCAAAAGATGCAGGTTTGATCCCTGGGTCAGGAAGATCCCCTGGAGAAAGAAACGGCAACCCACTTCAGTATTCTTGCCTGGAAAATTCCATGAACAGAGGAGCCTGATGGGCTACAGTCCACAGGAATGCAAGAGTCATACACGACTTAGTGACTAAACCACCAGCATCACCACTTAAGAATCATTTCATAAAGTCCAAGAAGTTCTTGCCTCAGAATCACCCATCAAAATGTAGAGTCATGGACTCAACACTCCATCTGCAGAATCAGCACCTCAGAAAGGTGACTCCGGGACTTACATTTTTAACAAAGTCTATGTATGATCCTTTTGCATATTCAAGATTGACAAATGCTGCTCTTTTAGAAATGTTTTCTTGGAAGTTGGACTGTGAAGAAAGCTGATCGCCAAAGAATTTATGCTTTTGAACTCTGGTGCTGGAGAAGACTCTTGAGAGTCCCTTGGACTGCAAGGAGATCCAACCTGTCCATTCTAGAGGAGATCAATCCTGGGTGTTCATTGGAAGGACTGATGCTAAAGCTGAAACTCCAATACCTTGGCCACCTCATGCGACGAGTTGACTCACTGGAAAAGAGTCTGATGCTAGGAGGGATTGGGGGCGGGAGGAGACGGGGACGACAGAGAATGAGATGGCTGGATGGCATCACAGACTCGATGGACATGAGTTTGAGTGAACTCCGGGAGTTGGTGATGGACAGGGAGGCCTGGCGTGCTGTGATTCATGGGGTCGCAAAGAGTTGGACACAACTGAGCGACTGAACTGAACTGAACTGAATAACCTACTTCTTGTCAACCCCGTTTTTTTAGCTCTCATCTCCTCGTCTTTTTCCATTACATTTGACATTTCCCTTTCTTGAAAAGTAAAGCTTGTCTGGGTTATCTCTGGGACTTCCTAATTTTTCTCTTCTCCCTCATTTGGACTTATGTCCCCTAAATGTTGGCATATCCAACAAGGTTCTCATCCTAGCCCTCCACTTTTATCTACACTTTTTTTTTTCCATTAGTGGTTCAATTTTCTACCAGACCCAATGATCACCTGTATGAATTTTCTAGGGTAGGCAAATTCCCATAAACAAGGTGGCTTGAATCAACTAAAATTTGTTATCTGGAAGCCAAAAGTCTGAAATCAACATATCAGCAAGGAATATAGAGGCTTTGAAGAATATGGTAAATTCTTCTCTCCTGTATTCTATTGACTCCCAGCCATCCTCTTCATGCAGTCTTTCACACTTTGGCTTATAGATGCATCACTATAATTGCTGCCTCCGTCTTCACACGACATTTTCCCCTGTGTGTGTGTATCTAAATTTCCCTCTTTTTACAAGAGGGACATCTGTCACACTGGACTTGCTGCTGCTGCTGCTGCTGCTAAGTCACTTCAGTCGTGTCCGACTCTGTGTGACCCCATAGACGGAAGCCCACCAGGCTCCCCCGTCCCTGGGATTCTCCAGGCAAGAACACTGGAGTGGGTTGCCATTTCCTTAGGACCACTCTAATCCAGTAAAACCGCATCTGCACTTCATTATATCTGCAAAGATCCTATTTCCAAATGAGGTCATATCCAAAGTTCCTGGCTTTGAGAGAAGGAGGAAAAAGGTGGAGCTACTATTGGAGCCAGTATATCACCTCAGAGCCACTGGTTCTCTGTGCAATTTGAGAACTAGTCTTTGAAATGTCACAATGGCCCATTAAATTCAAGTTAACCAATTCAATTCATCAAGCTATCTTCTTTCAGGTCATCCCATAAAATAACTGCTTACGTAGAGACTGGACTTTGTACTTCTTCCTCACTTAGACCGTGTCTGTCCCATCATAGTCAGATCAATCAGGAATCAGGATAGTCACTCTATCCAAATGACAAAGTGTATACATGTAACTGTGTCATGGCGCCAACCACTGTAAACACTGTACTTCTTTGCATGTGTCATTTGTAATGGCATCACAAAGTTAGGTAGAGTGCTATGGCCTTAAAATGATTTAGCCGTGATCACTTACTCGTAGTTTAAAGAAGACTAATATTGAGAATGGTTACCTGCGCAATGTCTTCTTTTAGGACTTGCTTATGGATGTCAAAGATACAAGCAGTAAAGTTGTCCCTTTTGATGGTGTTGGAAGAGGAAGCAGAGTATTTTCTAGGCTACGTGGGACATTAAAGACCAAGGATTTCCATTGTTTCCTCAATCCTCTCTAGGTCTACTGGCCCAAACTTGAATACCCACGCCAACCCCATAAAGAACAGTAGTTTAGAACCCAGCTCTAGAGCCAAATGACCTGGGTTCAAATCCTAGCTCTCCCACTCACTACTAGGCAACCTCAGACAGTCGCTTCACCTCTGTGTTTCAGTTTGGTCATCTGAAAAAGGAAGAGAAATATAAATTTCTAACATAGGATTGTTGTTGTTTAGTTGCTGGGTCATATCCGACTTTTATGACCCCATAGGCTTTAGCCCCCCAGGGTCCTCTGTCCATGGGATTCTCTAGGTAGGAATGCTGGAGTGGGTTGTCATTTCCTTCTCTAGGAAATCTTCCACCCCAGGGATTGAACTCACATCTCCTGCATTGGCAGGTGGATTCTTTACCACTGAATTCCCTGGGAAGCCCAACATAGAGTTGTAGTGAAGAGTAAATGAGATATTACATGTATAGAACTGAACATAGAGTGTGGCCCCAAGAAAAGTTCGAAACTAGCGTACACCATGACCATTCTGTAGTTGGCAAGGTTTCTAGGTGACCTAACATTAACTCTAGAGCTTCTGCTACATTCTGATATCTCCCAGTATAAGTCCTATCTGCCTTTTGCTTGGCAGCCTCAGATTAGAAGACAGCAGTTATGCCTGGTGCCTCAAAAGATTTTTCTGACTCTAGCTAAATATCTTCATTTTTTCTTCAATGAGTCCTCATAGGAAGCCTTCCTTATCTGGGTAAGATACCCTGGTATGCGCTCCCATAACACTATGGACCTCTCCTGTATAGCGCTGACTACAGTTATAATTTTCCATTTTATTTGTGTGATGGTTAGTGTCATCTCTCCTATTTGACATGAGAGTGGGGACCATGCCTGTGTTGGCTCATGCTCATGGACAAGTGACCTGCTGTGACATGGGACATGAGGTAAAACCCATCAGTACGGTTTTCTGGAGCCTTAGGAAGAGACACCCACAGGTAAGTAACTTGTTGCCTCTCGAGATTCAGGCATGAATCTCTGCATGTCTACTCAAGCCTGACTCTCAGGCTCACCTTGGTATAGGATCCACACTGAGCCCTTAGAGCTGAGACCTGCCCTGAAGTTCCTCTGCTCCTCATCAGCTCTCTCAGGGGGTCTCCCAGATCCTGGTAAGGAGGAGAGACACCAGCTTGGCTTCTGCCTCTAGCAAAATTGAGACACATTTACATTTTGTTGAAGAGATGCTCCCCTTCAATCCCAGGGCCTAGGCTACTATTCCAGCTGTGATCCTGGCCTTTTCTCCCTTATAAGCTAGAGTTTGTGTGTATTTTGGAGGAGAAGGTAATAACAAAGGCAGGGGTTGCATTTGGGTTACAGGGAAAGTCTCACATGTAGCTGCAGCTTCAGGGTAAAGGTCATAAATCAGGCTGCTCATATTTCCCCATAATCCAGAGTCATAGGTACAAAATCCAGGTCTATCCCGAGAAAGACCTGAGGAAAATGTACTGGAGAAGTTTGCACACTCATGATTCAGTGGATTTTTAGCTCCAAGTCAATGGTTTCCGGGGGCTTCCCTGGTAAAACTCAGTTGGTGAAGAGTCCACCTGTAAGGCAGGAGACCCTGGTTTGATCCCTGGGTTGGGAAGATCCCCTGGAGAGTGGAAGGGCTACCCACTGCAGTGTTCTGGACTGGAGAATTCCATGGACTATTCCAAGGTGTCACAAGGAGTTGGACATGACTGAGCAACTTTCATTTCACTTCACTTTAGTGGTTTCCAAACTTCTTACCATTATGAACCCTTCTCCTATTCACCATCACACCAAATTGCACATTTGTTAAAGATTTTGTGTTTAACAAAATGTTTTTGATAAATTTTTTTAAAAAGACTAATATTTCAATGTCATAAAATAATTTAATCTGCATTGTGGATTAAATTGCCAAGGTATAGTTATTCTTTTGAATTCACCATCTCAATAAACAGTTCAAAATGCATTAATAGAGCTATTTTAATAAAAAAATATAAGCATATGAGTCCCTTGGATTTCAAGGAGATCAAACCAGTCAATCTCAAAGGAAGTCAACCCTAAATATTCACTGGAAGGACTGACACTGAAGCTGAAGCTCCAATACTTTGACCACCTTATGTGAAGAGCCCACTCACTGGAAAAGATCTTGATGCTGGGACAGAATGAAGGCAGGAGAAAAAGGCAACAACAGAGGATGAGATGGTTGAATGGCATCATTGACTTAATAGATATGAATCTGAACAAACTCCAGAAGACAGTGAAGGACAAGGAAGCCTGGTGTGCTACAGTTCACGGGGTCACAAAGAGTTAAACACAATTTAGGGACTGAGCAACAGCAATGAGCATGTGACATCAATATTATGTTTATTATCTCTGCTTAAAACTGTAGGAATATTCTCAACTCCATGTTTTAGAGATAATAGTAGCAGTTCATTTAGGGACAGCAGTCAGTTAATTTTTTAATGAAAATGGATGTTACCATATGAAGAAGGAATTACCGTAATTCAAATAAGTAGCATATTAATTCCAAGGACTACATAGGATTTTACAGACAATCCGGTGGTAATCATTATTACATGTTTAGAAAAATAAATATGAAGATATTGATAACTTCAGATATTTGTTTCTAATCCCTGAGTTATAGTGCCCTTTAGGCAAAACACTGCTCAGAATCAAAGTGAACCTAAGTAATTATGGTCATTCACTAAACATTTTTGTCAATCGCCAAGTAGCCATGAATTTCCCCTGAGTCTATTTTGGGAAAGAAACAAAATAAAAATCTCTATAAAATTATTTAAATATTATTGTTTTAAAAAATAAAGATATTTAGCATATATCTTATGTTTTCCTATTTCCATCAAGCAGAATACTATAACCACATCGTTAATCATTATATCTGTTGAAATCAATTTTTATTCTGCATTCATGAATTGAATAATGTGATAAATTCTTGAAACAATATGATAACATTCTGAAATCATGATTTTGTTTCTCTCTATACAAACAGAGAGAGAATTTAAGAGGAAAACTGGAATTATCCAAGGTTAAATGGCTGAATTTTAGTTCAAAATTTGAAATACTATGGGCTTTAATCTTGTGGTTGAATCAGTTCAGTTCAGTTCAGTCGCTCAGTCGTGTCCGACTCTCCGCGACCCCATGAATCACAGCACGCCAGGCCTCCCTGTCCATCACCAACTCCCGGAGTTCACTCAAACTCATGTCCACAGAGTCGGTGATGCCATCCAGCCATCTCATTCTCGGTCGTCCCCTTCTCCTCCCGCCCCCTACCTTTCCCAGCATCAGAGTCTTTTCCAGTGAGTCAACTCGTCGCATGAGGTGGCCAAAGTATTGCAGTTTCAGCTTTAGCATCAGTCCCTCCAATGAACATCCAGGATTGATCTCCTTTAGAATGGACTGGTTGGATCTCCTTGCAGTATAAGGGACTCTCAAGAGTCTTCTCCAACACCACAGTTCAAAAGCATCGATTCTTCAGCGATCAGCCTTCTTCACAGTCCAACTCTCACATCCATACATGACCACGGGAAAAACCATTGCCTTGACTAGACAGACCTTGGTTGGCAAAGTAATGTCTCTGCTTTTTAATATACTATCAAGGTTGGTCATAACTTTCCTTCCAAGGAGCAAGCGTCTTTTAATTTCATGGCTGCAATCAGCATCTGCAGTGATTTTGGAGCCCAAAAATATAAAGTCTGACACTGTTTCCACTGTTTTTCCATCTAGGTGCCCCTTAAAAAGCATTACTATATCTAAGCAGCAATAGTCCAAGCAGTTACAGAGTTAAAAGGCCATTCACTGGTCACAATATTAGAAATAGGGTATTTGCACAGGTAATTAAAATAGATTGTGGACTCATCAAAGCATGTTTTGAAATGGACTGTGGAAAGGGCACAGTGTTCTGTCACTCACTTAGAAATTATTGCCCTAGACACTGGCCAGTTGTTGTTTAAAGCAATGCAAGAGCCAGAAAGAGTCTTAGATGTAATGTTAAGACATAAAGAAGAATTATAGCATAAATTTACAATGAACAAATTGTCCTAGGCTCCCAAATTGTGCTATTTGTAGCTTGAACACAGAAGCCGGGGGGTAGCCATATGGCAGAGGCCACCCTTCTCCAATACAAAAAGTTATTAAATCTCCTGGAGTTGGCTAAAGGAAACCATAATTATTTGCAAATGGAAAAAAAAGCCACAAATTCCCTTCCCCTCTCCTTGCAGATCATTTTCTTATCCCAAGTTACATATTTTCAGCTTCATCACACATCAGAATGTTAAATCAAACCCCGCATCCTAAGCATATTAAAATTCTTTCCTACTCCTGAACCTGTGGCACAAATAATACCACTATTTCAGAATCATCATTATTTTATTTTATAATTGCCTTGTGGTTTTCCTATCAGTTGTTTTTCAGTGTTAATGTGCACAATTGACAGCAAATATACTATTCATTTTAACTCTCTCCAAGAAACAGCTAAGGCTGTTTCCTTTTTATGTCTATTAATATTTTCATAAAACATTTTAAGTGATTCTCTACTATCTTTGATGAGGTGTTAACACCATCCAAAGAAGACATTTAAAAATGAAGGGGCCAAAAACAAAAATAACAGAAGGGGCCAAAGTGAGTTTTTCTAGTGTGGGTCATTACCCAGTTTTCTCAATCCAGATCTTGATTTCACTTAACCTAAAATGCACTGCTTCTTCATACTCGTACAATGGATACTAAGCAGTGGGAAAAGCTAAGTATTGATGAAGAGTTCGTTTATGTTTCTGGTAGAGAAATGTTCTTAGTTCAATGAAACCTCACTATAACAGTCTACTAGCACATGGGCTTTTCAAGTACAAGGGAAATTGCTTTACAAAAAATTCCAAAACTACCTCTTTATCAACCACCTATTCCCCCAGTGATAGAATTTTTATAAACTTCAAGTTGATTTCTTTGTATTTTGCAATGCCAAGAATTGTAATTGTACTAAGGAATTTGAAAATCAACATAAGACCAATAAAATGCCTGTCACTAGGGTGAAATACCAAAGTGAAATAGTGATGAGAAATGTTTAAGAATTGAGCTTAAGGAAAAGATTGCCTTGCTTTCTAAAGAATGTGACTGAGATTTCTAAAGAATTTCAGCAACTCTTTTTGAGAAATATGTAAGGGGATATTTAGGATGAACAGAAGTTTGAATTTATTTTTCCTATTTATGATCCCTAAGCATATCCCCTGTTGCACTTTAGCTTATCAGAAAGAACACGATACTTGCGAATGCATCAAGCAGCACTAGGTCCCCCTTGCCAAACATTAAGAGGCACATCACATGTTATAGTGGGTTTTCACTTGGCTATTTGTACATGGAGCTGTGAATGGTTGAGACTCCAGAATGGTTTGCATAGCTACAGCAATTAGCAAAGCCAAACATATAGGTATCAAATGAGAAATACTTTCAAATTTTGAAGAAAATTTTGCACTAGGAAATGAATGAAGAATATGGGATATAATCTTATGGATCACTCAGAAACTCTTCAAAGCCTGGACTCAGGTACTTTGTACAATGAATAAGTATTCAGGAAGAATACCAATAATCATTAATTATGTGTTAAATGAATTAATTGTCTTTATGCAAATGATACAGTATATTTCACAGATACTTAGGGTCATATCCATATGTTTTCATATATTAAAAATTCTGATATTAACATATGCCTTATTACTGATGGCATGAATAATTACTTGATATGTTTTCTAGGTTAGTCGTATCTAAAACAATAGGTTGTCTTACATCAATAGAGACCTAGTTTTATGATGACTTTCCTGTTTAACTTTTTAGATGCGCTCAGACTGTTCTGAAAAAGCTGCAGCTTGAATTTAAATATCATAGACTCATCTTTTTTTAAACGAAGGGATTTATATAGGGTTATTTATCAATTTTCATTTTGCCAAGAAAGGTGATTAAAAGTACACATACCAATACTATCTCTTCTTTTTCCAAAAGGACAGTCTAAAAGTGAAAGTATAGAGAGATCTTAATCTTAGAAGTAAGGTTAATCCAACCAGTCCATTCTAAAAGAGATCAGTCCTGGATGTGTTCACTGGAAGGACTGATGCTAAAGCTGAAACTGCAATACTTTGGCCACCTCATGCAAAGAGTTAACTCACTGGAAAAGACTCTGATGCTGGGAGGGATTGGGGGCCGGAGGAGAAGGGGACGACAGAGAATGAGATGGCTGGATGGCATCACCGACTCGATGGACATGAGTTTGAGTGAACTCCGGGAGTTGGTGATGGACAGGGAGGCCTGGCGTGCTGTGATTCACTGGGTCGCAAAGAGTCGGACACGACTGAATGACTGAACTGAACTGAACTGAAGGTTAATCCTTTACTTTAAGTAAAATTAACTGGAAAATACACATTGTCCTTATTTTCCCCCCTTTTGTGGATTAGTATCAATCTATGATCCGCAACTTTGGAATCACTTTTCCAGGATATTGTTGCACAAACATTCACACTCATTCACACCCCTGTTCCTGATAGACATTAGGAGCAAAAACATGGCAATTATATTATCTAGAGAATGCAGAGACATTTGCAGAATACTTTTTTCTTGATTTCAAGCATCAAAAAACATTCTATCCCAGCTTCTTTTAAGAAGGCAGATGTGTTAGATTGGATCTGAATAGTATCCACTTAAACTAAACGTCATTCACATCACTATTTTAAGGCCCAGAGCAATGGCTGAGCACTGGCCCTTGGTTGTGGTCACTTTTGTATCTGATCCTTCTGTTTAAATGTATCCTGAGCTGGCCAGGAATGAGTTTGGTAATATTATCCTGTGGATCTTTTCCATCTCTAATGTCCACAATCTAAACTTAGCTTGCTCCTGGCTTTAAATCCTCACACTTTGGCTCCTTCTTTTCAACCTGGCCCCTCTCTTCCACAAACAATGGAAGCCAAACCCCAGTTATGCACACTTCTGATCCACAAAGTATACTTCCATTTCTGATTCTCCTGCCCCCAATCCTACTTCCTTTTTCACTACTCCTCCCAGGTGAGCACATTTGGAAAGTGTTAAGATACAATTCTGTAGTTCATATTTGGCAAACCTTTTCCCTAGTCCAACTCTTATTTAAAAAAAAAAAACACAGTTTAACCACAGGCCCAAATGCCAAGTAAATATTTGTTAAATCATAGGACAAAAACAGAATTAACTGATTAACTCCAGCAATTCTTACTCACATACTGCACTTAATAAATATCTTGATTTCCAGGTTTGGCTCTAGAAGGCATTTTCCCTGAGATTTTAGAATAGTTCCTTACACATGTATTTTCTTCATATGAGTAAGATAACAAGGACTGTGTACACTGACTGCAATCCTTATAATCTAACTTCTCCATCAACATCTTGGTAGGCGTGCGGGGCTAAAATTGTTTCTACATGAGGGACTACTTCAACTTTTAGAAAATAATCAGACTGTATTCACCTATTATAATGCTCTCAGTTTATAAATGGGAAACAGAAATGAAAAGAGGAAATGGTTTGTCACAAAATATACTGAGGAGAGGAGAAAGTGATAAACCTGGAACTAAACATCTCTTGACTTCACTTTAGCTGGATGGAGGAAAGTAAATACATTACACAAATGACTTGAAATGGCCTAGACTCCATTGAAAAGCTAAAACTATAAAGCTTCTAGAAGAAAATAAAACAAGAAAATCTTTGCCACCATGAGATAGTCAAAGATTATTTAGCACTGAACATTTTTTCATTACTAATAAAAATAGTAGTAATATTTGGACTTAATAAAAATTAAAGTTTTTTAATATCTCATCAAAAGATAGAATTTAAAATATGAAAAGACAAACTACATGTTGAAGAAGACATTTACTATACATATATCTACCAAAGAGATTGATCTAGAATATATTGTTAAACTGAACAAAAGACATGAAAAGCCACTTCATGTGGCAAGTAAGTACATTAAAAGATTGGAGCCTATTATACAGAGTGAAGTAAGCCAGAAAGAAAAACACCAATACAGTATACTAACGCATATATATGGAATTTAGAAAGATGCAAATGATAACCCTGTATACGAGACAGCAAAAGATACACAGATGTATAGAACAGTCTTTGGGACTCTGTGGGAGAGGGTGAGGGTGGGATGATTTGGGAGAATGGCATTGAAACATGTATGTTGTCATATGTGAAACGAATCACCAGTTCAGGGTCGATGCATGTTATAGGATGCTCGGAGCTGGAGTGCGGGGATGACCCAGAGGGAGGATAAAGGGAGGAGGGAGGTGGGAGGGGGATTCAGAAGGGGGAACTTATGTACACCCGGGGCGAATTCATGTCAATGTATGGCAAAAGCAACCAATATAATATTGTAAAATAATTTGCCTCCAATAAAAAATAAATCAATTAATTAAAAAAATAAATAAAATTTTAAAAAGATAGCAAAGTGGCTAATAAGTACATTAAAAGATACTAAAAATTTTAAAATAGATATTAAAAATCATTAGTCATCAGGAAAATGAGAAGTAAAACCATAATTAAGTATCATTTCATACCCACTAGTTTGGCTAGAATAAATAAGACTAGCAAAACAAAATGTTAGTGAGGATATGGAATAACTAGAACACTCGTTCACTATGCTGGTAAGATTGTAAGTTCATATAACACTTTGCAGAATCATTAATAGCTTTATCATAAACACCAAAAGAAATGAAAATGTATTAACAAAAAGACCTGTACTGAAATATACTTCTTTTCAAAATTGTTAAAACTTGTCCAAACGTTCATCAATAGGAGAACAGATTAGCAAATTATGACATGTTCGTTTAATAAAATACTCCTTAGTAATTTAAAAAAATGAATTACTGATACATAGAACAACTGGGGAAAACCTCAAAAATATTATGTGGAACAAAATAAGGCATACATAAAAAGGAACATATTGTACATCCATCTACACAGAATTCAAAACCAGGAAAAACAAATCTACAGTGACAGAACAGTGGTTGCTTATGAGAGAGAATGATTGGTTGGGAAATTTCTAAGGTGAAGGAAGTAGTTTTAAGATCTGTGCATTTCCCTGATATAAATCTTACCTTTATTATGAAAAAATGCAGGAAAGTAAAATATACTCCAACTTACTTAGGAAAATAATGCTTTTCCCAAATAGGTAATACCTTTATTTCTACAGAAATTTTCTCGTAAACATAAAAGTACAAGCAATAGAAAAGGGACTCCATTTACCCATTTCTCAACTTGAATAATTATGAACTTTATGCCAATTTCATGAAATAACTTTGTTAATGAGAAAGACATACTGACACCTGTAACAAAATTATTACATGATTTGAAGACTGTAATTGGAAAACACAAGGCAAAAAGGGTTTTATAAAATGTTGGTGTGTTTTACCCTCATGATAATTATTTTAATCTAGCATGTATTTATGGACTTCCCTGGTGGGCTCAGATGGTAAAGCGTCTGTCTACAATGCAGGAGACCTGGGTTCCATCCCTGGGTTGGGAAGATCCCCTGGAGAAGGAAATGGCAACCCACTCCAGTACTCTTGCCTAGAAAATCCCACGGACAGAGGAGCATGTATTTAAGTTATTAATTTATACCTTAATCACCTATAAGGGATATTTAAATTCTTAAAGACATAGCTCCTTTCTGGTCCAATCTTTTTCCATTCCAGCTAATTTATTTAGTAGGGTGAAAGAAGACCCACACAGAAAAGTTGTATTCACATTTTTAAGTGTAAAATTCAGTGGTTGTTAGTATGTTCACAAGTTTGCACTGTCATCACCACTAATTCCAGAAAATTTCTATCATTTCCCCAAAATCCCAATACTCATTAGTAGTTACTCCCTACTCCCTCTCCCCCCAGCTTCTTGCTATTACTAATCTACTTTCTGTCTCTATGGATTTGCCTATTCTTGACGTTTCATACAAATAGAATCATTTAATATGTGGTCTTTTGTGTCTGGTTTCTTTCACTTAACATAATGCTTTCAAGCATAATCCATTTTGTAGTGTATATAGTATTTCATTCCATTTGATGACTGAATAATGTTCCATTATACAAATATACTACATTTTATTTATGTGAGCCTGACACAGAATAGTTGCTCAGTTTACACTACCTTTCTTCTTCATTTTTTAACCAAAAGAGAAATTTTAAAGCTTTTTTTAAATTGTAACTTGGAAAATACAGGATTTCACTTTGATCTTTTTAATTGAAGTAAAATTAATTTACAGTGTTAAATTAGTTTCAAGTGTACAACATAGTGATCCAATATTTTTATAGATTGTATTCCATTTAAAGTCATTACAAATAAAGACTATATTTCCCTGTGCTGTACAACATATCCTTGTTGCTTATCTATCTTATACATAGTACTTTGTATCTCTTAATCCCATACCCCAATCTTACCTCTTCCTCCTTCCCTTTCTCCACTAGTGATCACTAATTTGCTCTCAGTATCTGTGATTCTGGGTTTTGCTGTTATATACACTTATTTGCTTTATTTTTTAGATTCCACTTAAAAGTTATAACACAAAATATTTATCTTTGTCATATCTCTAAGGTTAATACCCTCTAGGTCCATCGATGTTGTTGCAAATGACAGAATTGAATTCTTTTTGTGGATTGTGGGCTTCCCTGGTGGCTCAGTGGTAAAGAATCTGCCTGCCAATGCAGGAGACTCAAGTTCCAGCCCTGGGTCAGGAAGATCCTCTAGAGAAGGAAATGGCAGCCCACTCCAGTATTCTTGCCTGGGAAATCCCATAGACAGAGGACCCTGGTGGGCTACAGTCCATGGGATCACAAGAGAGTCAGACATGACTCAGCAACTAAACAATAACAATATTATATTGTGTGTATATGTATGTATACATTTTTTATCCCTTCATCTGTTGATGGGCACTTAGGTTGTTTCCATATCTTGGCTACTTTAAATAATACTTCAGTGAGCAATGGAATACATGTATCTTTTCAAATTAGTGTTTTCATATTCTTTGGATATATACCCAGAGTGGGATTACTAGATCATATGGTAGTCCTTATTGGAAAATTCTTAAAGAGATGGGAATACCAGACTGCCTGACCTGCCTCCTGAGAAATCTGCCTGCAGGTCAAGAAACAGCAGTTAGAACTGGACATGGAACAACAGACTGGTTCCAAATTGGGAAAGGAGTACGTCAAGGCTATATATTGTCACCTTGCTTATTTAACTTATATGCAGAGTACCTCATAAAAAATGCTGGATTGGATGAAGCACAAACTGGAATCAAGATTCCTAGGAGAAATATCAATAACCTCAGATATCCAGATGACACCACCGTTATGGCAGAAAGCAAAGAAGAACTAAAGAACCTCTTGATGAAAGTGAAAGAGGAGAGTGAAAAAGTTGGCTTAAAGCTCAATATTCAGAAAACTAAGATCATGGCATCCAGTCCCATCACTTCATGGCAAATAGATGGGAAAACAGTGACAGACTTTTGTGGGGGGGAGGGGCTCCAAAATCACTGCAGATGGTGACTGCAACCATAAAATTAAAAGACGCTTGCTCCTTGGAAGAAAAGTTATGACCAACCTAGACAGCATATTAAAAAGCAGAGACATTACTTTGCCAACAAAGGTCTGTATAGTCAAAGCTTTGGTTTTTCCAGTAGTCATGTATGGATGTGAGAGTTGGACTATTAAGAAAGCTGAGTGCCCGAAGAACTGATTCTTTTGAACTGTGGTGTTGAAGAAGACTCTTGAGAGTCCTTTGGACAGCAAAGAGATTCAACCAGTCAATCCTAAAGGAAATAAGTCCTGAATATTCACTGGAAGGACTGATGTTGAAGCTGAAACTCCAATACTTTGGCCACCTGATGCGAAGAACTGACTCATTTGAAAAGACCCTGATGCTGGGAAAGATTGAGGGCAGGAGGAGAAGGGGACGACAGAGGATGAGATAGTTGGATGGCATCACCAACACAATGGACATTAGTTTGGGTAAACTCTGGGTGTTGGTGATGGACAGGGAAGCCTGGCATGCTGCAGTCCATGGGTTCACAAAGAGTCAGACGTGACTGAGTGACTAAACTGAACTGAACTGATGGTAGTCCTATGTTTAGTTTTTCAAAGAACCTCCTTGCAGTCTTTCATAGTGGCTGTAATTTGTACCAACAGTGTATGAGGATTCCATTTTCTTACATCTTTGCCAAAATTTGTTATTTGTGATTTTTTTGATGATAACCATTCTGACAGGTGTCAGGTGATATCTCATTATGGTTTTGATTTGCAATTCTTTGATGATTACTGATGTTGAACATATTTTATTGTGCCTATTGACCATCTGTATGTCTTCTTTGGAAAAATGTTTATTCAGATCTTCTGCCTATTTTTTAATCATGTTGCTTTATTATTGTTGAGTTGTATGAGCTGTTTATATATATTGGGTATTAATCTTATTGCAAATATTTTCTCCCATTCAGTAGGTTGTCTTTTCATTTTTGCTTTTATTTCTTTTGCCTTAAGAAACAGATCCCAAAAAAAGTACTGCAATGATCTGTGTTATAGAGTGTTTTGCCTGTGTTCTCCTCTAGAAGTTTTATGGTTTCAGGGTTTACATTTAGGTCTTTAATATATGATGTGAGGAAATGTTCTAATTTCATTCTTTTACAAGTAGCTATCCAGTTTCCCAGCACAACGGATTGATGGGACTCTCTTTTCTCCATTGTATATTCTTGACTCCTTCTCTGTGAGTTAATTGACCATAAGGATATGGGTTTACTTCTGGGCTTTCTAATCAGTCCCTCTGAGCTATATGTCTTTTTTGTGCCAGTACTGTGCTGTTTTGATTACTGTAGCTTTGTAGTATAGTCTGAATTCAGGCAACAGGATACCTCCAGCTTTGTTCTTTTTTTCTTAGGATCATTTTGGCAATTTGGCATCTTTTGTGGTTCCATGTTAAGTTTAGTATTATGAGTTCTGGTTTTGTGAAAAATGTCATGGGTATTTTGATAAGGATTGCATTGAATTTCTGAATTGCTTTGAGTAGTATGGACATTGAAACAAAATTCTTCCAGTCCAAGAACACAGAATATTGTTCCATTTCTTTGTATCACTTTCAAATTTCTTCATTAATCTTTTATAGATTTCAGCAAGTTTTTCACCTCCTTAATTTTATTCCTAGGTATTTTCTTCTTTCTGATACAATTTTAAGCATGATTGTCTTCTTGTTTCTCTTTCTGATAGTTCATTATTAAGGAACAGAAATGCAACAGATTTCTGTATATTAATATTATATCCTGCATCTTAACTGAATTTATCTATTCCAGTAGTTTTTTGGTGCAAGCTTTAGGATTTTCTATATAGAATATCACATCATCTGCAAATAGTAACAATTTTACCTCTTCCCTTCCAATCTGAATGCCTTTTGCTTCTTTTCTTCTTGATTGCTGATTAGGACTTCTAATATGATGTTAAATAGAAATGGTGAAAGTGAGCCACCTTGCCTTTTCCCTAATTTTAGAGGAAAGATATTCAGCTTTTTACCGTTGAATATGATGTTAGCTGTATCATAAATGGCTTTTGTTTCATTGAGATATGTTCCCTCTAATATCAACTATCATGATAGCTTTCATCCTGAATGAATAAAAACTATGCCTTTTCTATCAAGATTGTATAATTTTTACTATTGCTTTTGTTAATGTGGCATATATATTGATTGACTTGTGGATATTGAACAGTCCTTGCATACCTGGAATAAATCCCACTTGATCATGGTGTATTATTCTTTTTATACATTGTTGAATTTGGCTTGCTAATGTTTTGTTAAGGATTTTTGTATTTATATTCATCAGAGATATTTGCTTATAAGCTTCTTTCCTGTAATGTCTTTGTCTGAAAAATTGTTTCTGTTTCATTATTTATTTTTTAAAGTTTTTCCTCTTGCTCTTTCAATTGAGACAAATCCTTCTGTCTTCATTTTGCTTAACTTTCACTATCTCTATGGTAAACAGTTACCTATTGTGGTCTTAAAGGGATGTCCTTATGTGGAAGTGTCTCTATACAATCTACAGATGTCCAGTGGCTTTGGTGGGAGACCTGGATATGATGTAAACACAAGTCAGGTCTTCCTCAGGGTGTCCTGGCAACTATCACCTTGGTAGGAGAAGGTGCTAAAGATGGAGAGTCTGGGGCTGGAGCCAGGTGTGAACTGGGGCTTCCCTTTAAATGTGTGCTCTCCCTCTCCCAGACCAGCATCCTTGCCCCAGAGGAGAGCAACGCTGGAACAAGAGGGACTGGTGTGAGCACTAGGCGTGTGTTGGGACCCAGGCTGTGGTTTTCCAGCTGTGGACAGAGATCTGCTTCTGATGTACCGCCTGTGTAAGTGCCGGCGATGGCAGTCCCCACCCTGCTTGGATGACACTTCCATTCTGAGATGCCTCTGTGTCTCACAGACAAGCTATCAAGTGGGGCTGAAGAATTTGCTTGGTTCAGCTTGGGGCAGGCACTGGGGCAGACAGAAAAAAGCCAACCAGCTATTCCTATGGTTTTCAATCCACCCTCTCTCCCTGCTTCAGGTGCAAGCAAGCATGCTTTTGTGCCTCACCAGCAGAGGCCAGGCTTTCCACAGCCTTCCTGTTAATTCTACAGGCCCTCCAATCAGCCAAAAGGGCCTATATTCCCTATGTAAGACTCCAGGTCTGGGGCACCCCATATCTGACTTGAACCGCTCAGTCCCCAAGGAGGATCTCTGTCCACGTAATGTCCCTTTTTGCCTGAGTCCCCTCCTAGGGGCATAGGTCCTGGACTGATTGTTTCTCTTCACGTCCTACCTGATTCCATGGGAATCCTTCCTACAGTCTTGGTTGTAGGAAGGATCTCTGCCAGTCTTCAGTTAGTTTTCAGTGAGAATTATTCAAGATGTAGATATGTTTTTAATGAGGCTATAACTTTGATCTATAAAGCAGGTACTCTAATGTCAATTTTCAGGAGATGTTATATGACAAGCTAAACTCTTTCTAAGAAGTTTCCTCAGAATAGATTCTATCAAATGATGCTTTGTGGTCTGAAAAAGTAGGTACTTCATGCTCTTTGGCATGAAGCACCCATCACAGATAGTTCAGCGTTTCTACATTACAAATCCCAGATCCCTGGGCTTTACCAGCTGCCAAGAAATGCATCACAATAGAGGGGAAAAATTGATTGTTTTTTTTCCATTGTCTTATTATTTCTCTGTTACCCTAGGAAATACCCTAGGAAAAAGTGAGAGCTCTTTTTCATGCTATTTACATATCAAAGCATTAAAAAAAGAAGAAGAAATTACTTCTTTGAAAGTCTCCAGGACACTGGTGTTGCAATCATCTGTCTTAATCCACAACTTGCGTCATGGTCTTCTTACAATAATGGACCTATCCAGTGTCGGACCAGCAGGAGGCTTATTTTAGTCATTCAAATCAGATGGGTTTTTGACATTTTTTTGGAACAGACTGATTTGAATTTTAAAGTTCAGTTGAATCTAAAGACCAGCATCTTTCTTCTAAAGGGTAATAGATAAAAATTGCTTTTAAAATTGTTCTTAATACCTCTGTTTAATTCAACATAACTGAATGTGGTTCAGTTCAGTTCAGTTGCTCAGTCGTGTCCGACTCTCCGCGACCCCATGAATCACAGCACACCAGGCCTCCCTGTCTATCACCAACTCCCGGAGTTCACTCAAACTCATGTCCACAGAGTTGGTGAGGCCATCCAGCCATCTCATTCTCTGTCATCCCCTTCTCCTCCCGCCCCCAGCATCAGAGTCTTTTCCAGTGAGTCAACTCGTCGCATGAGGTGGCCAAAGTATTGCAGTTTCAGCTTTAGCATCAGTCCTTCCAATGAACACCCAGGGTTGATCTCCTTTAGAATGGACTGGTTGGATCTCCTTGCAGTACAAGGGACTCTCGAGTTTTTTCCAGCACCACAGTTCAAAAGCATCAGTTCTTCAGCGATCAGCTTTCTTCACAGTCCAACTCTCACATCCATACATGTACTCATGTTGAAATGTCACACTGAAAAGACTCAGACACTCAGGACTGTCTTTGATTCAGAATAGTATCTGATTTGGTGTCTTCTTAAACTGTAGTGACTATAAAGTATCTTGTGGCCTATATAGATCTACTTATATAATGTTCAGTTTCTGCGGGTTATAGCAAATGGTATATGTCCTTAGTAAGGACATATAGAAAATGAAAATATTAAAGAGGTAACTGGAATGATGGAGAAAAATTTGTTAGTCTTTTTTTAAAATGGTGTAAATTAGCATGTTTGTATAGGATCAGTACCTAGGAGAAATTATGAACTATCTAAAGGAAAACTGACTATATATAGATAAGAATGTGGACTATTCAACTACATCAATGATAATATAGTTTTTAGGCAGTTAGTAGTGGCTTTGGCTGAAGACTCTAAGACATTGTCTTGCTAAATGGACTGCTAAGAAGTACCCAAGCTAATATGTTAATTCTTAAAGACTTAGTTTGCAAAGGAAATCAAACAACCTCACCTGTTTTTTATTTATTAATATTGATTATAAAAAAGGTTATAAGAGATTCAACGATAACAATTTATGGTAAATATTTCAAAATCATCTATTCTAGATTATTTTATTTTCTCCTTTCAGATTTTATAAACAGGGTAAAGCACGATTCTTAAATCTTGCCTGGAAGTTAAGGATAGGATCAAATTACTTTTAGATGTCCTTTCAGCCTTATGATTCTATGATTCATTGCAGCTTAATGTAGATCCCCAAAAGACATGTGTATTGACTTTGACACCCCAAAATACATTAAACTTGACATCCCAAAATACGCAAAGGAAAACAAGGGAAATAAATTTTCTTATGACACAATAGAGAAATTTGTCAAAATATGTCAGTTCTCTGGAAATCTAGAACCACCGAAGCAAACTAATCATTTTATCATTCCTTGACTAGAAATGGCAAATTATGCTTTCTGATAAGAGTAATCAGTAAAAGCCTTTTAAAAACAGGGGAAATGGAATATGTATTTCTCCCTTAAGGATATTCTCAAATATTTCCAATCCTTAACACTAATTTAATTTGCAAGCTAATTTCAGTACTTTTCTAGTTCAAGACTTAAGAAATGCCACTCATCTAAAATAAATAATTTAGCACTTTTAACTTCAAAATAGTTCATGCAAAATCATAACCCAACATATGTTTTGTTTCTTGGGGTTTTTTTCCCCTTCAGATTTGGCTGAGTTTTTCTCACACTGTGTAGAGCTGGAAATTACACAGATCTTTAATTGAAATAAATGTGACCATAATTCAAGTCTGAAGTTATTTAGTTGTATTATCACTATTCTCTAATTCTTCTTTTCAATTCTTAACTGACCACATTAACTGACCACAGCTGTTAGTATTGGCTTACTAGAAACTTCTTCTGAACGTGTAATACCCTAGAACTCAAAGAAGAAGTTCAATACGTACTGCCAAACCCGAGTTCTCATGTAGATTTCATCCCTCATCTCAAGAAATTTTCTGGCAGTTTTATTCAAAGATCAGACTGTGCTAAATGCCACATGCTGTATCTATGCTTAATATATCTTCAGTTAAAGGTGAAAATAACCTTGTGTCAGCAGAGGGAAAGGGTATCGATATGCCTAAGTGTGTGTGTATAGTTGATAAAAATCTTGGCTATAAACTCAAGAATGCAAGAAGCAGAGCTTCCCTGGTGGCTCAGTGATAATCCGCCTTCCAATGCAGGACCCATGGGTTCCATACCTAATGTAGGAGGATCCAACATGCTGCGGAGCAACCAAGTCCATGCACCACAACTACTGAGCCTGTGCTCCAGATCCCGGGAGCTGCAACTACTGAGCCCACGTGCCACAACTACTGAAGCCCATACACCTACAGCCTATGCTCCATAGCAAGAGAAGTCATTGCAATGAGAAGCCCACACATGGCAACTAGAGAGTAGCCCTACTTGCCACAACTAGAGAAAAGCCCACCTGAGCAGCAATGAAAGCCCAGCACAACCAAAAATCAGCCCGACCTGGTGAAATCTGCTAGGGTTGTCTGCAGAGCAAGTCATGGTGAACCCTGATCCCTACCGCTGTACAGGTGCTCTTGGTAGCCCCTGCTCTTCTTCCTTGTTCCTAGCTCTCTATATCTCAACGTTGCTGGTCTGGGTGGGGTGAACCAAAATGAGACCTTTGTGCAGTACCTCTTTCTTACTTTCCTGGTGAGGGGAAGTCATTCTAGCTGGGAAATTCCTGCCTTCTGCTGAGCAGTTCTGATTCTGAGGATGGGGTGATGAAGTTGATGAAGTTGCAAAATGGAGTTGTCTTTTTTTCCCTATGCAGTTATTCTCAGAGTTCTTTATTCCTCTGTGTTCCTAAAATTTCTCTCCGGTTCTCCCAGAGCTGTGTTTATTTGTGGATAGCTAATTGTTGATTTTCATCAGGGGACAGACACTAGGTCTCCTATATCACATCTTGATGATACTGCTCTTCTCAAGGACTTCCCTGGGGGTTCAGATGGTAAAGCGTCTGTCTACAATGTGGGATACCTGGGTTTGATCCCTGGGTTGGGAAGAGTCCCTGGAGAAGGAAATGGCAACCCAGCACTCTTGCCTAGAAAATCCCATGGACGGAGGAGCCTGGTGTCCATGGGTTCGCAAAGAGTTGGACACGACCGAGCGACTTCACTTCACTTCACTCTTCTCAAAAATCTTTTTTAAACTATCACCATTGTCTTTTAAAAAGTAGAAGAGACAGACCTATTACCAATGGAGGGGTGGGGGGTAGAAAGACAGTTCCTTAAATTGACATAGTTCACTGTATGAAGCTCTCACTGCACTAGTCTAACAAAAAGTTCATTACAATCTGCCCTTTGCCCAAATCCAACACTTAAAAACCCAGCCTTCAATAATCCACTCATTATTCTAACATTGTTCTTGACTTGGCAGGCAAGTCCAGGCTCACTGGGCTATTTCCTTCTTCCTATACCACTAAACCTCTCCCTTGTCCCCCAGTCCACATAGGAAATCACCCAGTTTCTCTATAAATAAATCAATCCCTGCTTTCATGTTTATAAACTGGACTCTAAGCCCTTGAAGAAGAAAAATGCCTTTTTTTTTAAATGTCTGGCAGAGATCCAGTTCAAATGTGGTGTTCTGTTTGCTTCAATGGATGAATGGACAATGAGGATGACAGAACAGGTAGAATCCTAGAGTTTTGAAGACTACATGCTAATTTCAACCCTACCCACCACTTGCCACATTAGTGCTTGGACAATGTGAAAAATGCACACATTTTGAACTTTTGGCTCTGCATGTTTGCATACAACCTTCCTTTGCTACTGCTCCTTCAATGGCTTTAGGCTCTTCTTCCTTTATTTTACTTTTACATTACCTCTCCTGTGCTCATGTCTGCTCTTTTCCCAACCTTAAATATTTCAGTTATAATCACCAGAGAACTCACGCTTTTAAAAAGTCTCTTTCAGTTTATTCTCTAAATAAATAACCATACCCAAAGGTTTGGGGCAGTGGGTTCTGCTTGGACTCCACATATTGAAATTGTGTAGAGATACACTGGAGACTAATCCAAATTATGCTTAGTTTCTGTTGACTGAAAAATAAGTCACAACCTGAAAATAAAGAGTGTTTAATTCAGTGGGAATGTTTAGGACTTCAAACCTGGGAGGCAGTATCTCAGGTAGCCCTAAGAAACTGCTCCAAGGGAAAGAGTCACACAGTATATGGACGTTTGTAACAAAGGGAGACAGGCAGTTTCAACAGAAGGGATTACTGTTAATTAGTGGGGGTGGCTCAGATGGTAAAGAATCTGCCTGCAAGGTGGGAGACCCAGGTTCTACTCTTCGGTCAGGAAGATCCCCTGAAGAAGGGCATGGCAACCCACTCTTCTTGCCTGAAGAATCCCATGGACAGAGGATCCTGGCGGGCTATAGTCCATGGAGTCGCAAAGAGTCAAATACGACTGAAGGACGAATACTAAGGAAAACCAGAAAGCTTAAGTTAAGGAATTTAGTGCTCTTCTATGCATATGTATGGGAATATGAAAGAGTCTGGATTATTGAAGTCATTCCTTTCATATGCATCTCAGCTATCTGTGGCCAGCATCCTGGTTGTTTGTTTTTTTATTTCTCACATCTTCTCCCCACCCCACCCAACAGCAATCACTGGGGTGTGGAGAGAGGGGGATGGTGCCAGTATCTGCTGGATCCCAGGTATTATTTTCCCTTTTGGGAGCCCTCATTTACATTTGGAGACCCCAAATCACTGATGGCTGTTACATCCTTATTTATTGATAAGGCAGAAGATATTCCATTTCACATTTAAGAAATCAATTAGTGAAAAGTTTAGGTCTAGGAAAGTATACTTCTACCACTTCATATTTCAACCTGATAAATCAAGATATGGTAGGTGGATGTGAGTGTGTGTGAGTTTCAATAGCAGTTACATCTATGAATGAAGGTGAAGTGAAGTGAAGTCACTCAGTTGTGTCTGACTCTTTGTGACCCCATGGACTGTAGCCTACCAGGCTCTTCCATCCATGGGATTTTCCAGGCAAGAATACTGGAGCGCATTGCCATTTCATAGCACAACTGAAAGATTGTTAAATAGAGATATTTTTCACAGTGAGTAAAATTCTCAAAGCAAGCCTTAAATAGTTTAGGAAGACTGATAATTCCCCATCAACAGAAATCCTTTTAACTTCAATTCGTGTATTAAAATTTAAATTATGAATCCCTAAAAACTATAAGGATAATTCCAACTTGGAGTTAGAATAACAAAATGTAGAAATTGTGATGTTTCAATGGGAAACATTTAGAGTAAGAACTATTGCAAAGTTTGTGCCAATTTTGTTTTTGTAATGAGCCCCATCTCATTAATCTTTTCAAATTACTTCCATTCATGAGCACATGGCCATAAAGTTCACATAGCTCTCTCATTCAATCTTTTTGTTTTATGCCCCAGTAGTTCAAAGATTAGAACAAAAGGAAACCAAAAGTGAGCCAGCCTGTTTATCAGCTGCTAAATGCATATGCTTTTCATCAACAGTTTGATATCCATCAGTTCAGTTCAGTCATTCAGTCCTGTCTGACTCTTTGAGGCCCCCTGGACTGCATCATGCCAGGCTTCCCTGTATATCCATGATACACCCCCTTATTAAATGAAACTCAAGATAGACCTATAAAGCCATAGAACTATATAATCATAAATCTGCCACTTTCATAGCAAAATAAAAATAAACAAAAGGCACATGCCCTAAAGACAAGTGGCCTAAGTCTTGCATTATTTCACTATTTGTAGTACATCACAGCAGTTTCCTTGCATAAAGTACCGTACCTATTGAGCTCAATCCCCAGACTTCTCAGAAAATGCAGACTGGTTGGCTTGAACTCTAGTAAAATATGAATTTAAAGTTAGAACAGTGCATGCATGCATACTTAGTCACTCAGTTGTATCCTACTCTTTATGACCCTGTGGACTATAGCCCACCAGGTTCCTCTGTCCATGGGATTCTCCAAGCAAGAATACTGGAGTGGGTAGCCATTCCCTTCTCTAAGGGATCTTCCAGACCCAGGGATCAAACCAGGTCTCCTGCATTGCTGGCAGATTCTTTAGCATCTGAGCCACCAGAGAAGCCCAACCTCTGTTCTACGTGATATAAATACAGTATTAAACAAGATGAAAATGATCCTGCCCATCATAGAATTATGTATCTAGTGCAGTTGGGAGAAGGGGCAGAAAAGGCACCCAAGCAGAAACGTAGTGATGCAAGACACTTGAAAATTCTACAGAGAAAATAACATAGTATAATATGATAGGGGTTCCAGGGTGAGGGTAGGGGCTAATTTAGGTAGGATGACCTTAAAGTCCTCTTTGAGAAAAAGTGAAAGTTGCTCAATCATGTCCGACTCTTTGCGACTATACAGTCCATGGGATTCTCCAGGCCAGAATACTGGAGTTGGTAGCCTTTCCCTTCTCCAGGGGATCTTCCCAACCCAGGGATCAAACGCAGGTCTCCCGCATCACAGGCCAATTCTTTACCAGTTGAGCCACAAGGGAAGCCTAAGAATACTGGGGTGGGTAGCCTATCCCTTCTCCAGAGGGTCTTCCTGACCCAGGGATCAAACTGGGGTCTCCTGCATTGCAGGCGGATTCTTTACCAACTGAACTATCAGGGCAGGTCTTTGAGAAAGGACCTTAGATAAATCATGTTAATAAATGATGAGCATAGATCAACCATAGGAAGATATGAAAGCAGAGTCTCATAGGCAAATGGCAATGGCTGATCGATAGCAGGAAAAGCTGGGTTTTCTGAAGAATGTAAGTAAGGCCTATTAGGCTGGGGCATACTGAGGGGAGACAATCATTTCTATGACATCGGAGAAGCTGGAAAAGAGCCACATCGTGTGAGCCTTTGTACACAAAAGTGATAGGGTGTTATTCCATATGTTAAGGGGATCTGTGATAGCATATAGGTTTCCCAGGTGGCACTAGTGGTAAGAGCCCACCTGCCAATGTAAGAGACACAGGAGACTCCAGTTTAATCCCTGGGTCGGCAAGATCCCCTGAAGGAGGAAATGGCAACCCACTCCAGTATTCTTGCCTGAAGAACCCCATGGACAGAGGAGCCTGGCGGGCTACAGTCCATGGGATCACAGTCAGACATAACTGAAGCAACTTAGCATGCACACATGATATCGTATGAGTTTTTTAAGCATCCCAATTTTAAACTAACAATAATATTAATACCAAAATATCAGTGATGCATGCTGCAGAAGGAGTAAAACAAAGATCTACAAAAGGTAGGACAGTCCTTCCATTTCCTAATAAAGCACGTTTTCAGAGAAGAGTGACATTTGCAAAAGACCTTGAAAGATGAGAAGTCACTTATTAAATGGACAGACAAGGTGTTCTATTTCAGGTGAGAGGCAACCAAGCTTAGAGGCACAGAAATAGTATATTTAAAGAAACAAGCCATCCAGCCCATGAGAAAGATGAAAACTCTAAAGCTGGAAAAGTAGATTTGGACTAAGTCCAAAGAAAAGGATGGACTAAGTCAAAAAGGATGGAAAAGACCCTGATGCTAGGAAGCATTGAAGGTGGGAGCAGAAGGGGATGACAAAGGATGAGATGGTTGGATGGCATCACCAACGGGATGGACATGAGTTTGAGTAGGCTCCGGGAGTTGGTGATGGACAGGGAGGCCTGGTGTGCTGCAGTCCATGGGGTCGCAGAGAGTTGGACACGACTGAGCAACTGAACTGACTGAAAAAGGATGTTCAGTATCAGGCTGAACGGTTGGGTTTTACTTATTAAAAAATGGGGAAGTTTTTTTTTTTTTGGAGTGGCAGTTTCTATAAATAGAGTGTGCTTTAGGTGAAGGGTGGAACACTATATAAGACATGTCAGGATGTATGAAAATTACCAGAATAATTTTATTTGCTCGTGTCAGAAACCCAACTTAAAGTGACTTAATTATTGCCCCAGTAAGTGGTAAGTCCAGGGGTATTCCAGCTTCAAGAATGGCTAAACCCAGATGCTCCAAGTATGTTGAAGTGGCTCTGTCCACCCAGTGTCTCTATTTTGCTCTGAACTGTGGCTCTCTACAGTGGAAAAATGTCTACCAGCAGCTCCAGGTTTATGTTACTCTCAAAGCACATGATCTCAGAAGGAGAGACTCTCTGTCTCTCTCTCTCCCAGTTTTCAAATATTAAATCTTAGAGAAAATAATAATAGTTATGATGATTACTGAAATTTATTGCACACTTACTATGTGCCAGAATATGCCCCAATCACTTTACATGTATTGATACTATCTCATTTAATCAGCTCAAAAATCCTATAAAGTAATAATACAATCAGCTCCAATTTTCAGATTATGAAATAGAAAGTTGACATGATTTACCCACAACAACTTATTTACTAAGTGTTGGGGCCAGAATTCAAACCCGGGCGAAGACTCTAGAGATAGAACTCTTAATGTAATTATCTATTATAAAGAAATTTGAACATATTCAGAATAAGTCAAACTAGTGTTGCTAGATTTATACCTATTCTTGACTGAGCTCCCCCAGACAATCCACAGATCAATTGCCCCCCATATTATTTTAAAGTACATTTCAGACATTACATCATTTGCATTTGCTCTTTATATACTTCAGCATATATTTCTTAACAAGACCACCCTACACTATTACCCTAAAAAATAAGCAATAATTTCTTAATTTCATCAAATAACCAGTCCATATTTGCTTTTCCAGTGGGTTCATAAATGTCATAAATCTTTATTTTTACATTATGGGACTGCAAGAGAAAAATCTAGACTCTGAGGAAAACTGCAAGATAACCAGTGTTTGACAAGAGAAAAACTTTTTAAATTTAAAGGAGAAAAAGAAATGGAGGAGAAAATATAGATTGTTAGAAGCTTGAAAGACTTGTCAAACAGGCGACCTGTGGAAACTTTTGTGGACCCTAAGTACTGAAAATGCTTTAAAATTCCTTTTTGTGCATGAGGGATGAACAGTAATATTACAGTATGTTAAAGCCATTTGGACTAGTTCTCCTCTGTGAAGTTAAAACTGAAAGTGTTAGTCGTTCAATCATGTACAACTCTTTGCAACCCACGGACTGTAGCCCTCCAGGGTAAGTTATGTCCCCAATCAAATATGCAGGTTATTTAGGGATTACTTTTTATATTTTTTGTTTAATAATTACAATAAAATATTTACATATTTCAAAGGTTAAGATTACAAGACATATTCAAAAAGTCTCAATTCAGTCCAGTTCAGTCACTCAGTTATGTCCGATTCTTTGCAACCCCATGAATCGCAGCACACCAGGCCTCCATGTCCATCACCAACTCCCGGAGTCCACCCAAACTCATGTGCATCGAGTCGGTGATGCCATCCAGCATCCTCTGTCGTCCCTTCTCCTCCTGCCCCCAATCCTTCGCAGCATCAGGGTCTTTTCCAATGAGTCAACTCTTCGCATGAGGTGGCCAAAGTTTTGGAGTTTCAGCTTCAACATCAATGTCCTTCCAATGAACACCCAGGACTGATCTCCTTTAGGATGGACTGGTTGGATCTCCTTGCAGTCCAAGGGACTCTCAAGAGTCTTCTCCAGCACCACAGTTCAAAAGCATCAATTCTTCGGTGCTCAGCTTTCTTCACAGTCTAACTCTCACATCCATACATGACCACTGGCCTTGACTAGACAGACTTTTGTTGGCAAAGTAATGTCTCTGTTTTTTAATATGCTATCTAGGTTGGTCATAACTTTCCATCCAAAGAGTAAGCGTCTTCTAATTTCATGGCTGCAATCACCATCTGCAGTGATTTTGGAACCCAAAAAAATAAAGTCTAACACTGTTTCCCCATCTATTTCCCATGAAGTGATGGGACCAGATGCCATGATCTTTGTTTTCTGAATGTTGAGCTTTAAGCCAACTTTCTCACTCTCTTCTTTCACTTTCATCAAGAGGCTTTTGAGTTCCTCTTCACTTTCTGCCATAAGGGTGGTGTCATCTGCATATCTGAGGTTATTGATATTTCTCCCGGCAATCTTGAGTCCAGCTTGTGCTTCCTCCAGCCCAGCATTCCTCATGATGTACTCCGCATATAAGTTAAATAAGCAGGGTGACAATATACAGCCTTGATGTAAAAGTCTAACTCCTGTCTTTATTCTCTTTATGTCCATTCCTCCCTTTTAAACTCTTTTCCATTTAATAGTTTACTCTTCCATTGTATATGGTTAGTTGCATCTTCCAGGGTTTGCATCAGCTATGTTTCCAGAGCAATTGCTTTATTCCTGTGGTTTTATCCACTTCTACTTTCTGTATCCCTCCAGTTTGTCCCATCCAACTATAATCAACCATTTATCATCCTGTTCTTTTTAAATATATCTGATAAGTTGTTACAAGTTACTCTAGAATATCTCTGTTGAACCCCAACTCCACAAAGCAAGTCATAGTCACCATTATCAATCTTCACGTTCTGACTGGGGTCTCTAAGGGTCGGACACGACTGAGCGACTTCACTTTCACTTTTCACTTTCACACATTGGAGAAGGAAATGGCAACCCACTCCAGTGTTCTTGCCTGGAGAATCCCAGGGAAGGGGGAGCCTGGTGGGCTTCCGTCTATGGGGTCACACAGAGTCGGACACGACTGAAGTGACTTAGCAGCAGCAGCAGCAGCAAGGCTAATTGCAAGTATTTTCTGGAGCAAATAAAACAGGAATGAGATACATATTGTAAATGGTACTAATCCACAGCACCTTCAGAGGCCTCAATGCCCAGAGGCCAAGGCAAACACAGGGAAAGAACCAACAATGTGCTGTGCAGTTTGCTCTGGGAGTTAATATGAGACTTTGTCAGGATCATACACAGAGCATCCTCCTGAGGACCCAAACCAAATTTGTATTCCTGCACGGAATATACCATTTGACCTCCAGAGGATATTTCAGCTAGTTTGAACAGAATGCAGTTTTCCTTTTAAAAGAGAAGGATCCAAGAAGCCAGTCAAGGATCCAGAGGCTCATTCTCATCATGCAGGGTAAAGAATTCTTAGAAGTATAAGACAAGATAAGAGAGAAGTTTAAAGATTTTGAATGCACATTGGAAACCTGTGGAACTGCAACCTCAGGATGTGTTGGTGTGTGGCATTGTCTAGGATATGTCAAGTAGACATTGATTGGTATAATCCACAATTTCCAATACCTAGACCAGACTCTTAACAATTTTTTTCCCATGGCCACCTCTGGCAATCTGGCGGAATCTACAAACATTTTCTCAAAACACTATGCATAAAATGGAACACATTTAGTTACAAAGGCAACTAGTTATATTAGAGTAATCAAAATATAAATGAATGTGATGCAGTAATGTATGCAACACCTACACTGTTTTATTGATTCTTTAAATAACAAGATATTATAATCTCTTTTAACCCCATGTTCAGTTCAGTTCAGTTCAGTTGCTCAGTCGTGTCTGACTCTCCGCGACCCCATGAATCACAGCACACCAAGCCTCCCTGTCCATCACCAACTCCCGGAGTTCACCCAAACTCACGTCCACAGAGTCGGTGATGCCATCCAGCCATCTCATTCTCTGTCGTCCCCTTCTCCTCCCGCCCCCAACCTTTCCCAGCATCAGAGTCTTTTCCAGTGAGTCAACTCATCGCATGAGGTGACCAAAGTATTGCAGTTATAATACCTTAGTGAAGAGCATAAATGAAGTTAAATATCTACAGCTACTTGTCAGGAAATGTATATATTCATGTTTTCTGCACGGTTAGGGTTTTCTGAGCAACCTTTACTGGAATCTAGATTAAAGGATAAACCTTGGAAACTAAATGATGACTGAATAAACAGTGGGGAACCTCGGGGAAGTAATTTTTCTTCTCAGAGGTATGTGTTTACATTTCAAATAGCGTTAAAATCTGGAATCATGAAAACATTTCAGGGATTGTAACCCAGAGAGATCTATTTTATCTTCCCTCTGAGAATACAAATAGTATTCCAAATGTTAAGAACCCAGGGACCTTCCCCAGTCTTCCCTAGGAGACTTTCACTGCATTAGAGAAGTTAAAGGCAGGGAGGGGACAATGAGTGTATAAAGCACCTACATTTATAATTTAGGGGTTCCTCTTCTATGGTTTTCACAGTCGCTTTTGCCCACAGAAAGGGTTTCTCTGGGACTCATCAATTATACTCCAGAAGGGAGAACAATTAAAGCATGGATAAAAAATGGAATTGTTGCATTAAGAAACAATAGTAAGTCTGTCTTAATGCAGAAACTTCATTTTACATCCAAGATAATATAAATAAATGTAGATCAAAATCAAAACTTACCAAGTATGGATTGGGTTTATAAAAACCAGAGAGGTTAGAAAAAGGCAGAGTTAGGAATGAGTCAACACCAATGATAGCATCATCAATTCACTTGTCAAACATTTACTGAATATATAATACATGTAAATACTATTAGGTGAGGTATATATTCCTGAGTAAAACAACCTTATCCTTGTCTTTTGTGACTATTACAAGTTGAGTGAGCCCAAGAAATGAAAAGTAAAAAATAGATAAGTAAATAAACTGTTTTTATAACACAGCAGATACCTAAAAGAGAAATGGTGTCAATTGCTTTTAAAATTAAATAGAGAATAATAGGGTGAGAGCAAAAATCTGCCCAGATTGGTAGTCAGGGACATATTTTTGCATTAATTAATATTTGCTGTATGGCTGGCTGCAAGGGCCAGGGAGGCTAGGAATGGTGCTGGCCCACTAGTGGGCAGGACCAGGTCCCTGGCACTAATAGGCAGAGGGAGGATTCTAAAGTGACATTTAGCAGTTGCTAATGTTTCCACTATTCCACTATAGGATACACCCCCCAAATGGCCAGTGTTTCCATCCTCAGGAGAAGTCACAGTCGCCTTCTGCCTTTCTAAAAGGCTCTGTAGGATCAACAAGCAGGTCTTACTCGGGCTTCTTTCAAACTGCTCCCTCTGTGCTGAGACTCAGAGTTTGTGAGATTTTGTACATGACCTTCAAGAGTGAAATCTCTGTTTCCTCCAGCTCTTCAGCTCTCCCAAACATAAGTCTCTCTGGTTTTCTAAGCCAGATATTCTGGGGCTTGGGTGGGGGGTTTGGGGATGATATCTTCCCAGTGCAGTATCCCCCACTAGGGAGCCCAATATGGGGTCCAGACTCTCACTGCTTGAGGATGACCTCTACAGTTGTGATATTTCTCCCATTTCTGGGCCACTGACCTGGGTGTGTGAGTTCTGATTCTATTGAGTCTCCACCCCTCCTACTCATCTCGTTTTTTATTTCTGTAGTGTGGAAAATCTTTCCTTCTTCAGGTTGTTCTCAGAGAGAGTTTCTGTACATAGTTTAATTTTGGTGTGTCCTTGGACTTCTCCTAAGTTCAGGGTCAAAGCTCTGCCAGCCACCTCCCCCAGGAAAAAACAGTTTCTAAGTATTGTGAAACTTTTTGTTTTTAATTTTCAAACACTTTTTTAAGAACTCAATAGGTAAAGAATGGCATGATATATTTACCCAGATATATATTTTACTGCTGCTTTTTCATCATTCTCATTATTTCAGGTTTCTTTCTGGTACAATTTCCCCTCTATATCTGACCAACTTTTTAAAGCAATTCTTTTAAAACCAGTCTGCTTTCAACAAATTGCTTCAGTTTTTCTTAATCTAAAACTATTTTCTTCATTCCTGAAGAATATATTTGCTAGATGTAGAATTTTGGATTGATACAACAAAGGAGCCAAGAATATATGATAGTCTCTTCAATAAAAGATGTTGGGAAAACTAGACAGTCATATGCAAAACAATAAGCAGGAAATTGCCCAGTTGGATTCAGTCCACTAATTGGATTCAGATATTCAGTGGCTGAAGTGTCAGTTCAGTTTTCAAAGCCTTTCCCTAGCATGCTATTCTGATCTCTCCTGTATGTGTACTTGTCCTTGGGTCAAACTTGTCCTGGGTCTCTATCTTACACCATACACAAAGGTCAACTCTGAATGGATTAAAGACATGAACATAAGACCTGAAACCATAAAATGCCTAGAAGAAAACACAGGCAATAAGCTCCTGGACATCAGTCTTGACAATAATTTTTCAGATTTGACACCAAAAGCGAAAGTACCAAAAAAAAAAAAAAGTTCAACTATATCAAACTAAAAATTTTCTACATAGAAAAGAAAGCCACCAATAACATGAAATGGCAACCTGTGGAAGGAGAGAAAATATTTGTAAATTGTATATCTGGTAGGGGTTAATACTGAATAAGAATATACAACTCAGGAATTCCCTGATAGTCCAGTGGTTAGAACTCCACACTCTTACTGCTGAGGGCCTGGATTCAATCCCTGGTTGAAGAACTAAAACCCCACAAGCTGCATGGTGTGGCCAAGAAAAAAGGAACACATGCAACTCAATGTGTGTGTGTTAGTCACTCAATCATGCCTGACTCCTTGCGACCCCATGGACTGTAGCTCGCCAGGCTCCTCTGTCCAGGGAATTCTCCAGGCAAGAATACTGGAGTGGGTTGCCATTTCCTTCTTCAAGGAATCTTCCCGACCCAGGGATCAAACCCAGGTCTACCATAGTGCGGGCAGATTTTTTACCATCTGAATAGCAAAAAGATGAGCAATTCCATTTTAAAAGGGCAGAGGAATTACATAGACATTTTTCAAAACAAGACATTCAAATGGCTATTAGGTACATGAACTTTGTATCCCAGACATTTTTAATATTTCCTTAAAAGTCGCTAGGCCTTATTTGAATCTTACGGGATAGTACTGAAATTTTTCTTTAAGCAGGAAATTGCCCAGTTGGATTCAGTCCACTAATTGGATTCAGATATTCAGTGGTTGAAGTGTCAGTTCAGTTTTCAAAGCCTTTCCCTAGCAGTGCTGTTCTGATCTCTCCTGTATGTGTACTTGTCTTTGACTAGGCTTGGATTTTGGTAGTGGTCTGTATACCATGGTCCAGTTATCAAAGTCTGTTTATGCTGTTTCAGATCTAGGCTTGTACAACCCAAGGGTGAGCCCAGGAACTCATAACCAGCTTAAAGGGTCACTTTCTCAATGGCTTCCCTCTCTGAAATCTCCCCAGGACTTTCCTCCTCTCTCATGCACCCTACCCCCGGTCTTCTGGCCAGAAAGCTAGGACTTTATTTACCCTAGTCTGCTGAGTACTTCCCATGCATGCACCTGCTTTGGGGCTAAATGGTGGGGGAACGGGAAGAGGAGAAAAAGCAACAAGTGTTCATCCAACCATCTGGGGACTACCACTTCTCCAATCTCTAATCAGGGATAAAGGGTTCCCTCCTCGGAGCATTAGATTTTAACTGGCCTCTTGTTGCCTTGGCGGCCACAACCATTATGGGAATGCTTGGGGGATGTGGTGCAAGGGAACAGAGAAGCAAAATGGGTGATTTCCACACTCTCCCTAAGTACTAGGAGTTGTCCTCCCTACATCTCCAGTCAGAACCAAGAGAAGACATTGAGGGTGCCCTTGTCTCTCCCCTTCTCTGTCTGTTTGTCTCTCTCTCTGCCCCATTTTCCCTAGCAGTCCCACTTTCGGATTCAGGCTGCATTGAATCCAGGGTAGCAGAATACAGGAGCCAGGAGGCAGATTGGTAAATCCACCCCCAGTCCAGCAATACTTCAAATACGTGCCTTCTTCCCAAATCTGCCTGCTACTCATTACCTTTCAAAAGTCTTCAAATAACTGCCCTGTGCATTCTGTCCAGGTTTTATAGCTGCATTCAGTAGAAGAAACAGAGGGAAGTGGGAATGGCCTATTTTATCTTATCGACGATTTTTAGTATACACATCTGAATTGAAAATCCCTAGAGTTTTGCCAAGAGAACACACTGGTCATAACAAACACCCTCTTCCAACAACACAAGAGAAGACTCTACACATGGACATCACCAGATGGCCAACACCAAAAAGAGATTGATTATATTCTTTGCAGCCAAAGATGGAAAAGCTCTATACAGTTAGCAAAACAAGACCAGGATCTGACTGTGGCTCAGATCATGAACTTAGACTTAAATTGAAGAAAGTGGGGGAAACCACTAGACCATTCAGATATGACCTAAATCAAATCCTTTATGATTATACAATGGAAGTGACAAATATATTTAAGGGACTAGATCTGACAGACTGCCTGATGAACATGGACAGAGGTTCATGACATTGTACAGGAGACAGGAATCAAGACCACCCTCAAGAAAAAGAAATGTAAAAAAGGAAAATGGCTGTCTGAGGAGGCCTTACAAATAGCTGAGAAAAGAAGAAAAGTGAAAAGCAAAGGAGAAAAGGAAAGATATACCCATTTGAATGCAGAGTTCCAAAGAATAGCAAGGAGAGATAAGAAAGCACTCAGTGATCAGTGCAAAGAAATAGAGGAAAATAATAGAATGTGAAAGACTAGAGATCTCTTCAAGAAAATTAGAGATTCCAAGGGAACATTTCATGCAAAGATGGGCTCGATAAAGGACAGAAATGGTATGGACCTAACAGAAGCAGAAGATATTAAGAAGGGGTGGCAAGAATACACAGAAGAACTGTACAAAAAAGATCTTCACGACCAAGATAGTCACGATGGTGTGATCACTCACCTAGAGCCAGACATCCTGGAATGTGAAATCAAGTGGGCCTTAGGAAGCATCACTACGAACAAAGGTGGAGGTGATGGAATTCCAGTTGAGCTATTTCAAATCCTGAAAAATGATGCTGTGAAAGTGCTGCACTTAATATGCCAGCAAATTTGGAAAACTCAGCAGTGGCCACAGGACTGGAAAAGGTCAGTTTTCATTCCAATCCCAAAGAAAGGCAATGCCAAAGAATGCTCAAACTACCACACAATTGCACTCATCTCACACGCTAGTAAAGTCATGCTCAAAATTCTCCAAGCCAGGCTTCAGCAAGACGTGAACTGTGAACTTCCAGATGTTCAAGCTGGTTTTGGAAAAGGCAGAGGAACTAGAGGAGGAACCAGAGATCAAATTGCCAACAATCACTAGATCATCAAAAAAGCAAGAGAGTTCCAGAAAAACATCTATTTCTGCTTTATTGCCTATGCCAAATCCTTTGACTCTGTGGATCACAATGAACTGTGGAGAATTCTGAAAGAGATGGGAATACGAGACCACCTGACCTGCCTCTTGAGAAACCTGTATGCAGGTCAGGAAGCAACAGTTAGAACTGGACATGGAACAACAGGCTGGTTCCAAAACAGGAAAGGAATATGTGAAGGTTGTATACTGTCACCCTGCATATTTAATTTATATACGGAGTACATCATGAGAAATGCTGGGCTGGAGGAAGCACAAGCTGGAATCAAGATTGCCGGGAGAAATATCAGTAACCTCAGATATGCAGATGATACCACTCTTACGGCAGAAAGTGAAGACGAATAAAGAGCCTCTTGATGAAAGTGAAAGAAGAGAGTGAAAAAGTTAGCTTACAGCTCAACATTCAGAAAACTAAGATCTTGGCATCCAGTCCCATCACTTCATGACAAACAGATGGGGAAACAGTGGAAACAGTGACTGACTTTATTTTGGGGGCCTCCAAAATCACTGAAGATGGTGACTGCAGCCATGTAATTAAAAGACGCATACTCATTTTAAGGGAAGTTATGACCAACCTAGACAGCATAGTAAAAAGCAGATACATTACTTTGCCAACAAACATCCATCTAGTCAAGGCTATGTTTTTTCCAGTAGTCATGTATGGATGTGAGAGTTGGACTATAAAGAAAGCTGAGCACCGAAGAATTGATGCTTTTGAACTGTGGTGTTGGAGAAGGCTCTTGAGGGTCCCTTGGACTTCAAGGAGATCCAACCAGTCCATCCTAAAGAAGGTCAGTCCTGAGTGTTCATTGGAAGGACTGATGTTGAAGGTGAAACTGCAATACGTTGGCCACCTGATGCAAAGAGCTGACTCATTTGAAAAGACCTTGATGCTTAGAAAGACTGAGGGCAGGCAGAGAAGGGGACGACAGAGGATGAGATGGTTGGATGGCATCACCAACTCGACGGACATGAGTTTGGGTAAACTCCAGGAGTTGGTAATGGACAGGGAGGCCTGGTATGCTATAGTCCATGGGGTCGAAAAGAGTTGGACACTACTGAGAGACTGAACTGAACTGATGGTCCATTGGACAGCAAGGAGATCAAAGCAGTCAATCCTAAAGGAAATCAATCTGAATATTCACTGGAAGGACTGATGCTGAAGCTGAAGCTCTAATACTTTGGCCACCTGATGCAGAGAACTGACTCATTGGAAAAGACCCTGGTGCTGGGAAAGAAAGATTGAAGGCAGGAAGAAACAAGGACGACAGAGGATGAGACAACTGGATGGCATCACGGACTCAATAGACATGAGCTTGAGCAAATTCCAGGAAATAGTGAAGGACAGGGAAGCCTGGCATGCTCCTGTCCATCCATAGGTTTGCAAAGAATCAGACATGACTTAGCAACAGAACAATGAACAACATGATAAATGTATATAAAAACTTCAGAAATCTTGATCTGTGATCGCCCCTCCCATTTTATATAATGTTTATCAGTGTTTATTTCATCTTGTTATACTACCTTGCCATTCCTTTGCTCTTAGTTTTTGTTAGAATGAAAATTTGTTTTATATTCAGTTTTAAATTCATGTTTGACAATAATTTGTCTCAATGTTTGAAGCTATTATTTTACTGTCATCTATTTCCTTTTGTTGACATACCTATCAGCTTAATTTTTCCCTTATGAATGACATGCTTTTCTCTATTTTTGCTCTTAAAATCTTATTCTGTCTTTGACTGAGACTTGCTGTGCTTCCTGAGTCTGAGAAAGTATCTTTAGTGTTTTCCAGACATTCAGAAGTATTATCTTTTCCAATATAGCCCCTTCCCCACTCCTCTCTAGTGCTTCTAGAACTTCAGAATGACTTTTATATGATAGACTTCTTCACTCCATATTTCATACCTTTTTAATATTTCACATCTCTGTCTATCTTTGTGTTACTTTTGCAGAATTATTCAGATATATTTTCCATTAATAATTTTCCCTTTAGCTAACTATAATCTGCTTTTCAATCTATTCAATGAGTATGACTCTGACACCTATTGTTATATTGTATAACTGCGGACTGTGAACTCACCAATGAAGTTTTACTTGTAGGAGTCCTGAATGATAAAGAAAATTCCTTGGATTTTATCTCAATTTTTTAATGCTTTTTTAAAAAGGGCACTCTCCTAGTGTTTCTACATTCCTGACAGATATTACTGTTTTAGATTCAGGAATGAAACACTCAAATTCTCAAAATCATAAATAGTCTTAAAATACTTTTAACATTTTCATGCTCTTCATTTACTTTGTGGCTATATTAAAGCTGCTTTAATAATAATTTTACAAGGAACTGTAGTGTATAGCAAATGTTATTGAATAGCGTTTTTATAATATAACATTTGGATCTCCTAATAGAGTTAGCAACACTACACAGAATCATGAGTCAAAATTTCCAGTATGAGAACTTATTTTGCTTCCCAATTTGTGATTTCTTAGAATACCATTCATAGGAGTTTTATAAAATATACTAGGTATAAAAACATATTAATATTTACTTAATTTACAGGAATGGCTCACCATTACCAGCAGTCAGGGCCTAAAGCACACCCTTATAACACAGCAACAGCTAGAAGCAAGCCTTATTCAGTCCTGACCACCTGACTGCTTCTCCCCTAGGTGCATGCTCCCGCCCAGGTTCCCACCCTTGTCCACCTTAGCTCTGGGCTCTGCGTGTCTGTATGTTCTCCTCTTGCTTTTGATGTAACATTAGTGAATTTCTTTGAACCAGAATTGTTGCTCTTTTGACTGTTAAACTTTAATTCTTGCAGTGAATTACAATACATTGTGCCCTATTTTCCCCATTTCTCTACTGAGTTTTCTCAGGATTTAAAAAAAAAAAAAAAAAACAGATCAGTTAACTATCCCAAGAAACTTTGGGAATGAATTTTCACATGGAAACACTAATATATAACTATAGATATCTGTTTTAAATTTTATCTGGTCTAATATTTCACGATCGTGGACTCTGAACTCTGTCTTTAAATCTTACTTGGCACCCAAGTCTCCATTTCTGCTAACAGTAGGGAATCGAGCTTTGCCAGTTCAGGTCAGTTCAGTTCAGTTGCTCAGTCGTGTCCAACCCTTTGCGACCCCATGAATCACAGCACGCCAGGCCTCCCTGTCCATCGTCAACTCCCGGAGTTTACTCAAACCCATCAAGGTATCCCAATTACTTCTGGTCACAAATATGGACAAACTCAATCAATCCAGAATTTCCCCTTAATCTCTTTGCTCTCTCACCCCGACAGCTTTTTCACCAGGCTTCATAATTTCTTAGCTACAGATTGAGGTCCTAGTGGCTAAGTTGATAACAGAATTAATATCAGAATGTCCCACTAGGTGACTGTGCATAACCAATTCAAGAGACAGGTAGATCTACCATGTGTCATACTCTTTCACTGACAATTTTCTCATATCTTTCCTTATTCACATCTCTGTAGTAATGTGGCTACAAATACACAAAGTTGGGGATATATTTACTTTAGTAGATGAATCAAATATTAGAAGAGCAAAGGGAGATGGAACATTGAACTAAACTAGCTAGTCATATCTGCTTCTAATTTTGGCTTCTGCACTAGGTTCAGAATTCTTGTTGCACATCAGAATTGCCTGTGAGACTTTTTTTTTTTAGCCATACATTTTCTAAGCTCCAGTGCTGGAGATAAAGTAACTCTACAATAAAGTCCAGAAATCTTCACATTTACAGGTTCCCAGAGACATTACTTTGCCAAAAAAGGTCTGTCTGGAGAAGGAAATGGCAGCCCACTCCAGTGTTCTTGCCTGGAGAATCCCAGGGATGGGGGAGCCTGGTGGGCTGCCATCTATGGGGTCGCACAGAGTCAGACATGACTGAAGTGACTTAGCAACAGCAGCAGCAGTCAAGGCTATGGTTTTTTCAGTGGTCATGTATGGATGTGAGAGTTGGACTGTGAAGAAAGCTGAGAGCTGAAGAATTGACGCTTTTGAACTGTGGTGCTGGAGAAGACTCTTGAGAGTCCCTTGGACTGCAAAGAGATCCAACCAGTCAGTCCTAAAGGAGATCAGTCCTGGGTGTTCTGATGTTGAAGCTGAAACTCCAATACTTTGGCCACCTGATGCGAAGAGTTGACTCACTGGAAAAGACTCTGATGCTGAGAGGGATTGGGGGCAGGAAGAGAAGTGGACGACAGAGGATGAAATGGCTGGATGGCATCACTGATTCAATGGACATGAGATTAAGTGAACTCCGGGAGTTGGTGATGGACAGGGAGGCCTGGCGTGCTGTGATTCATGGGGTCGCAAAGGGTCGGACACGACTGAGCAACTGAACTGAACTGAACTGAACTGACTCTGTTGCAGGGAACCTGGGTCCAAACATTGTTCTTGAAGCTCTACAAGGAAACCCTCTCTATTCAGCTGGTAAGAGCATCAGATAGGGATTACGGACCAAGTTTATAAGCAAATGAAGTCACTAAGTCGTGTCCAACTCTTTGAGACCCCATGGGCTACAGTCTGCCATGCTCCTCTGTCCATGGGATTCTCCAGGTAAGAATCCTGGAATGGGTTGTTATTTACTTTTCCACAGGAAATTCCTGACCAGGAATCAAACCTGGGTCTCCAACTTTGCAGGCAACTCTTTATCATCTGCGCCACCAGGGAAGCCCAAATTTATAGCCAGTAATAAAGGGTCCATTTGCTTAGTGCCTGTACTATGTATCCTTCATGATCCTACTGGGGTTACCCATGGCCACCTTAGAAGGAGTCAGGATTTGGAGTTCCATGCTGGCCCTTTTGTTAGAGATGACAGTAACAAACAAGTCCTAAAATCAACACAGGGAACAGAACTGAGAAAACGATTCTAACCTTCGCCCACCTCCACTAGGAGACACCCTGAGAGAATTAAATAATATTCCGTGGAGAGGGCATTACAAACAACCATCAGAATGCAAACCAACATTGTCCAGATGTAATAAAGATTTTTTTAAGTCTGTCTTCCAAGAAGAGAAAGAAGCAAAGACAAAAAATAACAAAGGTTGGCAAGGATATGGAGAAAAAAGAACCCTAGTACATTTTGGTGGGAATGTAAACTTGTGCATCGACGACAAAAGAACAGTATGGAGGTTCCTCAAAAAAGTAAAAATAGAGTTACTATACGATTGGGCAATCCCACTTCTGGGCATATATCCAAAGAAAATAAAACATTCAAAAACATACTGAACCCTAGTGTCCATAGCAACTTTAGTTACAATTCCCAAGATATAAAAATAACCTAAGTGAAGGATAAAGAAGATGTGGTATATGTGTGTATGTATATATAAATATATATGTACATACACACACACTATATACATATACAATTTATATATATATACTATAATTATATATCCATATTATGTGTACATATTGTATATATATATAAATTGTGTATTTGCATGTATATATTGCATATATATACACACACAAAATGATATTACTCAGCCATAAAAAATAATGAATGAAATTTTGCCATTTGCAATCAAATGGATGGAACTGGAGGGTATTATGCTTAGTGAAGGGCTTCCTTTATGGCTCAGCTTGTAAAGAATTCATCTGCAATGTGGGAGACCTGGGTTCGGTCACTGGATTGGGAAGATCCCCTGGAGAAGGGAAAGGCTACCCACTCCAGTATTCTGGCCTGGAAAATTCCATGGACTGTATAGTCCATGGGGTCACAAAAAGTCAGACACAACTGAGTAACTTTCACTTACACACACTTATGCTTAGTGAAACTGGCCAGATAGAGAAAGACAAACAGTGTATGTTTTTACTTATATGTGAAATCTAAAAAACAAAACAAATGTATATAATAAAACAGAAACAGATTCACAGATACAGAGAACAAAATAATGGTCACCAGTGGGGAATTGGAAGGGATGAGGGGCAAAAGAGGAGTATGGGATAAGAGGGACAAACTACTAGGCATAAAATAAATAAGATACAAGCATGTAATGTAGAGCACAGGGAATTCAGCCAATACTTTATAATTAACTTTATACAGAGCATATTCTGAAAAATACTAAATCACTCTTGTACCCCTGAAAGTAATATAATATTGTAAATTAACTATACTTCAATGTAAAAAAAAAAATAAAGAAGCAGATATATTCCCCTCTCTTCCCGTCTTGTCTTATTTCGAAGCATCACAGGCCTGGACTGTGAGTGATTTAAGTTGCTCAGACTTGTAAAAGCATTCAAAATAGGAAGGATACTTAGTAGTTCAGTTCAGTTCAGTCACTCAGTCGTGTCTGACTCTTTGCAACCCCATGAACCACAGCACGCCAGGCCTCCCTGTCCATCACCAACTCCCGGAGTTCACCCAAACCCATGTCCATTGAGTCGGTGATGTCATCCAACCATCTCATCCTCTATTGTCCCCTTCTCCTCCTGCCCTCAATCTTTCCCAGCATCAGGATCTTTTCAAATGAGTTAACTCTTCGCATCAGGTGGCCAAAGTATTGGTGTTTCAGCTTCAACATCAGTCCTTCCTATGAACACCCAGGACTGATCTTCTTTAGGATGAACTGGTTGGATCTCCTTGCAGTCCAAGGAACTCTCAAGAGTCTTCTCCAGCACCACAGTTCAAAAGCGTCAATTCTTCAGCTCTCAGCTTTCTTCACAGTCCAACTCTCACATCCATACATGACCACTGGAAAAACCATAGCCTTGACTAGATGGACCTTTGTTGGCAAAGTTATGTCTCTGCTTTTTAATAGGCAGTCTAGGTTGGTCATAACTTTCCTTTCAAGGAGCAAGTGTCTTTTAATCTCATCGCTGCAATCACCATCCACAGTGATTTTGAAGCCGAGAAAAATAAATTCAGCCACTGTTTCCCCATCTATTTGCCATGAAGTAATGGAACCAGATTCCATGATCTTAGTATTCTGAATGTTGAGCTTTAAGTCAACCTTTTCACTCTCCTCTTTCACTTTCATCAAGAGGCTTTTGAGTTCTCCTTCACTTTCTGTCATAAGGGTGGTGTCATCTGCATATCTGAAGTTATTGATATTTCTCCCGGCAATCTTGATTCCAGCTTGTGCTTCTTCCAGCCCAGCGTTCCTCATGATGTACTCTGCATATAAGTTAAATAAGAAGGGTGACAATATACAACCTTGACGTACTCCTTTTCCTATTTGGAACCAGTCTGTTCCATGTCCGGTTCTAACTGTTGCTTCCTGACCTGCATACAGGTTTCTCAAGAGGCAGATCAGGTGGTCTGGTATTCCCGTCTCTTTCAGAATTCTCCACAGTTCATTGTGATCCACACAGTCAAAGCCTATGGCAGAGTCAATGAAGCAGAAATAGATGTGTTTCTAGAACTCTCTTGTTTTATCAATGATCCAGAAGATGTTGGCAATTTGATCTCTGGTTCCTCTGCCTTTTCTAAAACCAGCTTGAACATCTGGAATTTCATGGTTCACATATTGCTGAAGCCTGGCTTGGAGAATTTTAAGCATGACTTTACTAGCATGTGAGATGAGTGCAATCGTACAGTCATTTGAGCATTCTTTGACATTACCTTTCTTTGGGCTTGGAATAAGCGTCTTTTAATTTCATGGCTGCAATCACCATCTGCAGTGATTTTAGTAGGGTGTGTCTGAATGGACTTGGGGAAGTCCATTTGATTCTGGAAAGCTGAAATGTTGCTAAGGCTCAAATCCAAAGGATCAATAGAAGCTTTTAAGCAATCAGTTCTGATTTTAAGGAAAGAGGTAAAGAGAGAAGTACTTTTCTTATCGTATCCACCAATTTGCCAGCAGAATAAAGGAACAGGGAAGGAAGGCAGAAGTTGTTCCTGGGGATAAAGACTCCATTGGTCCAAGTGTCATCATTGCAGTTGTTCTAGAAAGATATTTTTAAGAGCCACAATTTCTCTGATTGAATGGAACATAGGCACTTTTCCTTGGTATTTTCTATTGATCAAAGCCTTAAAATGTCATGACACAAGAGGAATTGATACAGAATTTTTCTCTCAATTATGACAGTGGCAGTTAAGCATTTTGCCAACATCTGTTGGATCATGGAGAAAGCAATATTGCCAATGGAGAAAGAAAGCAAGATTGCCAACCAAATTGCCAACTTCCGCTGGATCGTGGAGAAAGCAAGAGAGTTCCAGAAAAACATCTATTTCTGCTTCATTGACTATGCCAAAGCCTTTGACTGTGTGGATCACAATAAACTGTGGAAAATTCTGAAAGAGATAGGAATACCAGACCACCTGACCTGCCTCTTGAGAAACCTGTATGCAGGTCAGGAAGCAACCGTTAGAACCGGACATGGAACAACAGACTGGTTCCAAATAGGAAAAGGAGTACGTCAAGGTTGCATATTGTCACCCTGCTTATTTAACTTATATGCAGAGTATACCCTGAGAAACGCTGGGCTGGAAGAAGCACAAGCTGGAATCAAGATTGCCGGGAGAAATATCAATAACCTCAGATATGCAGATGACACCACCCTTATGGCAGAAAGTGAAGAGGAACTCAAAAGCCTCTTGATGAAAGTGAAAGAGGAGAGTGAAAAGGTTGACTTAAAGCTCAACATTCAGAAAACAAAGATCATGGCATCTGGTCCCATCACTTCATGTCAAATAGATGGGGAAACAGTGGAAACAGTGTCAGACTTTATTTTTTTGGGCTCCAAAATCACTGAGGATGCTGATTGCAGCCATGAAATTAAAAGATGCTTACTCCTTGGAAGGAAAGTTATGACCAACCTAGATAGCATATTAAAAAGCAGAGACATTACTTTGCCAACCAAAGTCCGTCTAGTCAAGGCTATGGTTTTTACCGTGGTCATGTATGGATGTGAGAATTGGACTGTGAAGAAAGCTGAGCGCCAAAGAATTGATGCTTTTGAACTGTGGTGCTGGAGAAGACTCTTGAGAGTCCCTTGCACTGCAAGGAGATCTAACCAGTCCCTTCTAAAGAAGATCAATCCTGGGTGTTCATTGGAAGGACTGATGCTAAAGCTGAAACTCCAATACTTTGGCCACCTCATGCGACGAGTTGACTCACTGGAAAAGACTCTGATGCTGGGAGGGATTGGGGGCAGGAGGAGAAGGGACGACAGAGAATGAGATGGCTGGATGGCATCATTGACTAGATGGACATGGGTTTGGGTGAACTGTGGGAGTTGGTGATGGACAGGGGGGCCTGGCATGCTATGATTCATGGGATCGCACAGAGTCAGACGCGACTGAGCAACTGAACTTAACTGAATTAAGCATTACATCAGCAGACAAAATTATATTATGATGATTTTATGAATAACCAGCCAAGAGACCTGGTGGGCCCGATCAGCAGTCTTGATTCTAATCAAAACTTCCCTTATAAATTAATTGCACACAGTTACCGACTGGTACTTTATGAAAACCCTGCTATAGCTTTGAAACATGAGTTATCTCACAGTGAGTTAACTTCTTGACTTCACTAGTACCATTTTGTACAATTATTGGTCGAAGTCACAGTTCATTATGAGAATGACCATAGATCTAAAGGACAAAGCAGTATTGAATTATCATGAAAAATTCTCCACCATTTATAACCTTCACCAAGTTGAAAAGTAATTAGGAGATGGACAATGCATTCTATCTTCCATCTGAGATACAGTTGTCAGTCAGTCAGTCAGTTCAGTCACTCAGTCATGTCCGACTCTCTGCGACCCCATGAATCACAGCACACCAGGCCTCCCTGTCCATCACCAACTCCCGGAGTTCACCCAAACTCATGTCCATCAAGTCGGTGATGCCATCCAGCCATCTCATTCTCCGTCGTTCCCTTCTCTTCCCGCCCCCAACCTTTCCCAGCATCAGAGTCTTTTCCAGTGAGTCAACTAGTCGCATGAGGTAGCCAAAGTATTGGAGTTTCAGCTTTAGCATCAGTCCCTCCAATGAACATCCAGGATTGATCTCCTCTAGAATGGACTGGTTGGATCTCCTTGCAGTGCAAGGGACTCTCAAGAGTCTTCTCCAGCACCACAGTTCGAAAGCATCAATTCTTTGGCGATCAGCCTTCTTCATAGTCCAATTCTCACATCCATACATGACCACGGGAAAAACCATAGCCTTGACTAGATGGACCTTGGTTGGCAAAATAATGTTTCTGCTTTTTAATATACTACCTAGGTTGGCCATAACTTTCCTTCCAAGGAGTAAGCGTCTTTTAATTTCATGGCTGCAATCACCATCTGCAGTGATTTTGGAGCCCAAAAAAATAAAGTATGACACTGTCTCCACTGTTTTTCCATCTATTTCCCATGAAGTGATGGGACCAGATGCCATGATCTTTGTTTTCTCAATGTTGAGCTTCAGGCCAACCTTTTCACTCTCCTCTTTCACTTTCATCAAGAGGCTTTTGAGTTCCTCTTCACTTTCTGCCATAAGGGTGGTGTCATCTGCATATCTGAGGTTATTGATATTTCTCCCAGCAATCTTGATTCCAGCTTGTGCTTCTTCCAGCCCAGCATTCCTCATGATGTACTCTGCATAGAAGTTAAATAAGCAGGTTGTAGAAGTTATTAAACCATCTTAAAGGTATACCTAATATAGAAACTCTTGAAATCAGGCTGCAGCTGTAAGGATAATTTCCCATGGTTTCTTATAATAAGAAGTGAAGGGTACTGTTCATCTAAGGAAGGGCTGATATTTCAAACCAGACTTTGTTGGTATCACAGAATATTATGTTAATGCCAGTCCTGTGAGAAGTGCATGTCTGTTTATAGGACCCTCTCCAAAATAAAGTCTCAAGCCTAGAAAATAAACATTGTTACTGAGTCACTGTTTATGTATCATTACTAACAGAGAATCCATTAAATGGCACTGACTATCCCAAACTTTAATTTGAGCCACAAATATTCTCAGTGTATTGCCATGTTGCTGAAAAGACATGTGCTCCACATGTTTTTACCTCATCTGCCTTTAAGCATCTAAGAATTGCAACTCAGTAGTGACTAAAAACAGGATTTCAACCAAGACAAGGTCAGGTGAGTGTCTTGGATGATACAAGGCATATGGAACTGGCTAAGCAATCAGCTTTGTTTATGCCAAGGGCTTTATGTTCCTACACTAAAATGGTTTAAAACCCTCGCAAGCAACTGACATTTATTGATTCCAATATATTTTTGGCTCCTTGGAAAGTATCCCATGTGTAAATTTTCACGATTTGGAATTCCTCCTCAGACATCTATTCTTTGCCAGAACACACCATCTTGTACCCCAACAGCTCCTTCTAATGTTCTCCATGTCATAGTCATGACTGGCCTCCAGTGATGAAATATTAAAATTATATTCCTTTGGGTAGATTTTTGCCATTAAGAGGCTCACTCATGTTTTATTCCTTCAATCTCTTCCCTTCTCAATGTCAGGATTTACTAAAATACTTCAACTTTGCTCTATCAGTCAAGACTGGTGTAGCAGTAGTCTTGAAAATAATGTGACTATTTACTTTAAAAGAATATCATTTGAAAATTCAAAGAAATGAAGTCCACATACCACAATAGCCAACACTGGTAAATGCAGATATTAAAGACATAAAAAGAATAGTAGCAAAGCATAAAAAAGGACCCCAAGGCCAACATGGGCAATAGTAAACTTTTAAAAATAAAATTCCTTTTTTCATTTTAATTTTATTGGGATAGAGATGATTTACAATGTTGTGTTAGTTTCAAGTATACAGCAAAGTGATTCAATTATACATGTACATATATTCATATATACAAATACATGAAACTGAATTATTTTACTATACACATGAAACTAACACAATAAGTCAACTATATGTCAATTAAAAAAGAAATGGTCATTGTCATATGTTTATCACAAATTAGTATCTCACTGTCTCCTAATCTTCATAAAGATTTCTTACATTCTTAGTAATTTATACTGTATAAACTCCAAACACTCACCTTTTTCTTTTTTAAAATGGTTCATATTTAAAGATTGCTCATTGTAAATTTTTAATAAAGAGACTAAAAATCAAAATTTTCCAGGTATCATAGGTCTTAAAACCTTATACATAACACCATGTTAGTTAAGGTGTTGAGTTGTTAAATCTCAGTTGAATTTGAATTAAAAAGCAGCTCCATCAAGGTTTATGTTTAAACATAGGCTGTACCAGTCAGTTCATCCTGACTCTTCTATCAGGTGGCCTCTAAGAGTTACTCAAGCATACTCAGCAGAGAGCTGCAACTTGAGAAACTTGCCCAAGTATCTTACCCAAATCCTGCTACGCATAATCCGTACATTTTTACTGGAAGTTCTGGTGAAATTCACTGGATATGCTTCATCAGCAAAAGCTAAAATGTAATCACATAAAACATAATATTTGGCAGCCTTGTTTAGAAGGAAAATTCCATTCTCTGGGTTCGTTTGCAGCTTTAACCCTCTCCCAAGTAGAAGGGTAGACCAAGAGAGTCACCCAAACAAAACATGTAAACATGCCCTATGCTTTTTCCTGACTGGATGGGAAAAAATTAAGAATTAAAATTTTAAATCTATTTGTAATGTTTCCTTCTGGTATATCTTCCTTTTAAATTTTATTCAAATGAAGCAATAAAATGTATTCCATACTATCAAAAAAATAGATGAAGAATCAAACACTAATAAAACTGAAACTATTAAGCTAAACCATACGTATCATTGGGCTTCCTGTATGCTTTGGCATTAAAGAATCTGCCTGGAATACAGGAGACATGGGAGACACAGGTTTGATCCCTGAGTTGGGAAGATCCCTTAGAGGAAGAAATGACAACCCACTCCAGTATTCTTGCAAAGAAAATTCCATGAACAGAGGAGCCTGGCAGACAATCTGTGAGGTCTCAAGAGCTGGACAAGACTGAGTGACTAAGCAAGCATATGTATCATTAAAAAATACCTAAATGCAACCAAATTTAAAATATTCAAATGATTTTGATAAACAACAGATGTTCAGTAAATGACTCTCTCCCACGATTTCAAGGAATAAAATGTCTTATATTTTAATACATTCCTTGCCAGTATGGTCATATATGTATTAATATTTGTAATGAAAATGTCTATCACTATATTATAGAGGTTTCTCTATTCATATAAATTTCTACATATTTATTAACTCTTTTTTCCGTGAGCTTTTGAAGAATCCTGTACATTAAGACCAAAACTTTCTTTACTTAAACCAAGCTCAATCAAAAAAAGAATAATGAAAAGACAGTGTATCCTTTCAGATACGTTTTGATAGACAATTTTATGGCAGATTGATTTCTATTAAAAGTTTTAAAGATTAATTTCAAGACATTTCATTGCAGAACTCATTTGTATTTTTGAGGAATAATTATTTCTGCTTTTAGCATAAAAATGAAAAGTCTTTTTTATTCTATGAGAGAATTTTACATTGAAATTGTGAAAACCAGTAATTGCGTGGATTTTGTTTGAATTTTACATTTAAAAATATCTTCTTAGGAATTTCAACAATAAATACCTGGATAGAGAGTCTTTAGTACCCAAAATATTGTCATGTATTGCAAATTCTAGGGATTCTGTAGCAGAACTCCTTAAGCAGTGACTCCTAAACTCTTTCGATTATGATATACACTGAAGAATCTTACATTATGACCCAGTGCACACAGGCATGCATATATGAAATAAATATTCCAGAAAACAACATTTCTCCTTATGACATAAGAGGCTCTCTGTTTATTCTTCCGTTTTGTTCTATGCTGTTTCCTTTCTTTTTTAATTCCAATCACATTCTAGTGAATTAATAAATTTCACTATTTAGTGCTGGGTTGTTACGACTGACTTGAAAACGCTGCCTTACACCTGAACTATGTCTTTTTGTCATTTTAACCTATTTCTCTATCACTATAAAACCTAAAACAGTGTGGTACATATATAAATGCTATGTTCATGTGTGCGTATATAGTTTTTTAAACAAACTTTCAATAAGCCTAAGACACTCCAATACTTTGGCCACCTCATGCGACGAGTTGACTCACTGGAAAAGACTCTGATGCTGGGAGGGATTGGGGGTGGGAGGAGACGGGGACGACAGAGAATGAGATGGCTGGATGGCATCACCGACTCGATGGACATGAGTTTGAGTGAACTCCGGGAATTGGTGATGGACAGGGAGGCCTGGCGTGTTGTGATTCACGGGGTTGCAAAGAGTCGGACACGACTGAGCGACTGAACTGAACTGAAGACTGAATGACTAGAGATACAAGTACAGGCATGTTTAAAAAAAAACAAAACACTTTTGCTTTATTTAGGCTTGACTGAAGATGCAATTAAACCCACTGCAGTGGTCAAAGCATTGGAGTCTTATGCCCCCATGCAATATGGCATCAGGAAATTACCAAAGGCAATGTACCAGTATCATTCATTTGAAAGCAGGATTATGTGACCGTAAGTGTCATCTTCACTCTCAACAACATGGTCTCAGGACTTGCTGCACAGTGAAACGCTTGTGTACAAAAGAGATTAATTTTTTCTCCTCACCCATTTCATAGTCATTTCACTGTGAAAGAAGGGAGGACATAAAATTAAGATTCCTGTCTTCTCTGCATTTAATCTACCTCTGACTTTGGATGCTTCACTGACACATACTGGTGCCTTTACATAAACATCGTTGTTCAGTAGTTCAGTCATGTCTGACTTTTTGCAACCCCGTGGACTACAGCAGGCCAGGCTTCCCTGTCCTTCACTATCTCCTGGAGTTTGCTTAAACTTACGTCCATTGTGTCAGTGGTGCCATCCAACCATCTCATCCTCTGTCCCCACTTAGATACAGTACTTATAAGGCAAAATTGGATCCCTGTACTTAAAAGTAAGATTGGAAGTCACAAAGTTGCACTGCATTCTAACTAAAGTATCACTGAAGCCATGTCCATACTCACTAACATGCTTAAAAGCTTTGATCAACCTCTAGGTGTATCACTGTAAAATAAGCACTGTGAATAGAAGATGCAGTAGAAGTTCACAGGCTCGCAGAAAAGACATGTGGTCAAAGGACACCCAACAGGGATGAACCAAGAAGCAAAGCCTAATTAAGCAATATCTGGACCCCATGCGTGCGTTTTCTCTGCAATTGATAGAACTTCAGGGATTGTTCCATTTTGGGTTTCACGATTTTACTTCCTGACCTGACCCTGTTACCATGACAGCTCCTCCAGGTTTGCATATTCTTTGAATCACTATTTCCAGATGGAATTGGGCTCTTGTGTCTTCTGGCTCTTCGCCAGCAGTATCAGTTCTGGTCCCCAGCTCAGTTCAACTCTACTGACCTCTTAGTGTTCTGAGTCATCACCTCATTTGTAAGCAATGCAACATCAATGCATATGTGGAAGTGTGTGGATAATACAGGTAAGAATCAAATGCTTTAAGGATTTCCCTACTGGTCCAATGGTTAAGATTCCTCACTCCCAATGCAGGGGGCCTGGGTTCAAGCCCTGGTCAGGGAACTAGATCCTGCATGTCATAACTAAGCCCAGGTGCAGCCAAGTATATAAATTTTTTAAAAAAGAAAAGAATCAAACACTATGGAAACAGAGGAAGGAATGATTAACTCTGCCTGGGAAAGTCAAAGAGCGCACATAACCTGAACAATGAGGCTGAGGAAAAGAGGACCTGTAAGAAGACATACTGCAGGAACAAAGATAAGAAGATTCTGTCTAGACTAGTTGATTAACTCACATCATTCAAGGCGAACATTCACATGAGGATTATATCAGAATGTGCTATGGAAAAAGCACAGTCATAGAAGAGTGAGGGAGAAGGCGGAATGCAAGGAGGAGAAAAATAGACTTCAAAAAATATCCCATAGTGAGACCACCACTTGATGGCTCTACTTTCTTCGGGTACCTCTCTCAGTAGCTAAAGAGTTATTTCACACTTGAAAGGATTCACAGACACATGCGTCTTGTTGAATGACTTTTGTCCCCACTTAATTGCACTTGTGTTAATTGAAAAGGTTATAATAATTTTTAAATGATTGGTGATGGCAATATTTAATGACCTATTTTTTGTTGACAGGAGTTTACTTTTTAAATCAAACATGCATTTTGTTATTTCCTAGATCAACAGATACATGAACAGTCAAAATACATGGAAATTTGTTTTTTATTTCAGCCCCATATTTTTTTCTTTCTTTGATACCAATAAAAAGACCTAAAATAGTCCTAAGCATATTTCTAGGCTGTTCAGGACATTTTAATTCAGAATATTTTACATAGTCTATACGCATTAAACAAAAATTGGGGGCCAAATTTTTTCATCTACAATTTCCTGAGGCCTTTTATTCATCCCTTATGCCCATTACCCCTTGTCCCAAACTTACTCAGCTCGCACAGCAAAAAAGAGATAAACAACAAAGCAAGTTTTGAAAGCAAGTAGTGGAGGAAGTGGAGAGTAGGGGTAAAAAAAAATAGGTTTTCTCTCACTTTTTGTCTAAGACAGTAAGTTGTAGTTTTTCTTTCGTGTTTTTGTCAGTCTCTTTACTAGAAAGCAGCCATTACTTAAATTGTTTAAATTATACAGCTCCAACTAGGATATCTAAAGATGGTCTAGGCACTATAATTCTCATGGTTGTTAAAATACTACCTTCAGTTCAGTTCAGTTCAGTCGCTCAGTCGTATCCGACTCTCCGCGACCCCATGAATCACAGCACGCCAGGCCTCCCTGTCCATCACCAACTCCCGGAGTTCACCCAAACTCATGTCCATCAAGTCGGTGATGCCATCCAGCCATCTCATTCTCCGTCGTCCCCTTCTCCTCCCGCCCCCAACCTTTCCCAGCATCAGAGTCTTTTCTAGTGAGTCAACTTGTCACATGAGGTGGCCAAAGTATTGCAGTTTCAGCTTTAGCATCAGTCCCTCCAATGAACACCCAGGATTGATCTCCTTTAGAATGGACTGGTTGGATCTCCTTGCAGTATAAGGGACTCTCAAGAGTCTTCCCCAACACCACAGTTCAAAAGCATCAATTCTTCGGCGATCAGCCTTCTTCACAGTCCAACTCTCACATCCATACATGACCACGGGAAAAACCATTGCCTTGACTAGACGGACCTTGGTTGGCAAAGTAATGTCTCTGCTTTTTAATATACTATCAAGGTTGGTCATAACTTTCCTCCCAAGGAGCAACCGTCTTTTAATTTCATGGCTGCAATCAGCATCTGCAGTGATTTTGGAGCCCAAAAAAATAAAGTCTGACACTGTTACCTTAGATGATGCAATTCTAAGATACTGCTGATTATATTAAACTTTCTCCCTATAAATTTAAAGTTCTGTTTGTTTTTTTTAAATATAAGTTTATTTATTTTAATTGGAGGCTAATTACTTTATAATATTGTATTGGTTTTCCCATACATTGACATGAGTTCGCCACGGGTGTACATGTGTTCCCCATCCTGAACCCCTCTCCCACCTACCTCCCCATCCCATCCCTCTGGGTCATCCCAGTGCACCAGCCCCAAGCATCCTGTTTCATGCATCAAACCTAAACTGGTGATTCATTTCACATATGACATTTTACATGTTTCAATGCCATTCTCCCAAATCATCCCACCCTCGTCCTCTCCCACAGAGTCCAAAAGATTGTTCTATACATCTGTGTCTCTTTTGCTATCACGCATACAGTGTTATCATTACCATCTTTCTAAATTCCATATATATGTATTATTACACTACATTGGTGTTTTTCTTTCTGGCTTACTTCACTCTGTATAATAGGCTCCAGTTTCATCCACCTCATTAGATTAGAACAGCCACTATGGAGAACAGTGTGAAGATTCCTTAAAAAACTGGAAATAGAACTGCCATATGACCCAGCAATCCCACTGCTGGGCATACACACCGAGGAAACCAGAATTGAAAGAGACACATGTACCCCAATGTTTATCCAGCACTGTTTATAATAGCCAGGACATGGAAGCAACCTAGATGTCCATCAGCAGCCAAATGGATAAGAAAGCTGTGGTACATATACACAATGGAGTATTACTCAGCCATTAAAAAGAATACATTTGAATCAGTTCTAAAGTTCTGTTTAATGCCTTAATATTTTTGGTATGCTAAAAATAACTCACATAAAGACTGAGTGTCAAAATAACTTCTGTATTAGTAAAAATAAGGCTAACATCTGCAACAAAGAAACACCCAAATGTTCATGCCTTAACCCTGTAGATTATTCTTGCTGATAAGTTCAGTGTGGGTGCCCTGATCAGCAGCAAATTTCCTCCAGTCTGTGTAGCTTCTCCTGTCTTTTGACTCCGCCATTCTCTGAGCTTAACATCTGTGTCTGTTCCAGTGAGAGGAGAAAGTATATTGGAAGGATCAAGGAAGATTTGTGAAGGCCAAGTCTCTTTGTGGCATAAATCACTTATATTTGGTAATATCAGTGGTCATGTATGGATGTGAGAGTTGGACTGTGAAGAAAACTGATTGCTGAAGAATTGATCCTTTTGAACTGTGGTGTTGGAGAAGACTCTTGAGAACCCGTTGGACTGCAAGGAGATCCAACCAGTTCGTCCTAAAGGAGATCAGTCCTGGGTGTCCATTGGAAGGATTGATGCTAAAGCTGAAACTCCAATATTTTGGTCACCTCATGCGAAGAGTTGACTCACTGGAAAAGACTCTGATGCTGGGAGGGATTGGGGGCAGGAGGAGAAGGGGACGACAGAGATGGCTGGATTGCATCACCGACTCGATGGACATGAGGTTCAGTGAACTCCGGGAGTTGGTGATGGACAGGGAGGCCTGGTGTGCTGTGATTCATGGGGTCACAAAGAGTCGGACATGACTGAGCAACTGAACTGAACTGAACCTACCTGCAGAAGAAGTACCATGGTAAAAAACAAACAATCCCTTTTACTTCTGTGATTCTAGGTCTTTTGAAAGTTGATAGATTAATACTTAGCTAGTTAACACCCATGGGTTTCCCAGGTGGCTCAGTGGTAAAGAATCCACCTGCAATGCAGAAAACATGTTTGATCCCTGAATCAGGAAGATCCCTTGGAGAAGGAAATAGCAACTCACTCCAGTATTCTTGCCTGAAAAATCCTATAGACAGAGGAGCCTGGCAGACTTCAGACATGACTGAGCAACTAAACAACAAAAATTAGCATCCGTATCACTTGTCTTTCTAAATCTAATCATTCAACTATGGTTTAGAATAGATCCAAATCCATATAATGATGTTCTTTAGTACTCTGTTTTGTGTAATTTCAAGATGTGAAGTCAATATTTGAATTTCATCTACAAATAAAATGTGCATAGTTGCATTTACTTCAAAACATAGAGAGGATTTCATTCAAGACTTAAAGACATAAATTAGTACCAGTACGCAATGATATGTAAGCATGGCATTTTGCTGGAAACAGATCATTTCATCTAGTATTGCTTAGTGCTTTTTTAATACAGTTATATTAGATTTTTGTACTGAAACTTGAAACCAAATGAAACTTTCTTGATGCGGGGTTTGGTTTCTAAAGGTTTGGGTTTTTCTATAAACTCCAAATCCATGTGTGGTTCATAGAAAATGTTGGTAAGACTCAACTTTTAGAAAATCTGGATAAAATTTCAAGCAATTAGGAACAAGAGAATAAATGTGCTTTGTTTACTTCAGGCCAAATTCTGTGGTTTTTGAATTTTGAATTGAACAATTGGGCTTTAAGTTCCATCCATTCACAGGGAAATCATGACTTCCTAGTGGAAAGACCTGGAGAAAACAACTTTTACTTTGGAAAATATAAAAACTGTTCATGCATGGGCTCTGGAACAAAACATCGTGGTTGAAAAGAGGTTGCTTGAAAGGAATTTAAAGAAATTGTGTAATACAGTGTGTTACCACTGGTTGTTATGCTCACTACTGAAATGAATTCCCAGAAGCTGTAAGAGGTGTTGACACACACAATCTTGAGCAAGAAAATGTTAACATAAGTCATATATTAATAGACAAAATTCAACAAGTTGCTTTTAAAATAAGCAGAATATTTTGAAAAGCAAACAGTTATCAGTGCATTGTCTGAATTCAGCTGGTTGTATTCCAAATAATAAATTCCTGGGAGGTAAATAAATGAAAAAATTATTCTCATCATTTCAAAGACAGGAAATCTGCTATTTTGTGTTAAGGGTTGAATTTGTGTATGCTCTGTGATAATGCGAACCTTACAACCTTATTCCTCAGACAGCAAATACTACCAAGATCTGGGTTGATTCACACGGTTGAAGAAAACTTATATTTGTGAGCTTATGCTTTTCCTTTTGGCTTTTTATAGATTTTGATTGGAAAACTTCATGGAAGAGTGAATTTTTAAGAGGTATAGCTGAAAAAAAAAACTGGCAAACAGGAAAACTAAGAGAAAAAAATTAACTTCTTCCAATTATATGCAAAGAGTGTGGAAATGAGGTACAGATCATGAATGTCAGAGGATACAGTTAAAGGGTTGATTAAGCTCCCCCTCCTGGGGAAGAGAAAGAAACAGACTTAGAAATGAGAAGGCGTCTGTCATGGCTTATACACTACTGTGCTCTGTGTTGTCTTTTGCCAGCAAAACAGATTTTTAAATTAAGAATGGAAATAGCTGTTAAAAAGGCTTCTCTGTCCATGGGATTCTCCAGGCAAGAGTACTGGAGTGGGTTGCCATCTCCTTCTCCAGGGGATCTTCCTGACTCAGGAAGTGAACCCCAGTCTCCTGCATTGCAGGCAGATTCTCTACCGATTGAGCTATGAGGGAAACTCCAAAAATTCAAAAACGGGCTATTAAATCTAAAATTTCTGAAATCAGTTCGACTCCTCAAGATACAATCAGATTCTTGTCTCCCAAGAGGAAAAAAAAAGACAGAGAGATTTCTAGAGATACATTTTGGACTTACCTGGACTGCAATTTGAGTGAGATCCATTTGGAACAAGCTCAGGTCAGTTCTAAAGGTAGTGCATTTGGCTTTCAAATAAAGCTGGACTGGGTTAAAGGCAGGGATGAAAGCCATCAGAAACCTGCAAACAGGTGAAATTTAACAAAATAAGCTAATTTGAATTGATTTTTAAGATTTCCCCGACCCAGTTTTTGAGGGACCAGCCGAAGTATTATATGTTTTTTGTGGATTTGGGTTTGTTTAATTAAGTTTGTATGCAAATACCCAGGGAAACGAACTGTCGAACTGTCGTGTTTTGTGGAACTTTGCTTTCTTTGAAAGCCATATCCTGAAAAGACCCAGGCTTAATTCAGGTTTGTAAAAGGCAGGTTTTACATTTTGTGAGCTGATTGATTTTTAAGGAAATTGAGGAAGAAGCCTATTTTTGTTTTGTTTTTCAGTTTAAATCTAAGTCACATTCCATAAGTTCTAAGTTTTTAATTCAGTAACTGGGAGTGAAAAGCTTAGAACTGCTGGAAAGAAAAGATTACAAATAGAGAATAATTCAAATAAAAAGTAAGCAGAATTAATAATTTTAAAATTCTCCACTTGGATAATTCAATCTCGCAAGCAGATACATACCTAGAAGAAAATGATAGAATTCTAAACAGAAAATATTTGTTACAATTTATCTAGATTATTGATAACAAAAATCCAACCTGTCATTTCCCCCTCATTAATTATTTTTCTAACTAAATCATTAATATAACTATCTGAACCCAGCACTGAGAACTCAAAAACTATATTTATCTATTAAAAAAAAGATAATTTGGGATTAATTCAAAACATGTTATTCAACATTTTTTAATTCTTAGGCAGAATCAGTAAACTATTAAACTGTGAACTTACTGAAGACATTTTTGAAGTACTCAAGATATCTAACAAGGTTTTAGCAAGATACCAGATCCTAACTGGACTTCATACCTTTAGAACATACCAAGTTCTGTCCCCTGAAAGGATCTAGAAAAAAATATATCAATCCAATGGCAATAACAAACTCTCACATCAATTTCTTATTAACAGGATCTATGACTCTAAAAAAACAAAAAAGGCTGATTCAATATCTGGGGCAGGACACATGTACTTGAAGCATTTTATCATGCCGCAAATCAAGGGAACAATCAAATTATACTGAATACATAAGAACTCAGAAGCCAACTTGAATAGGTTTATTGTGACCAAAGACAGAACAATATGAGCATTCAGTTCAGTTCAGTTCAGTCACTCAGTCGAGTCCGACTTTCCGTGACCCCATGAATCACAGCACGCCAGGCCTCCCTGTCCATCACCAACTCCCGGAGTTCACTCAAACTCATGTCCACAGAGTCGGTGATGCCATCCAGCCATCTCATTCTCTGTCATCCCCTTCTCCTCCCGCCCCCAACCTTTCCCAGCGTCAGAGTCTTTTCCAGTGAGTCAACTCGTCGCATGAGGTGGCCAAAGTATTGCAGTTTCAGCTTTAGCATCAGTCCTTCCAATGAACACCCAGGATTGATCTCCTTTAGAATGGACTGGTTAGATCTCCTTGCAGTGCAAGGGACTCTCAAGAGTCTTCTCCAACACCACAGTTCAAAAGCATCAATTCTTCAGCAATCAGCTTTCTTCACAGTCCATCTCTCACATCCATACATGACTTACCATAGTCTTGACTAGACGGACCTTTGTTAGCAAAGTAATATCTCTGCTTTTTAATATACTATCTAGGTTGGTCATAACTTTCCTTCCAAGGAGTAAGCGTCTTTTAATTTCATGGCTGCAATCCAAAATCATGGCTCCGTGATTTTGGAGCCCAAAAAAATGAAGTCTGACATTGTTTCCAATGTTTCTCCATCTGTTTCCCATGAAGTGATGGGACCAGATGCCATGATCTTTGTTTTCTCAATGTTGAGCTTCAAGCCAACCTTTTCACTCTCCTCTTTCACTTTCATCAAGAGGCTTTTGAGTTCCTCTTCACTTTCTGCCATAAGGGTGGTGTCATCTGCATATCTGAGGTTATTGATATTTCTCCCAGCAATCTTGATTCCAGCTTGTGCTTCTTCCAGCCCAGCATTCCTCATGATGTACTCTGCATAGAAGTTAAATAAGCAAGGTGACAATATACAGCCTTGACGTACACCTTTTCCTATTTGGAACCAGTCTGTTGTTCCATGTACAGTTCTGACTGTTGCTTCCTGACCTGCATTTCTCAAGAGGCAGGTCAGGTGGTCTGGGATTCCCATCTCTTTCAGAATGTTCCACAGTTTATTGTGATCCACACAGTCAAAGGCTTTGGCATAGTCAATGAAGCAGAAATAGATGGTTTTCTGGAACTCTCTTGCTTTCTCCATGATCCAGCGGATGTTGGCAATTTGATCTCTGGTGCCGCTGCCGTTTTTAAAACCTGCTTGAACATCTGGGAGTTCACGGTTCACATATTGCTGAAGCCTGGCTTGGAGAATTTTGAGCATGACTTTACTAGCGTGTGAGATGAGTGCAAGTGTGCGGTAGTTTGAGCATTCTTTGGCATTGCCTTTCTTTGGGATTGGAATGAAGACTGACCTTTTCCAGTCCTGTGGCCACCGCTGAGTTTTCCAAATCTGCTGGCATATTGAGTGCAGCACTTTCACAGCATCATCTCTCAAGATTTGAAATAGCTCAACTAGAATTCCATCACCTCCACTAGCTTTGTTTGTAGTGATGCTTTCTTTTTTTTGTTTTCAACCAATCAATATTTTAACTTTTTTTTTTTGGTAATTAATTTATTTTCTATCAGAGGCAAATTATTTTACAATATTATATTGTTTGGTTTTGCCATACATTGACACGAATTTGCCCCGGGTTTACATAAGTTCACGTATGTTGTCATATGTGAAACGAATCACTAGTTCAGGGTCGATGCATGTTATAGGATGCTCGGGGCTGGCATGCGTGAGTTCAACTTTTGAGTGAACTCCGGGAGTTGGTGATGGACAGGGAGGCCTGGCGTGCTGTGATTCATGGGGTCGCAAAGAGTTGGACACAACTGAGCGACTGAACTGAATTGAACTGAACTTAAAAGACATCAAACTCTGCTATGTTGCAAACCCTTATTCATAATCTCTGTATTCATATGCAATTGTTTTAATAAAATGGACTCTTAAAAGTCAAATAATTGGGTTAGATGATACATGCAATAGCTTTTTAATAGCCTTTTTTGGATATAATTAATATAAATAAATATAGTTTAACAATTTTTGACATAAGAATACCCTTATGAACTCATCAATGCCCACAAACACATGCAAAATGTATCCATCATCCCCATGTTTTCTCATGTCCCTTGGTAATCCCTCTCTTTCATGCCTTCCCCAGTCCCCAAGCGGTCACTATCTGCTTTCTGTCACTTGTCAAATGAAATTGCATCAGACTAAGTTAAACAAGCTAGAAAGGCTTTATTCAAGAGTATTGCAATAGAGGTAAAAATTATTTCAGTAGTGAAGAGAGATTAAACACAATCCCACTGAAAAAGGCAGGATAGTTTTTTAAGCATTGGTGTGAGTTGTAGAAAAATACTAAAGGAAGATCAGGGGAGGCTGGTTAATATGATTAGTCTGTGTTTAAGTGGTGCTTACCCAATCCAGGCTTCTACCCTCCTATAAGGACTGGGAGATAAAGCCCTGTCTTTTTTTTAACTGGAGGAAGATTGTTTTACAATGTTGTGCTTGTTTCTACCACACAACAACATGACTCAGCATAAGTGTGTGTGTATATATGTATATATCCTCCCTCTAAAGCCTCCATCCACTCCCGCAGTCCCACCCCTCACCGTGATAGTGTATATGTGTCGGTGTTACTTTTCCATTCATCCCACCCTCTTCTTCCTCCACTGGGTCCACAAGTCCATTCTCTACATCTGAGTCTCCATTCCTTCCCTGCAAATAGGTACATCAATACCATTTCTCTAGATTCCATATATATGTGTTAATATACACTATTTGTTTTTCTCTTTCTAACTTCACTCTATATAATAAGCTCTAGCTTCATTCACCTCACTACCACTGACTCAAATTTGTTCCTTTCTATGGCTGAGTAATATTTAATTGTATGTATATACTACATCTTCTTTATCCATTCATCTGTAAATGGCTGTTGTAAATAACTTCCATATACTAGCTATTGTAAATACTGCTACAGTAAACATTGAGGTACGTGTGTCTTTTAGAATTGTGGTTTTCTCAGGGTATATGCCCAGTAGTGGGATTGCAGTTTTTTAAGGAATCTCCATACTGTTTCCCATAATGGCTATATCAGATTATATTCCCACCAACAGTGTGGGAGGGATCCCTTTTCTCCACATTCTCTCCAGCATTTCGTGTCTGTAGGTTTTTTGATGATGGCCATTCTGACTGGTATGAAGTGATACTTCATTGTAGTTTTGATTTGCATTTCTCTAATAATTAATGATGTTGAACATCTATTCATGTGCCTCTTGGCCATCTGTATGTATTCTTTGGAGAAATGTCTGTTTACATTTTCTGCCCATTTTTTGATTGGGCTGTTTGTTTTTCTGATATTGAGCTATATGCACTGCTTATACATTTTGAAGCCTAATCCTTTGTCAGTTGCTTCATTTGCAATTATCAAACCGATGCACCTATGGGCATCTTATCTCTGACAAACAAGGCCAAAATATACAATGGAGAAAAGACAACTTCTTCAATAAGTGGTGCTGGGAAAACTGGACAGCTATATGTAAAAGAATTAAACTAGAATACTTCCTAACTCCATACACAAAAATAAAAGGGATTAAAGACTTAAATGTAAGGCCAGAAACTATAAAACTCTTGGAGGAAAACATAGGCAGTACACTCTTTGACATAAATCACAAGATCCTCTTGGACTCACCTCTTAAATAAAAACAAAAATAAACAAATGGGACCTAATTAAACTTAAAAGCTTTTGCATAGTAAAGGAAACAATAAACAAGATTAAAAGACAACCCTCAGCCCTGTCTTTCTTGATGATTACATTTCAAAGAGGTGGCACCCAGGTCTTTGAGAGATAGTTAGTCCTGGGTTGTAAAACTGATGAGAGGCTGGGAGAAGATTTATATCCCAAAGGGGGGAAATTTTTTTTTAATTACAAGTTTTCTACAGTATGTTGCTCAGTTACTCAGTTGTGTCCTTCACTATCTTCTCTAAAAAAGGAAGGTCAGGAGCCTATTGTCAGGAAGAAATCTGTCTAAAAGTTTCATCATACTGAGAGGAAACATTAAGGCCATCTTGGTCATGCTATAGATTAGTCTGAGTTTTCTAGAATTTTATATAAATGGAATCATAAAGGAAGTAAACTTTTTCTTTGGTGGCTTTTACTCAGCTTAAACATTTTTTATGCATCCATGTTGCTGCATGCATTGATAATTTGTTCCTTTGTATTACTGAGTAGCATTGTATTGTATCCACACATCACAATTTGTTTATCCATTCACATACTGATGAACATTTAGATTTTTTTTGGTTTGGGGCTATTATTACATATTCAGTTCAGTTCAGTTCAGTTCAGTCGTGTCCGACTCTCCGCGACCCCATGAATCACAGCACGCCAGGCCTCCCTGTCCATCACCAACTCCCGGAGTTCACTCAAACTCATGTCCACAGAGTCGGTGATGCCATCCAGTAAAGCTGCTATAAACATTCATGTACAAGTCTTTGTATAGAATATACTTTAATTTTTCTGGTTAAATCCTAGGAATCAAACAGTTGATACATACCTACCATATGTTTTAATAAACTGTCAAACAGAGTTTACTCTATATTTTCACCAGGAGTATATGAAAATTCCAGTTGCTCCACACCCTCACCACCATTTGGTATCATCAGTCTTTTTAATTTTAGACAATCCAGTACTTGCATAAGAGTGTCTTATTGTGGCTTTACTTTGCATTTCCTTAAAGACTAATGACATTGAACACCTTTTTGTGTAGTTATTTATCATCCATATATCTTCTTTGATAAAATGTCAGTTAAAATCTTTTTCTTATTTTTGTTGGACTGTTTTCTCATTTAAAACTTTGAATATTTAGGATAGAAATCCTTTACAAGATATGAGAATTGCAAATATTTTCCCAATTTGGGTCTTATTTTTCCGTTCTGATATAAATATTTTAAAATTTTTAAACATTTTAAAATATTTATATATTTGACTGTGCTGGGTCTTAGCTTCAGCATGCGAGATCTTCCATCTTCATTGCAGTATGAAAGATCTTTTAGTTACGGCTTATGAACTCTTAGTTCTTGCATGTGGAATCTAGTTCCGTGACCAGGGATAGAACCTGAATTGGGAGCGCAGCATCTTAGCCAGTGGACCACCAGGGAAGTCTCTAAAAGTATTTTTTTAAAGCAGTTCTTGATTTGGATGAAGTCTAATTTATCAACTTTTCTGTTACAGATTGTGCTTTGGATAGTTACTAATAATAAGAAATCTTTGCCAAATACAATGTCACAAGGATTTTCTGTTATGTTTTCTTCTAGCAGTTGTATATTTTCAGCTTGTATGTTCAGGACTATAAACTATTTTGAGCTGATTTTTTTATATGTATGAGGTTTGGAGCAAAGTGCTTTTTTTTTGCACATAGGTATCCACTATTCCAGCATCACTTGTTGAAAGACTACATTGCCACTGAATTACTTCTGAATGTTTGTCAAAAATCAACTGGCTACATATATTAGTGGGTGACGAAATGTAGTGTTGCATTCTCAAGTCTATGATGCATTTGCTGAGAAAAACAGTGGAAAAATAAGAGATTCTAATTGGCAATTATTTAAAGTAATTACATCAAGTGTGGTTGATATAAACCCATTGTCTCAGATGGGTTTCTTCACACATTCTTTGAGTTCTCTCCCAGTCTTTTCATTCCTTTCATTATGAACAGGCTGAGAAGTTCCCAAGTGTTTAAATTCTGTTTCCTTTCTGATTAACAATTACATCTTTAGGTCCTTTCTCTCTTTTCTCACTCTACTGTAAGCAATCAAGAGAAGCCAAGACACACCTTCAACACTGGGCCTAGAAATTTCCTCACACAAATAACCAATTTCATTGCTCACAAGTTTCACCTTCTAAAAACTATGAGAACCCAAACATAATCCAGCTGGGTTCTTAGCTGCTTTATAACGAGGATGGCCTTTCCTCCACTGTCCAATAATGCACCCCTCATTTCCACCTTGGAGAAAGGAATGGCACCCCACTCCGGTATTCTTGCCTGGAGAATCCCATGGGCAGATGAGCCTGGCAGGCTGCAGTCCACGGGGTCACTGAGGGTCGGACATGACTGAGCGACTTCACTTTGACTTTTCACTTTCTTGCATTGGAGAAGGAGGTGGCATCCCACTCCAGTGTTCTTACCTGGAGAATCCCAGGGACAGAGGAGCCTGGTGGGCTGCCGTCTATGGGGTCTCACAGAGTCGGACACAACTGAAGTGACTTAGCAGCAGCAGTATTCTTTCAGGGCTAACAATGCATTCTAATAGTCTGGTTAGAGTCAAAATTGTACAGCTTCACCCATTACACTTGACAGCACTTCCTTCTTCACACTTCTCACTTGTTCCTAGACACTTGAAACATCCCTCTTCACACTTCATACTTCACACTCCGCAAATCTAATAACCTTACAATGATATAATTCCATTTATCCATCACTCCAAAATTTTTTGCTTTTTTGTCATATATTCACTTCTACCTATACTGTAAAATCCACCTTAGGATGTTGTCATTTTTGGATGGTACCTCTTAAGGAAATTCAGTTCAGTTCAGTCTCTCAGTCGTGTCTGACTCTTCGCGACCCCATGAAACAGCACGCCAGGCCTCCCTGTCCATCACCAACTCCCGGAGTTCACTCAAAGTCATGTCCACAGAGTCGGTGATGCCATCCAGCCATCTCATTCTCTGTCGTCCCCGTCTCCTCTCGCCCCCAATCCCTCCCAGCATCAGAGTCTTTTCCAGTGAGTCAACTCGTGACATGAGGTGGCCAAAGTATTGGAGTTTCAGCTTTAGCATCAGTCCTTCCAGTGAACACCCAGGATTTTAGGAAGTGATAAAAATGATCTTTTATATCACCCATATATTGCTGCTTCTGGCACATATTTTTCCTCCTTTGTGTAGATTTAGATTTTCATTCTGATGTCATTCCCTCATCATTCTCAAGAATGCCTTTAAAATCTTTTTACCTTGCAGGCCTGCTAGATCCAATTCCCTCAGCTTCCATTTATCTGAAAGTGTCTTTATTTCACTCAATTTTTTAGAGATTTTTCTCTGGGTATAGAATTCTGAAGTTTTTCTCCCCATTTGCACGTTAAGGACACTTCTGCTGTCTTCTGACTTCCAGAGTTTCTGATAAAAACTAGGCAGACATTCTTATTGTTGCTCACTTGTATATTATATGTCCTTTTTCCCCTCTGACTGCTTTCAAGATTTTATTTTTATGTTTAGTTTTCAGCAGTCCACTATGATGTGTCCAGGTGCAGGTTTCTTGGTATTTATCTTCCATAGTGTTCCGTTTTTTTAGATTGTCAGTTAATGTTTTCCATCAAATTTGGGGAAATTTTGCATTATTTTAATTATATATTTTTCCTGCCTCATCCTTACCTTCTTCTCTTTCTAGGACTCGAATAAAACACATATTAGACCAGCTGATGTTATCCATCTGTCCCTGAAATTCTGTTCCTTTGTCTTTCCTTTACCATCTCCTATTTGCTTGTGAAGTTTATCCAGTGAATTTTTTCACTTCAGTTACAGTCCTTTTCTATTTTAGCGTTTCCATTTGGTCCTTTTTATGTTTTTTATTTCTCTACTATGATTCCTCATCTATTGACTCAAACAGACTATGTATGTGTCTGCTCAGTAACTTCAGTCGTGTCCAATTCTTTAAGACCCTATGGACTACAGCCCACCCAAATCCTCATTCCATGGGATTCTCCAGGCAAGAATACTGGAGTGGGTTGCCATGCCATCCTCCAGGGGCTCTTCCCAATCCAGGGATCAAACCTGCATCTCCTGCATTACAGGCAGATTCTTTACCACTGAGCCATCATTCTCCTTTAATTCCATTAAAAGAATTAAACATTTATTAGTCTTTAGCTGCTTTAAAATCTTTGCTAAATCTAACATTTGAGGCACATCACATTCTGTTTCTATTTACAATTACTTTTTTTTGATTGACTATATAGGCCTTATCTTCCTGATTTTTGAATGTCTGGTTTTTGGGTTTTTTTTTTTTTTTTCTGTGCACTGGATGTTGTTAGTGATACATTATAGACTCTGGATCTTTTCTGTTATGTTTCCTTTAAAGGACTTTGACTTGTTCTAGTAGGCAGTTCATTTACTGGCTAATAGACTTTATATTGTATAGGTTCAGTTTACTGCTTTGTTATAGGGCAGCAGTCCCCAACCTTTTAGGCACCAGGATCCAGTTTCACGGAAGACAACTTTTCCATGGACAGGGTGCTGGTAGGAGGGTGGGGATGGTTTTAGGATGATTCTCATAAGGATCACGTAACCTGGATCCCTCGCATGTGCAGTTCACAGTAGGGTTTGTCCTCCTATGAGAATGTAATGCCACCACTGATCTGCCAAGAGGCGGGGCTCAGGCAGTAATGCAAGCGATAGGGAGCAGCTCTACAAAGGAAGCTTCACTTGGCTTGCTCACCGGCCACCCATCTCTTGCTTTGCAGCCCAGTTGATAACAGGCCACAGACCAGTACCAGTCCACGGCCCAGGGGGGTGGGGACTCCTGTTATAGTGGATAAGTGGAAACCCATGATGTTCCCCAAGCTCTAACTTGACAGGACTGAGCCTCCAAAATCTGTCTTCCCTGCAGGTCTTGTCAAGGCTTGGTTTTGGACTTTGTCAGGGTGGGTGTGGGGCTTCCCCAGTGGCTCAGTGGGAAAGAATCTGCCTGCAATGCAGGAGCCGCAGGAGATATGGGTTTGATCCCTGGATCAAGAAGATCCCCTGGAGGAGGGCAGGGAATTCCACTCCAGTAGACTTGCTTGGAGAATCCCAGGGACAGAGGAGCCTGGTGGGCTGCCATCTATGGGGTTGCACAGAGTCAGACACAACTGAAGCGACTTAGCAACAGCATCCTACTTAGCAACCCACTGCAGTATTCTTGCCTGAAGAATCCTATTGACAGAGGAGCCTGATGGGTTACACTCCACAGGGTCACAAAGAGTCGGACATGACTGAAGTGACTTAGCATGCAGATATGTACACATACACCCTACTGAGCAAATCACTGGTGTTCTGGAAAATTAGAAAATCAAGACATTCTGGTAGGACTAAGTAGAAAACAACAGTATAAACAGGCCAAATATTTAGCACAAACAAGATGAAGATTATGTCTAAATACTAATTTATTCATTGTATTAATTTGATTTTTCTGTCCTTATAGTGTTTTTTTCTTTTCTGAGCAGACTATAGACTGGTATATGATTCTGACATTCCATGACATTCAAGATTGTTGCCTTTTGTTTGCAAACTCGGGGAAAATGAGGTCAATTCGATTCTTATTCAGTTGGTTTTGTTCAATGTAAAACAAAAGTGGCACTCAACCTCTATTTAATGATTAGAATAACGGCTAAGCTCAACAAGATTAGAAATATGGACAGTAATTTGAATTATTCATAATCTATGATTCAATAAAAGGAATACATAAATATAAAAAGAGTTATATTTGAAAGACAGTAAACATGTGACTTCCCAGGTATAAAGACTTCACCTGCCAATGCAGGAGACACAAGAGATGAGGGTTTGATCCATGGGTCAGGAAGACTCCCTAGAAAAGGAAATGGCAACCCATTCCAGTAATCTTGACTGGAAAATTCCATGGACAGAGGAGCCTGGTGGGCTGCAGTCCACAGGGTAGTGAAGAATAGGACATGACTAAGCGACTGAACATGCACACAAACATGTAACAAAACTGTTTCAAAAAATGAAATATTGCGTTTTTCATTTTCATGCTTCATACCTTATCAGGTGGCTGTCTGCAAAAATTCCTTTAATAATCAGTATCAAATATGTTATTCTTTAAGCCACCATTCATTTTAACCAGAAAATTATCTATATTTCAGTAAATCAAGTCAGTAGTTTTTATGTTACAAATAAAATATAACATCCTATAGCTAAATATTTTGAATAACTGACTTTTGCTTACTTTGCTTACTTTAATTATGACATCATGCTTTGACATTAAATGAAGAACACAATCTGATTTCTTAAAAAGATCACAAAATTAGTACTTTCAGTATACATGTTTATTTTCCAGTTAATTTTATTGATCTTACAGGCAGAATAGTATCTTGATCTCTTACATTCAACAACACCAAAAAATCTACAGCTCTGGTGTCAATATCAATAATTACTAAAAATCGAGCAAGCAATTTACAACTCTCTGCAATAAAGGAAAGTGGATCCAAAAAGCATATAACAGCAATAACAATAAAATAGTATTTGTGTTAAGACATAAATAGCCAACATAAATGTAGTACCTCAGGCATTTTTCTAATTGTGGTATTTACACCAATTTTGGAAATTAAATTGAGCACACTGGCCAATCTACCAATGATCATGAAAGACAAAATACGTAAAAGTGCCTATTTTGCTAATAGGATATGTTCAGCTCTTTAGCTTGACATTGTGTGGTACAGTTATCCCTTCCAAGCATTACAGATCAATACTACATGTGCCTCAAACTCTTTTACAGATGAACGATCTGATGAAGATGCCCTCATCTCAGAAACTAAGGTCATAAATGTTTATCTTCCCTTGAAACATTCAGAAGGCTTGCAAAAGCCCAATCTCAAACTACTGGAGGAACAGCGACACCTAGTGGTCATTATACTCCTAAACAAATATCTTAAAAGGATAAACTTAAGGGTGTCCATGAAGAAATCGCCACAAATACATCCCCTTTAAATGTGACAGAAGCCTATTTCCAATGAAACTGAATCTGAAAATCACAAATACTTTCATTAACTTTTCTATTGATCAGTAATAATATAAAATGTAAGGAAAAGCCAGCATTGACTTTAAAATCTTTAATCAACAACCCTTTGCCTTTGTAAATTTTTATAAAAATCCAGTTTTGATTTCTTCATGTCTGAGTTCTTGCTTATTGGAGGATGACATAAAGAACTCTGAAACACTTTGAACTACTGAATGATCAGCTTTGTGGCTCTTTTATGAATACATGGATTGGAATGTCCCAGCAACAAAATTAAACACTCTGTACAACAGTGCACTAAGGCTCAAAATCAAGATATTATAAAAGCTGCCAGTCTGTTCATTCATGTTGGATGGAGTTTACACTGGTCATTTTATTAATTTTTTGTCAATAGGGAATATCGAGTTCATCAAGATTTTCTGAAACAACTGATTCATGAATTATAGAATCACTTTACCATCAAAGTCATTGTTTAGTAAGTAGGACTGTTTCCTGTTAGTGAAAAAATCGGTACATTCTTCAGCCATTTGCACAGTCGATCTGAGGCAGTCCAAGCAAGCTTTTGCTGTTTGCTGGAACCTTAGCTCTGTTCACTACGCATACGTCCCATCAGATCCAACACTGCTCCCCATGTCTTTCTGGCCAACTCCAGAGAAACTCCAAGTTCCCCTCACCAGGAAAGATTTTTCCTGAGCACAAACCCCATTGGTGTTGATGGGACATACTGGAATTATCCCTTCCAGATGGACTGAGGCACCCCCCCAAGACATACATGAATGAATGTAGGTGGAATCACTATCTACTGACTTATTTCATCTCCCTGTATTTCATTGCCAAGAACCAAGACTAGACTTTCTCCCTCCCTATAACCTTTTAAGGCTCTATTGAAGACAATAAATAGATGCAAGGCTTAGACAACAGTTTTTGTGTTAACATACCACCAGCCTCTCCAAATGAAGAATGAGCCTACTTATCACTCCCAGATCATCAAACTATCCCCTCCCCAGCCACATGCTATGTCAGTGACCACCTGGGACATTCACCTAAATGCCACCTGTGTACACAAAAGGACTGGTGAGGCCAAGGCTTCTAGTGACTGTTTGCAACAGTCCATGGGAGTGACATCTCATAGGTACCTTCTAATTGGGGAACCAATAAGAATTTTTAATGTCATTTAAGATTTTCATGTAAATGTTAATCAAGACATGTTCCAGTAAGTATCTCTTGCCCAAATAGATAAGCAGTTAATTTTATTAATGACTGTGATTTATGTGCATTTAAATTTAACACTAAGGTGAGGTGCTCTAAGTTTAAAGCCCAGAGTTTTCTCCAGCCAACTCCCCCCAGTGACTCCCTAGTCCTCTTTTTCCAAGGTCCTCAGTGACATGAGGATGCATGGGCTATAGCCTCAAGTAGTCAAATGTAATGTTTACTAAGGGGACAGGCAGCCATGAATGGCATTGGAGGCACATGGAGGTTGCATTCCATTGCCATCATTATATAGACTTCATCCTACCTTTTCCACCTCCTTTGTCCCTTTGCCTCCCTTATTTCAGCCTAAAGCTAAGTGAGAGTATGAAGCACTGCTGTGCCCTTCTGCTGTCTGAACACCTGGGTTGCATAACAAGGATGATTCCCGAATTCTAGGAGAAAACACTGCGAACCATTCACCACTCAACACACCCAGATAGTCTCAGATGAAGAGTTATGGGCAATCATAGGTTATCATTACTCTCTGCTCATAATAATAATGTTCTCCCCACAAATAACCCAGAACTTGAACCAGAATTTTGAGTTAAAGGTCTCTCCTCTACCTGTCGGTATTCACCTATCTTGACTTTGTGCATGTTTTAAGGATGAATTAGTTCAGGTTTGCAAATAAGTCCTGTCAGAGTTATCAGCGCACAAAAACATCTTTATTACCTCCTTTTCTCACATAAGCTAGCCAAAGAGTAAAGTCAGTTATGCTTTTCACTATTTGCCCAGGGTCATTCTTCCCTGGACCTGGAAGAGTGGGGAAGGGTCTAACTGAATGGCTGGATAAATGGCCACCACTAGATCCCACCCACCTAGAAGTAATTTGGTCTGGGTCTAAGTGCTAATATCATGCTGCCAAGTCTCTTTCTGAAAAGCATAAAAGCAAAATATCCCATTCCTGCAAGCAAACCAACCACAAGAGTGGTGCCAAGAACCTTTGGGGCCCTTTTCTTGGCCACTCGGAATGCAGTTGGCAGCACCGCAGAGATTAATATATTGTTGACATGTCCCAAAACCTTGTTAAATGTTTTCCTCTTCAAGACACGCTCGTAATAGGTTTCCAAGTTGGGTCGCTTTCCATTTCCCCAGTTTCTCCTCGCAAACCCCAGGAACTTCAGTCGATGCAGTGTAACTGCAAGCGATACGTCCGCCAAGGTGAAGGATTCCCCGCAGAGCCATGGCTGGCGGCCTTCTTCTAATTGGAGAAAGGGACACAGTGGGTTAAGGGCAAGCACTGTACTGACAGGGCTTTCCAGGTGGTGCTAGTGGGAAAGAACCCGTCTCCCCATGCAGGAGACGTAAGAGACATGGATTCAGTCCCTGGATTGGGAAGATCCCTTGGAGGAGGGCATGGCAACCCACTCCAGTATTCTTGCCTGGAGGATACCATGGACAAGGAGCCTGGTGGGCTAAGTCCATAGGGTCACACAGAGTCAGACATGGCTGAGTTACTGAGCACAAATGTACGCACTATACAGACAGACTGGTTGGCAGCTCTGATCTTAGTGTTGAGGGCAAGGGTGAGTAAAGCAAAAGATAAAGGCCATGGTACATTTTCTTGACAATCACACTCAGTGAGTAATTCTATGTTAAAAAATAGGGGGGGGCATGCAAATGTATCCCAAGCTACGGGACTTCACTTTCCAATGCAGGGAGTGTAGGTTCAATCCCCGGTGGGGAATATATGATCCCACATGACTCTCAGCCAAAAAAAGTTATAACATAAATCAGAAGCGATATCGTAACAAATTCAATAAAGACTTTAAAAATGGTCCACATCAAAAAAATCCATCCCAAAGCTAAGGGACACTTGCTTGACACCTGACAGGCACCTAGGTGCCACTAGAGCTACTTGAGCTTGAAGACTGTCTATCATGCCTCCAAGCCAACAGAGATAACAGATATTTCCTCGTGGGTTAAAAAAGTGACACGTGTACTTGAGGAAAACCTATAAGGTTGGGTCTAAAATGTCACTCAGTAGTTGCTGCTTTTGTTAATTGTTACTTATTTAAAACAGAAGAAAATCCCTATTGTGAAGCAAGTTGCAGGTAACATGGTCTTCAACTTTGTGGTCAGTCAGAACAGTGCAAACAGTCCATGTGTCTGCCCTTGGGCTTCATCATTAATTCATCTTCACAGGTACAGAAGACAGGTGCTCACCAGCCAGCCCCCACACACACACAGGCTGACCCCCATGTTATGCTGAGTTACTTCAGTTATGTCCGACTCTTCACAACTCTATGGAGTGTAGCCCCCACCTCTCCCTGCCCCAGGCTCCTCTGTTCGTGGGATTCTCCAGGCAAGAATACTGGAGTGGGTTGCCATTTCCTCCCCCAAGGGATCTTCCTGACCCTGGGATTGAACCCATGTCTCTTATGTGTTCAGTATTGGCAGGTGGGTTCTTTACCACTAGTGCCACTTGGGAAGCCCACCCATGTTATACTTTACTTCAATTTGCAATTTTTCCCCCACCTAAGGAAAAAACTAGAGGGAATGTTCTAGCAAGCAGAATACTCCCAAACTAACCACTGTAATTAAAACTTGTGACAGGCCAGGTAGGAATCTACCAACCATAACTTAAGTTGTGCAAAAAAAATTATTCACTGGCTGTGTTTCATATAAATGCAGAGTTACAACTAGACACCTGGGTTTTGCTGAATTCAGTATTATTGTTGCTATCATAATTCAAACTGTCCATGAGTACTAACAGTTAAAAAAAATAGGTTACAGAATGTTTTGGGTGAAATCTAAGAATGTTCCTGGTATACAGAAAAAGACAAAAAGAACACAAATGAGAACCTACCTGGGGTTTCTTCATTTCTTCTTTGCAACTCAGTTTCAACCTGATCCAGGACTTTCTCCAATTCATCAAGAATTTTCTTCAAATATTTGACATTGTCATGGTCAAGGAGCTTTGACTAATTAACAAAAATATCTAAGTAGGTTATTTATGCCTGTAAAAATAATCAGTGTAGAGCAGAGAAGATATAAATTTTTACACAGTGGGAGTCCGTTTATTCTAGACAATGAGAAGAAACAGAATAACTAAAGCAAAAGCAAACCTGAGGGAAAATGCCCTGGCTGTGAAATTATCCCAGGGGCCAGACTCACTGTCCACTGGCAACTCCTGTGGGACCAAAGGATCAGAGAGGACAAAGAGTATGAGGGGCACAAAGAAACTCCTTTCACTGGGAGGGGAGTTTGGGGGAGAACTGATGCATGCGTATGTATGGCCGAGTCCTCTTCACCTGAAACGATCACAACATTGTTCGTTAATCAGCTTTACCCCAATACAAAATAAAAAGTCTAAAAAAGAGAGATTCCTTTCATGCCCAATTCAAGAATGGAATTTTTAAGTGTTTTTTTTTTTTTTTTAATCTTTTGGCCACACCTAGCACCATGTGCGGAGAAGGCAATGGCAAGCCACTCCAGTACTCTTGCCTAGAAAATCATATGGACAGAGGAGCCTGGTGGGCTGCAGTCCATGGGGTCGCTACTAGTTGGACACGACTGAGCGACTTCACATTCACTTTTCACTTTCACACATTGGAGAAGGAAATGGCAACCCACTCCAGTGTTCTTGCCTGGAGAATCCCAGCGATGGGGGAGCCTGGTGGGCTGCCATCTATGGGGTCACACAGAGTCGGACACGACTGAAGCGGCTTAGCAGCAGCAGCAGCAGCATGTGGGATCTTAGTTCCCATCCAGAGATGGAGCGCCTAACCTCTACTTTGGCAATGCAGAGTCTCAGTCACCGGAGAGCCAGAGAAGTCCTGAAGATGGTTGTGTTGATTTTGTTTTGCTTTGTTGGCCATGCCACATGGCACATGGGATCTTCCCTGACCAGGGAGCGAACCCGTCCCCTACATTGGGAGCACAGAGTCAACCACTGGACCACAAAGGAAGTTGAAGAATGGAATTCAGCAGTCTTCAACAAATGAATAACTGAGGGGTCAGAGATGTGTGACTTCCCTGGTGGCTCAGTTGGTAAAGAATCTGCCTGCAATGCAGGAGACCCAGGTTCGATCCCTGGGATGGGAAGATCCCCCGCAGTAGGAAATGGCAACCCACCCCCTTATCCTTGCCTGGGAAGTCCCACAGACAGAGAAGCCTGGGTTACAATCCATGGGTTACAATCCATGGGGTTGCAAAGAGCTGGCCATGACTGAGCATGCACACACACACACATAACTCAATAGCAAGTAAACAATTCAATTTAAAAATGGGCAGAAGATCTAGATAGACATTTTTCCAAAGATATGCAAAGGCCAGTAGGTACATGAAAAGATGCTCAACATTTTTAATCATCAGGGAAAACAAATCAAAACCACAAAACTACCTCACCTGTTAGAATGGCTATTATCAAAAAGACAAAAACTTTAAGTGTTGACAAGGATGTGAAAAAAAGGGAACCTTTGTGTTCTGTTGGTGGGAATATAAACTGGTACAGCCATGACGGAAAATAGTGTAGAGGTTCCTCAAAAAATTAAAAATAGAACTAATATACAATCCAGCAATTCTACTTCTGGGTATTTAGCCAAAGAAAAACAAAAACATAAATTCTTAATAACGCATATATCTGGATTCTAGAAAAATGGTACTGATGAACCTATTTCCAGGGCAGGAATAGAGACACAGACAGAACAGGCTTGTGGACACAGCGGGTGAGTAGAGGGTGGGATGAATTGAGAGAGCGGCGTTGAAGCATACACATTATCATATGTAAAATAGATCGCTAACGGGAAGCTACTGCGTAACACGGGGAGCTCAACCCAGTGCTCCATAACAACCTAGAGGGGGGATGGCGTAGGGGGTGGGAGGCAGGTTCAAGATGGAGGGGATATGTGTATACTCATGGTTGATGCACGTTGTTGTACGGCAGAAACCAACACAACATTGTAAAGCTTATCCTCCAATTAAAAAATTTTTTTAATTAATTTGAAAGATACCTGCAGTCCTATGTTCCTTGCACTAATATTTACAATAGGCAAAACAAGTGTTCATCAACAGGTGAATGGATTTTTTAAAATTGTGATGTGTATATATAGAATGGAATATTTTCCAGCTACAAAAAAGAATAAAAATTTTGCCATTTACAACAATGTAGTTAAACCTTGAGAGAATAATGCTAAGTGAAATAAATCAGACAGAGAAAGACAAATACCATATGATCTCTCTTATTTGTGGAATCTAAAAACAAACAAATAACTAAGCTCATAGATGCAGAGAACAGACCAGTGGTTACCAGAGGCAGGAGGTAAGAGGTAGGAGAAATGGGTGAAGGTGACCAAAGGTAAAAAGGAAAAAAATGAAAGGTGTGAGGGGAAGATATACAGTATTAAAAAAAAATTCGCTGATTGCTTTACTGGTATAAAAAAGTCATAAACAGAGGTCCAGCTAACTCAAAGTGCAAAACACCTGAAATGACAGATTCCGATGATATTTTATTAACCTGCTTTTACATTTTATAACTTGCCTTGGCAACCAGCATGAGCAATATCTGTTCTTCAAGCAATTGTCCTTAGGTCTGAATATCAAATCTAATAAAGAAAAATTCTTTCTAAAAGCAGAGCGTGAGCCAAAGGTAACATGTGCAGTGATGATTTGTGATATTTAATAGAAGATATTCTAAGAAATAGCAATACTTTACAAAAAGTGGACCATTTAACACAAATAGCAGATGTCAGTTGAGGACAGCCTGGTTTACTTACTTTAAGTCTCTTCTGTTTTGCAATGTACGCCTCTTGTAAATCTGGGTTTTCCTCCGCAAGTTTTTTCAGTTCAGACTCCGTGTTACCAATTTGGCCTGATGATGAAATCAGTTTTGAAACAGAAAATTATTTCCTCCCTTCCATATAAGAAACAAGGAGAAGTAGGGAAACTTGATGGTAAGAGCATAAGCACTGGGGGGTCACGCCCTCTCTGCCCCAGACCCCCCTCCTCTCTGTGGCTCAGTTTCCTCACCTTTAAATTGGAGCTATGAGACTATCCATCTGCCACGCAGGTTGAAAATGAAATAAGACGCACCTTGGAAAGTGCTTAGAGCAAAGTCCAGCACAGCACTAGTGCTAAGTGCAGAATAGTTGTCCTACTTTTCAGTACCTTGCAAGGCTTCCGTAATAAACTTTTTTCGTGAAGGGAAGGAAAAAGCATTATTTAGAGAAATATTTATTCTGGATGATAGAACTATGGTCAGAATACTTGCTTCAAATCATATGATGGGTATTTATGAGGAGAAGGAAGAGGAGCAAGAGGATTGAGAGGCCAGGAGAGAGAGAAGGAAGATGGAGGGAGGGAGAGCTGGGAACGGGAGAGGACTGAGGAGGAGGGTATCAGAAAGAAAGGAAAACAGCGTAAGAGAACCTAAAAACAAGGTATGATGTCACGGAAAGCACGTGCTCGGTGGAATCGGAGATCTGAGTGGGAGTGTTCCTAGTCACTTCTCAGTCTGACCACGGCCCCTTCCCTTCCCACCCCTGGGCCAAGGAGCACACCTCCTGCTCCTCATCCCATACACTGACCCATCCCTACCCTGAGCACAGGAGGGAGAGAGCTAGGGGTCACAGCTCAACCTCAGTGGATCACCAGTCACTGAATTTAGAGGCAGAGTAATGATGAGACATAATGGAACAAAACTAAAGGACCCAGAAATGTGAACTCCATTGCCCATAACTGCCTGCAGACCCCAGCTTTTCTGATTCCTAATCTGTCTGTCCCTGTAAACACGTTACGTTCTTTACTCTTCCACAGGCCACTCTTCTGAGTTTTATCTATGCTTGGTCCTCAAGGCCAAGAGCTGGAAAATCAGATCCTAAAGACAATAAATGTCCCACCAAACAGGTGAAGCACAGATTCATCTGCCTGGTACATGGATCGATGTGTAGCATGCATGTCCATGAAGCAAACTCAACAATCCCGCCCCCAGGTCTTCTTGACATATGCTGGGTGTCAAAAATGAGTGAAAAGAAACGTAAGGCAGAATTGCAAGTCTTTAAGATCACTACATACTGCGAATCCTTGTTGTTGCATAAGCTGGGATCATGGAGTCCACGGTTAGCTCAGGATGTAAAATGCAGCCGTGTGTATAGGCATCCATGGGCAAAGAGTCAAGTAGTTCTCGATAATGCTGAACCCGTGGGTAATACATGCTTCCTTTATCGGGCATTAATCTGGGTGTCTTTTCTAAAATATACATACAAACACATACACAAACATTGAAGAAAAAGTTACAAATGAGACATTACAACCAAAAGCAAAAAAGAAAAATACCAGCCCCCTCATCATGAACATTTTCAATATTATATGAAGGGAGGTAAAGGATGATATTTTCCCAGCCTCAACATTCAAAACTTGAATTGAACTGATGTCCTAGACAAGATTCCAAACCATGATCAGACTTCTCCAACTCACAAATCACTATTCTCAAGGTCCAGATTTTCATGCCAACTCCTCTGTGAAATCTTCTCCAACCTCCCACAACTACCAACATCTGACTAGAAGTGTGCCTTCCTCTGCACACAAAAAATACTTGGTACAAACTCCTTTATAACCCTTATCACTTTAATTAGTCATTGTATCTTTCTGCCCTATGAACTCCTTCAGGGCAAAGAACATATGGTCCAGAGCCCAGCAGAGTGTCTCATACATTTCACGTGTGCTCAGTCGTTCAGTCACGTCCAGCTCTTTGTGACCCCATGGACTGTAACCCGCCAGGCTCCTCTGTCCATGGGGATTTTCCAGGCTAGAACACTAGAATGGGTAGCCATTTCCTTCTCCAGGGAATCTTCCCAACCCAGGGATCGAACCCAGGTTTTCCGCATTGCAGGTGGATTCTTTACTGTCTGAGCCACCAAGGAAGCCCAAGAATACTGGAGTGGGTAGGCTATCCCTTCTCCAGAGGAACTTCCCAACCCAGGATTCAAACCGAGGTCTCATTTTAGGCCATTGGTAAATGTTGGTTAAGTGAATCAGAGCTCATTATGGAAAGATGATCAGGGACTACACCTTCCAAGATTCCAATACATACCAAGAGTGATCCTGTTGATGTATATGGCAGAAACCAACACAATAGTATAAAGCAATTATTCTCCAATTAAAAATATTAAAGAAAAAAAAGAGTGATCCTGTTGATGCTATGTGAATGTGAATGGCTAGTCTTCGTGGAATTCACCGAGAAATTCTGGTATTTTATCTCTGGAAAGTGGGTTTCACATAAATCTTCATTTGTTGGTTAAACTCTAGACTATAGACTCCTAAAGGTAGGGATCATGTACTATTCTTTGTTGAATCCCCAGCTGCCTAATGTAATGTTTGGCTGATAGAAGGTGTTCAATAAATTTCAATTAATAAATGAATTAATGAATATGTCCCCAAATTGCTAGCTATAGGAATATTTGAGCTGGAGAAACTCTGGAGCAGTTAATGACAACACTGACATATAGAGGCTGAGACATTCTCCCAAGAGCCCCCAGCTAATTAGAGGCAGAACAAGAACCAAAGTCATGAACTCCTAATGCAGTACTCTGTTGTATTACATCATCATAACATCTTCGAAAGGTATACTTTTCAGAGACTATTCAAGAAAAATAAAGATAAACCACATGATCCAGAGGCCAGTGCTAAGTTCCTGCAGAACCAATTCCCACTTCTAACTCTCAAACTGCCTCTAAAAAACTGCCAAAAAGCTTACTAATCCAATGGTTGAAAAGAACAACCTCTACTCTATACATTTCTTTTTGCTTATTCACTTATTTAGTTTGCGTTATTTATTTAATTTAGAATCCTTTTGAGCATCCCACACTCATTCATAAGCATTGACAATTCAGAATTGGTTGCAGAGCATTTCAGGCAAGATCTCATCATGCCAGACCAAGAAGAACAAGCTTTTAAGCCAATAGGCTATTTCTGACTCTCTAAGAAATAAAGAAGATGGATTACTCCTCAGAGGGCAAGTGTCTAATTCCCTGCTAGCGACTCCAATTCTGAAGGCTGCATTAGAATGACCAAGGATCATGTGTCAGTTGCAAACTGCTCATCAACTCTGGGTTTGCCCAACTAGATCACACTTCCTTACTGACTTTTCAGGATCTCAGAATGTCACCAGTACCCTCAATAATACACAGTAGACATTCCCATGAGAATAACAGACTGGAGGCTTTCTAAGATGCTTGAAATTCTGGAGAGTTCTTAACTTTTTGTTTGCCACTGACCTCCAAAATAATGTTCCTAAATGCATAAAATACATAGGATTGCAAAGAAAATTGATTATATTAAAGTATGTTATCAGAGTAAGTTTAAATGATAAAATAGTAATACGGGTGTCTTTTATTAACACATTAACAAGATCTAGCAGCAGATCTAATAACTACAATAATTTCAATGTAGTGAGGGGCATAAGTGATATTTTAAGACATCTGCAATAATAATGATGCTATTAACACATCACAGTCATGTGAACATATGAACAAAGTCATAGGCACTTCGGATACTGCTTTGAATTCTGCCTACACTGGAAATGAAGGAAATGGTCCATTTCTTTCGGAAATTAGTGAAAAACAAAGATGTAATTTTTTTGCCCTCTAAGATAGTAAATCTCCTGAATTTTGTTCACAGACCACTAGGGGTAACAGTTCACAAAGTATGGTCTGAAAAATCCCTGGGCTTCCTGAAGACACCCTCAGAGGGTCTACAAATCAAAGCTGTTTTCATAGTAATACTAAGATGTTCATTGCTTTTTCATTTTTAACCTCTCTTGAGTGTACAATGGTATTTTCCAGAGGTTACACAATGTGTAAAAACCCCATTGCTCGGGATATGAGGCTTGTATGTTCCTGTATTTTAAACTTTTCTCAATTTTAATTTCAAATTTGATAAGTATTGATAGATAGCCCACATAAACAAAAGCCCTCTTCTAAAACAAAGGAGACTTGAAACCTAAAAGTTTAAGAACCACTGCTCTGGGGGGTTCAAGAACCACAGGTTAATAATCATAAATGATGCAGCATTTTAAAATGCTTCCCAGGTTGTTAAATTTATGGCTACTGGCTCTGGCTGCTTTGTGGGGCCAGGTTGGGGGCTAGACTTCAGAAGTGCATACCACTTCCTTCCTGGAAAGAGAATGAGAGCAGGAAAAATCATGTCTAATTGCTTTCTGGGAAAGGTCCATCTGGCCAAGCCTGCATCCAAATGTTTGAACGCCTGAAAATAATCTTCTCCTCAGTGCACCATGAACTATATAACTATCTCCTAAGACAAATTTGTCAGACAGAGGCTCAGATACCCGCTGAACCCGTGTTCTTTTCCAAGCTCACTTTCTCTCTTCAAGGACACCCTGTCCACATGACGATATACTACCAGCATCTTCCTGACACCAGCAACAAATCAGCAACAGACAGCTGCCTCTGGAAAAAGAGTTTTTTCAAAACACAATTGGGAATTTCCTTTGAGTGATACAGAAATCTTCCCTCTCATTCTTATCTTCTTTTATTTTCCAGTCCTTTCATAAAGCACTTTTGTTACGATACTTAAAAAAGAAAATCTTTTCTGGGTCTCCCTCGGTCAGGAGTGAGAAAACAATACAAGGGATACAGGGGCAGGAGAGACAGAGGATTTTAAAGAAAAAGCAATAAAAGAAGTTTCCAGCACTGGGGAGGAAGGTTGCAGTAGTGGAAGCCAGGATTAGTGACTAAGCTGGAAGAACAAATACTTTGGCATAAGACCTGACTTTGTAGAAGCACTGAGTAGGGACAAAGGAAAGACTAAATTTAGGCAGCAAATCAGAAACAAGCAGATAGACACAAAGCAGAAAGATGCGATAAACAAGGAGAGAAAACAAAAGCACAAAATTTGAAATCAGAAAGAAAGGATAAAATCATATTGCAGTCCCTTTAATGGGGACGTCAGCTCCATATATCCTCAAGTCCTGTATTGCTAAGTAGACTAAGAATGGCCCTGAGCAATTTTTTTTAAAAATTACATTCAGTTTCCCCAAGAGCAAACAATAAAAATTGTTAAGATCCCTGGTAGGAAAGCATGGAACCCACTCCAGTATACTTGCCTGGAGAATCCCATGGACAGAGGAGCCTAGCATCCACTAAAATTGAACAAAGCACAGAAAGTTTTTTTAATTACTTTTTAAAACCACTTTTATTGGAATAATCAGGAGTTTTAAAGACTCCTTTTCTTTTCCTTACCATATACCATATTTTCTTGACATTCAGTTACACACTTTAAGCTAATTTGCTATTTCAGTAGATGTGCTAAAAAGTATGTAATGTTACTCAATTATATATGAGAGCCTGTCATTAACAGACATAAAATTATTTATTCTGTGACCTTAACAATAATTGGAAATTCCTTTACATAAATAACTATACTATTTAAAGTAACAGTAATTTCAGAATTAATATTATTTTTAAAATCTGAATTTTCTATTGATAAAACTGTATTTATAAAGTAAATTTACATTTCCTAATTGGACTTAATATGTGATTCTTTAATCTACCAGGATACTTGGATTCTTTCCAAACCAAATTCTTTTCCTAAGAATATTCAAAATTACATATGTGGACATAAGACATGGGACATAATCTTCAGAGAACTGTTATATTAAGTTACAAAAATTCAATATTTACCATATGACACCCTTGATTCCAGGTTATTGTTATTTGACAATAATAAATAGTATATATTCTAGTATTTTGTAGTTATTTAATGCTCACCTTTTTTTTTAATTATCTAGTGGCCATGTTAAAGTTCACTAAAAGAGATTACAATATACCAAAAGCATAAGGGTGTAAATATGTAAATACTGATTACACAGAAAGGTTGAGAAAAGTGTACAGGCCAGCAAGCCATCATTTTTGGTACAGTCTCAGTTGGTAGACTAATGAAAGATACCAACAAACAGAAAAAGTGATGCCTGTTGACTACTACACTCTGTTCTGGAGATGAATGGATACACTTAAAGCCTCTCATTCCAACCATGGGCAACGACACACCTCATGAAATTCATTCAAGTATTATTCATTCTAATTTGTCAACTTTCCTCAAAGTTCCATCCATAATTGCCCAAAATGCTGCATGTTCCATCAAGTTCAAATGTAGTAGGTCACAACTGGCCATGCTCTGGATAGAACCTACACTTCTGAAACAACTCAAGATTACACTTGTCTTTTATTTCATTGTTGGCTGATGTTGGTAACTTATTAGCAAGCCAGGGCTCCCATTCTTCATTAACGAAGCTGATTTTTCCAAACAAAATCCATATACTACTTTTAGCCTTGTTAAACTTTATCTTAGTTATTGTTCCCTGCGAAGCATTTCATAAGCTACTCATCATTTTAATTATTGCAGTTTACACATCCACAAGTGTAACAGTATTTCTTCTATGCCTTTATTCAAATCATTTATGGAATTGTTAGACTCAAATCAGAGAACAGAAGCCTAAAAAACACCAGTAGAGATCCCTGTCCAGGTTGATATCTATTTTCAGTAATTCATTCATTTTAATCATTCAAAAGTATATCTTAAGCTCCCATTAGAGAACATTCACCATTTGAGGCACGGGAAATATAGTTGTTAATGAAACAGACACTGTCTCTGACGTCACAGTGCATACAGGGTCTGCCAGTAAATGAAATAATTAAGTGTGATAGAATTATCATAGGATAAGTGAAATGAGAGAATACAGCTAAGTAAGCAACATGGTGTAAGAAATTTATAAATGAATATTCTTCAGAATGGTGGTTTATTCATTGGGAAATATGCATTATTCTTATCTAGCCCTACATGCTCCTTCATTCCACAGGGCTATCATATGACATAATCTCAAATGCTCTACTTAAATCAAGAAACACTATAACGAGAACACAGCACACAACAGATCCACTTTTTAAAGTGTTAGAGATATTCTCCAGTAATGTAAAACTTATGCTGGTTCCTTTTAATCAAGATACTCAAAAATGTTGTTTTTAAGTTTTGACAACACATCCTAGAACTCTGCCATACTTAAAGAAGTAGTTTACAGCACTGCTTAAAGCTTAAGCAATTACTTAATGCAAAATAATGTGTAGTACTGCTTCTCAAACTTCTATGTATGTATGAATCACCTGGGAATCATTAAAATACAGATTCTGATTCAAGAGGCTTGCAGTAGGGTCTAGAATTCTGCCTTTCTAATAGGCTCCTAGGTGATACCAATGCTGCTGGTCAATGGAATACATGTTAAATAACACATTATCAATGAATAACATTTGTCTCTCTCTTGTCTGGCACTTTTCCTAACCTCCATGAATTCTTAATAATAAATATAAATTATGTTAATGATCATTGTGATAATGCTTACATGTTTTTTATTTTAGATAAACTTCATCTAGAAACTACAATAGCCTTCATTTATATAAAGTAATTGTTTTTTCACTGCCTTCATATCTACTATAGGTTTTAGTTCCCTTAATCTTAACCTGTGTTTAACCCTTCCCAACTGATGACTCTTCTCCTTGGGAAACAGCAAAGAGTGAAATAAGAGTTGTTTGGATTGCTTTATCTCTGCAACTGATAAAACTATGTCACCTAATTCCCAAGAGAACAAAAAGAAAAATCAAGTTTCAGACTAAGAGCTAAGATTCTTAATTGTCTGTTTACTCTATCAGTACAAACAGAATTAAGTTCTTAGTTTCCATATTTTCATCTTAATGTTTAGCCCACAATGCCTTCTCATCTGACTCAACAAATTGTAGTAAGAACTTAGTATTCATCTTGAGCAGGACTCAGAATGCACTCCAGTTTTGCTATGAAATAGTCAAAGAAAAAGAAAGAGCCTAAAGAAAAATTTAATAAAGCCTAATTGAAGTGAACTGAACTGAATCATTATTAACATGACTATACTGTGAAATAACATTGTACATTACTCAACATCTGAGAGTAGAAACAATGTAAGGAAGAAGAGGAAAACGCTGGTAATAGTAGTTCAAGGGATGCTAAACAAAATATTTAAATATGATTTTCATTTGCTGTATCTTTTTAAAGTTTTTGATGACTTAAAGTAGAATTCTTATGCAATGACTTTGTCTTATTCACATTATTATAATCACTTCTCCCAAGAAATACAAATTATTATTTAACAGACTTGTCCATTTCCAAAAAGCTCAAGATTGAGAAAATTTGTCTTAAATCAATTAGCCCCCATTTTCTGTACAGTCCCCAGAATTTAGACTTATAAGGGCTAGCAAATAATGATGGATGGGAAAGAAGTTCAATACACCAGGTTAAACTCCTTGGTTTAGATAGATGGCCAACTCCAATCAAAATCCTAGGGAACTAAACACTTAGATTAAGAATAAGGGCAGGCCATTGGTGGCTCAGACGGTAAAGAGTCTGTCTACAATGCGGGAGACCTGGGTTCGATCCCTGGGTCGGGAAGATTCCCTGGAGAAGGAAGTGGCAACCCATTCCAGTACTCTTGCCTAGAAAATCCCATGGACAGAGGAGCCTGGTGTCCATGGGGTCACAAAGAGTCGAACACTGAGCGACTTAACTCACTAATCTAATTCCCTGGGGCAAACCCCACCCCTATTTAGGTCCTATACCTATCTTTCTTCTAAGTACCTCAGACTTTTTTTTTTTTTTGCCTTAAAATTTCCTTTCTCAGCTTCCAGTAATTTGGCGTTGTAGTCTGGTTTTATCCTAATTAACATTCACATAACTGGTAGCAGATGAAGAGTAACTGGATCTTATCATGCAGTTCCTTTTTCAGATAAGTTGTTAGGCTGAAAGCTAAGAGCCTTCTGTTCTGTTCTCAGTTCTGTCGGTGATCAGCTGTATAATCTTGGGCAAATATTAAAGCTACAGTTTACCTGAAAGGCTTGTTATTAGGGAAGAAGCAAAGACAATGTGTAAGTGCCAATGACTGTGAGCGACAGTCCATGTAATAGGAAGGTTTGGATTTGAAAGGCTTACATTCCAACCCATTCTGCTATAAAACAGCTATGTTACTTCAGGTAACCTGTTTCTCTTTCCTCGTGTACAAAATGGAAATAATTAATCTACCATGCCTATCTCAGGTGGTTTTTTTTTTTCAAGACTGACTAGAACAGAAATTACAAAATGTCTGACATAGAATAGGCTGTCAATAATATGAATCTGACTTCAAGGCTAATAAATCACCACCACAAATCATACACCTGCAGGGTTTCTTGCAATGAATTTAAAAGGGAAATTCCAACATTAAAACTGGTAGTGTATATGAAATCGTCTCAATGGAGTCACACTGGCTTATACAAATTATGCTATTGACCCATTTTTATTTGTGTGCTTATGGAAATGGAAAAGGTTGTTGGCACTAAACCACCATCATGAAACCAAAAGGAAGGGAGGAAGGAGGGGAGGAAGGGAGGAAATAGGAAGCAGGGAAGAAGAGAAGGAGGGAAGGGGGGATGGAAAGGAGGAAGGAGGGAAGACATATATTTGTGTTGAAAATAAATCCAAGAAATCACAATAGCCTTAACATTACCATCCAGGAAAGTCTGTTCAAGATAATCAATGATCTGAGTGGCCTCACAAATAATGTTTTCCCCGTGGATAAGGACGGGCACTTCTCCAGTTGAGTTCAAACGCATAAACCAAGGCTCATTGTGCTCACTCAGGGGCAGACTTACATCATGTTCCTCGCACTTCAATGCCTTTTCAGCAATTACCAAGCGCACCTGGAAGAGTTCACATTGGTTACCACAACGCAGGTAGGCTTTTAATTAAATGACATCCCTGGATACCAGCAAGCAGCCTTTTTGTGCTTCCCTGAGTTATTAAGATTTCCAACACTCTTTTCAACTCTATTCCTGGAATTAACAAGTGAGACATATTCTCGCAGCTCAATCTTATAAGTTAGAAAAGATAAGTAATGAGAATGATTCTGGCGATATTCAGTCCACGGTCACCCTCTTCGTCACTATTTTTCTTTGTGTCCTAAACCTTATGGTGTGTCTCCTCATAAGAACCTGAAACAGATACACTAGGCCTGTTGAAGAGAGTGACTCAACCAAGAGTAAAAGAAGGAACCCTGGATGAGGCGGTTGCCGGAAGGCGCTTCCCTCTGCCTCACTCTCCAAAGGCCCCGGAGACGAGGTCTCCCGCCCCAACGCCCAAAGTGATGTTTTCTGTCGTGTTTCATGAGTGGCAGTGCCTGAGTCACGGCCTTTCCATCTCAGATCGATCTTCCCTGCTCCTCCATATAAGGCGCACCCCTGCCCCACAGGGCGCGCCCGCCCTCCCGCCGCCCGCAGGGGTTGAGGCGTTGGAGGTCTAGGTGGGCGGGCTTCCCCGGGAGGCACCCAGCAGGAGCTGTCCAGGTGCTGAAACCTGATCGGCGCCGCCCGCCAGGCCGAGGCCTTTACCTTTTGAGAGCTGAAGGAATGCGTCCAGTGGTACAGAATGAGCTTAACCTCTGCGTCCGACTTGTCTTCCGCCATCAAGGGCGCGCCCCCTCTCTGCTCGTCCTGCCTCCGAGCCATTTCGGGGTGCGCGAGCGCGGGAGGGCCTCGCCGGTCCTTCCTTTACTTCCTCCAGCCACACTGCCCTGCAAAGAGCCGTTTAGCTTTTCCGGGTGCCACCCGGAGCCGGGAAAGTTGCGTTCGCGCGGATGGACGAACAGATCACTGGGAAGTGTAGTTTCGCTGGGGAGAAAGCTGCGGAGCGAGTCCGCAAAGACCCGGGGCGGGGTCTCAGCGCGCGGAAATCACCTGGGAGGTGCAATTGGACGTTTTTTAGAGGAAATGATCTAAAATATGAGTTCCTGATTATTCAAGATGAGTAATGAAATGTGTTAATTGCAAATTACTCATGGGTTCTGTAGATGGAGTAGAGATGGCTCAGGTACAAAAGCATCAGTTTCCCAAGATACTTAGGATTCCCCATGGAGAGGCTGTGCCTTTGATGGAAGGCTGATAGACAAAAGATTTATGAGTTTTCATTAGAAGATGCTACTATGAGGTCATGTAACAACAACAAATCTCATTAACAATGAGAATTAAAAGTCTAGTTGTTAAATAAAGAAATTTTTTGTCCATTTAAAAATGTTTTAAATTCATTTTATTTAAGTATTGTTGGTTTACAATGTTGTGTGTGTTTCTGCTGCACAGCAAAGTGATTCAGTCATGTGTGTGTGTGTGTGTGTTCTTGTTCATATTTCTTTCCATTATGGTTTATTACAGGATCAAATATAGTTCCCTGTGCTATGCAATAGAATCTTGCTGTCTACCCCTCCGATATACAATAGTTTGCACCTGCTAGTTAACACAGAATTTTTAGAGCAGAATTGCTTGGGTTTGTTTCCTAGGCTTTCAATTTTCCCAATTTTTGAAGTAGAGATAATTCTAGTTTCCCCATAAGGTTTTCGTGAGAATTAAATAACTAAATACAATGTTAAACACTCAAAACAGGCTAGCATGTTGTAGACACTAAATGTTATGTACAATTTCAGTTGCCTTATAAACATTCTCTTTATAACCATGGTCAAAATCATAATTTTATGATAATCTAGTCATTATTATACACTTCTCAAAATTCAGCACAATAGTAAATCAGCAGAATTTCTCTTTTAGTGAATATATATTAAAATGACCATGAAATGAATGCTTGTTATAATTCATCCAGCAAATATTTATTGAGTATCTACTGTGTTCCAAGCATTGTACTGGGCACTGGAAATACAAAGATGTATAACTCTTCATACATGGCACCCAAGATATAAGTCTGGTGGCAGGAACAAGAAAATAAATAGATGACCACAGTGGAGGTGAGAACTATCAGTCTTAAGAGGAAACACAAATACTAAGAGAAATGAAAGGTCTGAAAAAGGCCCCTAGAAGAGACAGAAATCTCACAAGGTCCTTCCTCTCCTTTACAATACTTTATTTGTTGTTCTCTGTAATTACTGTTTAAAGATTTTTATAGTATCACTTTATACCCTTGCATGCATGCTAAGTTGCTTCAGTCATGTCCAACTCTTTGAGACCCTATGGACTGTAGTCTGCCAGGCTCCTCTATCCATGGGGATTCGCCAGGCAAGAATACTGGAGTGGGTTGCCATTTCCTCCTCCAGGGGGATCCCCAACCCAGGATCCAACTCAAGTCTCTTATATCTCTTGTTGGCAGGCAGGTTCTTTACCACTAGTGCCACATAGGAAGCCCCATTTTATAGTGAAAGTCACTCTGTAGCCTGCCAGGCTCCTCTGTCCATGGAATTCTCCAGGCCAGATTACTGTGGTGGATAGCTGTTCTCTTCTCCAGGGGATCTTCCCAACCCAGGGATTGAACCCAGGTCTCCCACATTGCAGGCAGATTCTTTACCATCTGAGCCACCAGGGAAGCCCCTTTATACCCTTCAGTTCAGTTCGGTCGCTCAGTCGTGTCTGACTCTCTGCGACCCCATGAAACACAGCACGCCAGGCCTCCCTGTCCATCACCAACTCCTGGAGTTCACCCAAACTCATGTCCATCAAGTCGGTGATGCCATCCAGCCATCTCATTCTCTGTCATCCCCTTCTCCTCCCGCCCCCAATCCATCCCAGCATCAGAGTCTTTTCCAGTGAGTCAACTCATCACATGAAGTGGCCAAAGTATTGGAGTTTCGGCTTTAGCATCAGTACTTCCAATGAACACCCAGGATGGATCTCCTTTAGAATGGACTGGTTGGATCTCCTTGCAGTCCAAGTGGCTCTCAAGAGTCTTCTCCAGCACCACAGTTCAAAAGCATCAATTCTTCGGCGATCAGCCTTCTTCACAGTCCAACTCTCACATCCATACATGACCACGGAAAAAACCATAGCCTTGAGTAGACGGACCTTTGTTGGCAAAGTAATGTCTCTGCTTTTTAATATGCTATCTAGGTTGGTCATAACTTTCCTTCCAAGGAGTAAGCATCTTTTAATTTCATGGCTGCAATCAGCATCCTCAGTGATTTTGCAGCCCAAAAAAATAAAGTCTGACACTGTTTCCACTGTTTCCCCATCTATTTCCCATGAAGTGATGGGACCAGATGCCATGATCTTTGTTTTCTGGATGTTGAGCTTCAAGCCAACCTTTTCACTCTCCTCTTTCACTTTCATCAAGAGGCTTTTGAGTTCCTCTTCACTTTCTGCCATAAGGGTGGTGTCATCTGCATATCTGAGGTTATTGATATTTCTCCCGGCAATCTTGATTCCAGCTTGTGCTTCTTCCAGCCCAGCGTTCCTCATGATGTACTCTGCATAGAAGTTAAATAAGCAGGGTGACAATATACAACCTTGACGTACTCCTTTTCCTATTTGGAACCAGTCTGTTGTTCCATGTCCAGTTCTAACTGTTGCTTCCTGACCTGCATACAGGTTTCTCAAGAGGCAGGTCAGGTGGTCTGGGATTCCCATCTCTTTCAGAATGTTCCACAGTTTCTTGTGATCCACACAGTCAAAGGCTTTGGCATAGTCAATGAAGCAGAAATAGATGTTTTTCTGGAACTCTCTTGCTTTCTCCATGATCCAGTGGATGTTGGCAATTTGATTTTTACCCTTAAGTGAACTCAAATGCTACAGCAAAAGTGATCCTTACCAAATTTGTTTTTTATCCATTCACACTTCAGAGCAGAAGAAGAAGCAAAATTGTGACATCAGTCAGAGTGGGGTTTAAACTCCAGCTCCACTCTTACCCTGAACTCTCCTGAGCCTTCACTTCATCATGTGCAAAATACGAGCATCTAAAAATATGTGAGTGCCATGGCATTCACTGAGAGACTGTGTATAAAGAGTAACCAAAAGTGGGGTCCAGCTGCTAGCCACTCAAAAGCCAATAATGAGGCCATGTTGGTGGAAAGGAAAGTTAGTTTTATTCGGGATGCTTGCAACAGTTGGAGTAGGAAACAGGGGCCCACCTGTCCAAAGGCCAACTTCCTCACCTCCTCCCATCCGGACTATCAAGGGGCAAGACCTTATAGGGGTCAAGAGCTTTTATAGACAGAAGGGCAGGGGTGGGAAGGGGTGGCTAGATGCCAAAACAGCACAGTCATCTATGATAGTCATCTTGAAATTGGTCATGCAATGGTCTGACCAACATCATCTTGATTGTTTTAAGTACAGTTAATCTTCATTTTCAGAAGATATTAAGAAGAGGTGGCAGGAATACACAGAAGAACTGTACAAAAAAGATCTTCACGACCAAAATAGTCACGATAACGTGATCAATGACCTAGAGCCAGACATCTTGGAATGTGAAGTCAAGTGGGCCTTAGAAAGCATCACTACTAACAAAGCTAGTGGAGGTGATGGAATTCCAGTTGAGCTATTTCAAATCTTGAAAGATGATGCTGTGAAAGTGCTGCACTCAATATGCCAGCAAATTTGGAAACCTCAGCAGTGGCCACGGGGCTGGAAGAGGTCAGTCTTCATTCCAATCCCAAAGAAAGGCAATGCCAAAGAAGGCTCAAACTACCGCACAATTGCACTCATCTCACACACTAGTAAAGTCATGCTCAAAATTCTCCAAGCCAGGCTTCAGCAATATGTGAACCATGAACTCCAAGATGTTCAAGCAGGTTTTAGAAAAGGCAGAGGCACCAGAGATCAAATTGCCAACATCCGCTGGATCATGGAGAAAGCAAGAGAGTTTCAGAAAAACATCTATTTCTGCTTCATTGACTATGCCAAAGCCTTTGACTGTGTGGATCACAAGAAACTGTGGAACATTCTGAAAGAGATGGGAATCCCAGACCACCTCACCTGCCTCTTGAAAAACCTGTATGCAGGTCAGGAAGCAACAGTCAGAACTGGACATGGAACAACAGACTGGTTCCAAATAGGAAAAGGTGTACGTCAAGGCTGTATATTGTCACCTTGCTTATTTAACTTATATGCAGAGTACATCATGAGGAACGCTGGACTGGAAGAAGCACAAGCTGGAATCAAGATTGCTGGGAGAAATATCAATAACCTCAGATACGCAGATGACACCACCCTTATGGCAGAAAGTGAAGAGGAACTCAAAAGCCTCTTGATGAAAGTGAAAGAGGAGAGTGAAAAGGTTGGCTTGAAGCTCAACATTGAGAAAACAAAGATCATGGCATCTGGTCCCATCACTTCATGGGAAATAGATGGGGAAACAGTGGAAACAGCATCAGACTTTATTTTTTGGGGCTCCAAAATCACTGCAGATGCTGATTGCAGCCATGAAATTAAAAGATGCTTACTCCTTGGAAGGAAAGTTATGACCAACCTTGATAGTATATTAAAAAGCAGAGACATTACTTTGCCAACCAAGGTCCCTCTAGTCAAGGCAATGGTTTTTCCCGTGGTCATGTATGGATGTGAGAGTTGGACTGTGAAGAAAGCTGATCGCCGAAGAATCGATGCTTTTGAACTGTGGTGTTGGAGAAGACTCTTGAGAGTCCCTTGCACTTCAAGGAGATCCAACCAGTCCATTCTAAAGGAGATCAATCCTGGATGTTCATTGGAGGGACTGATGCTAAAGCTGAAACTGCAATACTTTGGCCACCTCATGCGACGAGTTGACTCACTGGAAAGACTCTGATGCTAGGAAAGGTTGGGGGAGGGAGGAGAAGGGGACGACAGAGAATGAGATGGATGGATGGCATCACCGACTCTGTGGACATGAGTTTGAGTGTACTCCAGGAGTTGGTGATGGACAGGGAGGCCTGGCATGCTGTGATTCATGGGGTCGCGGAGAGTCAGACACGACTGAGCGATTGAACTGAACTGAATCTTCATTTTCAGGGTCGGTTTGTTCCCATTTCCTTGACCAGTTCTCAGAATTGTGGCAGCTTATGTCATGGGTATAGTCTGGTCATCATGCAGTTAACTCCTTTCACCTGGTAGGGGTTTCAGTATGTATAAGACAGCTGCCAGGATATGGCTCACAATATTATCTATAGTCCTTGAGCAAGAACTAACGGTCCTTGACTATGCTTAATGGCTAAACTATTATTTGGTTTCCTTTGACTGTTTTCCTTTGTTTCTACACATTCTCACTTCTCTGATTAAACTTATTCATTGGCTCAAGTTATCCTACAGACAAAAGGCAGGCAGAGGACATGGGGGGCAAGGACCATAGGATCCTGCTCCCTGTCAGAAGCACTTAGCATGTTGTCTGCTAAACAGCAGTTGATAAAGGAATTTGTGGAAAAGCCCCTTCATGATGTGAAGAAGACATCACACTTGTTCTTCTCTCTTTAGACCTCAAAATGTTTTCACCAGTAAGTGAGAGAGCTACAATTCAAACTTGACTTTTTGACTACTAGTCAAGTACTGCTTTCTATAACACTATGCTAGCTTTACACCAAAGAAAGAAAGTTGTAGACTTACCAGCTTTACACAGCTGGAGTAGACATTATGGAAAATGTAGCCACTTTCTTTAAAAGTAGTCCACATCAGTTCAGTTCAGTTCAGTTCAGTCGCTCAGTCGTGTCCAACTCTGCGACCCCATGAATCACAGCACGCCAGGCCTCCCTGCCCATCACCAATTCCCGGAGTTCACACAAACTCACCTCCATCGAGTCGGTGATGCCATCGAGCCATCTCATTCTCTGTCGTCCCCTTCTCCTCCCACCCCCAATCCTTCCCAGCATCAGAGTCTTTGCCAGTGAGTCAACTTGTCGCATGAGGTGACCAAAGTATTGGAGTTTCAGCTTTAGCATCAGTCCTTCCAATGAACACCCAGGATTGATCTCCTTTAGAATGGACTGGTTGGATCTCCTTGCAGTCCAAGGGACTCTCAAGAGTCTTCTCCAGTACCACAGTTCAAAAGCATAGATATATACAAGTCTATTAGAACACGAACTACCAGATCAAACTACAGCTCACATGTCTTTCTTGTGCATTAGACTTTGAACCTCAGAAGGTGAAAGACCCAGTATTATTCATTTTAGTATCCCCAAGAATCCAAAATAGTGCTTTGTACATAAAAGATGCTCCCAAACTGCTTATTAATTGAGAAAAAGCATAGCTAACCACCATCACCGATAGCAGCAGTAAACAACGACAAACAGCAACAATAATAAATATAGCCTATCTACTGCTGTAAACATTCTGTGTAAAGGTAATTTCATTCGACAAAATTCAGTACTTACAAATCTGGACTGTGGATCATGGCTCAGTAAATGGACTGTTTCTTATGTTAACTTTTAAAATTTTACTTATTTATTCTTGGCTACACAGGGTCTTCATTGCTGCACGAGAGCCTTCTCCAGTTGCAACAAGCAGGAGGTACTCTTCGTTGCAATGTGAGGGCGTCTCACTGTGGTGGCTTCTCTTGCTGAGGCACAGGCTCTAGGCGCAGGGGCTTCAGTAATCACGGTGCATGGGCTCCGTTGTTGTGGCACACAGGCTTAGTTCCCCTCAGCATGTGGAATCTTCCCAGACCAGGTATCAAACCATACACCCTGCATTGGCTGGTAGATTCTTAACCACTGGAATATGTATTGAAATTTGTTATTCATTTAAATATTTCTGAGTGATTGAAGTTAAAATGGATTTTATTGGTACTATGAAATAACAGATCACATGCTCTCTCTGAACCTGAGTCACCTTACCTATAATTATGAAGAAAATCTACCAGATATGCTGAATACACAGATCTATTCAGTTTGGAAAAATTCCTTGAGCTAAACAATTAATGATTTGTGCACTTTCCTTTATGTCTTATGCTTCAGTCAATTTTAAAATTATCATATAGAACTATTATAGCTGAATGACGTATATATATTTATGCAGTTGTCATTATGTAAAGTTCTATTACTGACATTACCTATTTTGACATGTATTAGATAATTCATACATATTTGTAAACATTTTTTAATGTATGTCAACTAAGCCAGAGATCTTGAAACCTTCTGACAAACTGAAATATTCCAGGTTTGTTTTTTAAAGTACTTTTATGAATGACCACAAGAGGTCTCTATCTTTTTAAGAATAATCAATCCCTTGCCATTGGTTTTTTTTTTTTCTTGACAAATAAGAAAACTGAAATGGTGATATTCTTCAGAGAATATATTGACTAATCAAGCTATCTAATTAAAAATGAAATTTTCCAAAATTAGGGGGAAAAATCTTTTATACATATGTAAAAAATAGAATATCTCCACTTTCTCCTGATAATAGCTACTAAGCACCCACAATCTATTTTGCCTGCCCTGTCTGACCCCTGCCAGTTTTCTGACCCATGTGAATAGCATAGGATTTGTAATTGATATATTACAATTACAAAAAAAAAGGGGGGTAGAGGTCCTTATTTAGAAATTATTTTCAAGAATTTTTATCTCAAACGTGAACAATTCCTGTTAACTGATATTCTCAAGCATCTACAAAACTAATTATCTATTTGAATGAGATAAAAGATGGGCTCCTCAAAAATACACTGATTTGATCATATAATTGCAATGGTTCCAACTAGTTTACTGAAGTGTTAATCAGCTCCTATACTTATTGTGCTTCTCAAAGTATGGTCCCTTGACAAGCAGATCAGTATCATCTGGAAACCTGTTAGAACTGCACATTCTACTCTGAAGGTGGAATCCAGAGTGTTTTTAAAGGCCCTCCAGGCTTTTCTGATGCACATTAAGTCTGAGAACTACCAGATTAATGTATAACTGATGAGCCATCTTAGTTCTCAGCCCCCAGTTTGCCCCAGTGGTAAAATTTGTAGAGCTGAATAGTGCCTGTATGTCAAAGGCTGTGTTATGGTATCTGGAAGAAAAAAATAATTTGGAACCACTCCTACAAAACAGCCTGGTAAAATCCCAGGAAGTCAAGCCACCAGTTAGAGTTTACAAGTGCAAGATGTCAAGACTCCTTTGCTTTCCCCTCCAAAAATGCAGATTACCCTCTGTGGGCTTCTAGACGAAAGCCTCAATGAACTTAGAATAGACCAGACCATCTTCTGAACCTCCAAAATGCTTCCTCTGGCTCTCTTTGCATCCCAGAGCAAAGAGTCATAATTAATACCAAGTGCAACTTACTAATTCAGGAGGATCTCACCATGAGGTTACTGTAAATTTATATTTCATTAGTTTCCTAATTTCTCAAAGAAACACTACTAATGTTAACAATGCACTAAATTCTTTATTTTTTAGTAGAAAGTTTGTTTTGAGCCATAATTCCCATGGAAAGGATTTGACAGATCTGTCCACCCTATCTCACCCATCTCTATTGTGATGAATGGTGTACATTTCAGAATAAATGTACATGAACATGGACCAGTATACAGTTAAAGGGCTTCCCAGATGGTAAAGAACCTGTCTGCCAATGCAGGAGACACAAGAGATGGTGGTTCGATCCCTGCATCAGGAAGATCCCCTGGAGGAGGGCACAGTAACCCACTCCAGTATTCTTGCCTAGAGAATCCCCACAGACAGAGGAGCCTGGTGGGCTACAGTCCATAGGGTCCCAAGGAGCTGGACACGACTGAAGCAACTGAGCATGCACATATACTGTTAAAAGAAAGATGCATTTGCACTATATGGTTGCAAGTATTTTTTGACATGTTTATTGTGCACTAGGGCCTATGTCGAAGACTTTGTATGTGGACTCTATTGTAACACTTGCAAACTCCCCTAGAGCAGAGATTATTGAGGCACAGAGAAGTCAGGAAATTTTTCAAACTCACACAAATAAGTAAGCGCCAAAGCTGCAACTTAGCCTCCCCACCCTGCCATGTTCATTTCTGGACTTCACATTGTGCTCACTGGAGTACATCACTAAAAAAGTACTTTGGTGATTATGTTAGTATTAGTGAATATCACTTATGAGGGTTAAGAAATCAAAGAAAAAAGGAGTCAGCAACTTGCTTTACTGGTATTTGAATAGTGCCACCAACACTTCTTTCATTAATGTTACAGTAATAGAGAGATCTATTCATAAAGCCTCAAGGATATTTAGATGTGAAAAAACAAGCATATTCCATAGAGGATACTTACTGCTTATGTCTGAAATTGCATTTTGATTAGATGTGTTTCCTGAAGTTAATGTTTTCTTACTAATTTACAGTGTGCTTACGTACTGATCATCCTTTCATCCTAACCAATTGCCTTCCTCTCAATGGAAGATGGGCATCCCTGGTGGATCATATGGTAATCTGCCTGCAATGCAGGAGATCTGGGTTTGATCCCTGGGTTGGGAAGATTCCGTGGAGGAGGGCATGGCAACCCACTCCAGTATTCTTGCCTGGAGAATCCCATGGACAGAGGAGACTGGCAGGCTACAGTCCATGGGGTCACAAAGAGTCAGACACGACTAAGCGACTAAGCGCACACACACAGTGGAAGATACTTTTCTTCCTGTTTCTCAATAAATGATTCAAGTCATCTTCCAGGACACCTCCTTCTGTCACTTTCTTTGTACGTTTAAAGGACTCTTTCCAGGCATTTATGATCATTTGGCATTTATCCTGGTAATTCAAATTAGAATATTTAATAATACATTGGAATTTCTTTTTCCAGTGTCCTTGCTTTTGTGTTCTTTTAGTCACTAAATAATAAGCAGAGAAGTTAATTTATGCCCGCATTGTCCCTGGCCACATGAGAAAAATGGCATTAAAGCTCAGAGACATGAGCTTTAAAGAAAGAAAAGCTAATGTTACAAGGATTGCTCTAAGTCGGATTTTGCTTTGTGAATGTATAAATAGGACCAGATAAGGTTCTGGGCAGCAGCAGATCTCAGGCACCAAATTGTCATCTCTGTTCCTTTGGCACCGACTTCAACACACTAGCGTGGTTCTTTTTTCTTAACCATCCAACGTCACCAGGGACATTGAGAGAACAAACATGACAGCTAGTGCTATAAAAGCTACTTCGTTTATCTCTTTAGTCTTAGTAAGATCCTAAAGAAGCATGAGATAAGAGTGACAATAAAACAGCACTGAGGTTTACATTCAGATACCAAAGTCTAAAGCAACATTTCCTTTCATTTTTTACATACTGCATTTTCTGAATAAAAGCAATATTGTGATCTATGGAAAAAGATTCATTTAAATCCTAAGCATGTACAGTAACTGAAACAGATGAAAGCAAGGAACCGAATCTGTATTTATGAAGTTACATGAAGAGAGACTTCCCTGGTGGTCCAGTGGCTAAAATTCTGTGTTCCCAATGCTGGGGGCCCAGGTTTGATGGCTCAGTGGTAAAGAATCCACCTCCCCATGCAGGAAATGCATGAGACTCAGGTTCAGTCCCTGAGTTGGGAACATCCCCTGAAGGAGGAAATGGCAAGCCACTCCAGTATTTGGCCTGGAAAAATCCCATGGACAGAGGAGCCTGGCGGGCTACAGTCCATGGACTTGAAAAGAGTGAGCCCTAACTGAGTGACTGAGCACACACGGAACTGATCCCACATGCTGCAACTAAGAGTTCGCAGGCCGCAACTGAAGATCCTGCATGCCACAACCAAGACCTGGAACAGCCAAATAGATTAAATATTATTTTAAAAAAAAAGCTACATGAGGGAGACAGGTGACACATGACCACCGTGAACCTGTTTCCAATGACTTATTGCATGACATTCGGGACTGGTTGGAGAGACCAAATGAAAGATCCAAAGAAAAGGAGCTGGGCTTTATATAAGAAATGAAATCCTTTTAGAGCAAGAAAGTTTAACAGAAAAAGGAAAACTCATCATATTCAGGTGATGCTTTAGTTTTTAAAACACATGGAAAGAAGTCAGGACCATATATTAGCTTAAACTGTTTTCAGCCTAAAATAAACTACTGCTGTATGCAAGTTACAAAAATGGAAAAGCCCAATTTGACCAAATCCATGTGGCCAAAGAATGTAAAGATGGCAAAACAACCACCCAGAGACGTGGCCGTATATTATATGAAACTGAAGTACACGTGAAAAGGGACATGGGAAGATGTAGCACTCAGAGTTGCAAAAATGGTGAAACACCAGTGCTCAGTCTGCAAAGGGAGACCAGGGAGGTTTGAAGGCAAGGATATGCTGCTTCCTCCAAGACCTGCCGGGGAAAAGGTGCTGATTCTGTACAATGAAGTGGCTGAAATCCGACGGGCGCTCTTTAAATAACTGATGACCCACGAGAGCCCTCTTATTCACCTTCCTCGTTACGCTTGTGCCTTGACGGCCCCGGCAGCTGCAGATAACAGCGAGTTCTCAGGCAGACATGCGGGGAAGTTCTGGGCTCAGTTCTCCAGAGCCCTGAGCCAGCTGTCCGGAAAGCCGATTTAGAACGAACCTCCCTGTGACCAGAAGGGTGCTGAGTTCCCCTAGCTCTGCGGCGGGCTCTGTACACCCCGCCACCCACCCCTCTTCTTTGTATGCTAAGTCACAGGTCCAAAATCAAGCCGCTTGGTCAGCATCAACTTCTGTGCATGTTTCCTCCAAAGCCCTGAGCCAGCTCCACAGAGCCAGCAGGCGCTGGGTGCCGCAAATGTGATCCCGTCTGTCGTTTTGGCCTCAGCAGAAGAGCGACATGACCATATTTATTGCTGTTGCTATTCTAGGGGCTGGGTGACGTTCTTCTCCCCTTGTGGCTGAGCCCGTTCATCTTTCACCACTCCCTCCAAGTCTGCGAGGCTAAAACCAGGGATACAAATAGATTCTATCAGGAGGAAAGTTAAAACGAGAAGTTCTGAAGTATTCCTGAACCTATTTGCTTTAACGGCATGAAAAGTTATAAATTCTGCAGTTCTGTATTTTAAACGTGTTCTATTAGCATCCCATTGTTACCAGAAGCTGCTACTGATGGTAACTTTGCTAAGGAAAGAAAACATGAATAAAGGTGGTGGGGAGATGATCTGGCTGATAAACATGGCTTGGAAATTTGGCAAATGTTGAATTTTCCACTGTTGAGTCTTGGGAGTGTCCACAGGTTACCAGAACACGTGAAGCTTTCTGCTTGCCTCAGACGCTTCCTTACTAAGCCACTCCTCTTTTGTGACGTCAAAGGGACTAATTGACAAGTCACAGAAACTCCTATTAAGGATACAATGGTGCAGGGCACAGGTGACAGGGCTCCTAGAAAGTAACTATATACAGACTTTCTAAATGAAGAACTTAGGTACATAAATAACTAATTACAGCATGTGTTACACGCTGCACCAAATGAGAGGGAGTCTGTCTTTACCACTGACCCCTATTCATTACCGACGGGTCAAATCTTCCACTGTAACTCGTGATCACTCTGTTTAGGCTCACCTGGCTGATCCATCGTCTGCCCTTGGCAACAGTTCTATCTCTGGCTTTGCTAAAATGACTCTTTGGATTCATGTGCCCTGCTGCAATTCCACTCTGTCACATACATGGCAGCAGAACATTCTAGGGGAGGCAGTGGGTTCCAGAGGTAGGTGCGTGGGCCCTGGAGCCAGCTGCCTGGGTTTGAGCCCTGGCTAGCTGCTGTGGGACCTCGTTAAGTCTCCACTTCCTCTGTAAAATTAGGATGACAGCAGTAATCGCCTCTGAGAGCTGTGGTGAGAATTAAATAGGGGAAAAATACATATGTAAACACAGTTAGAAAAACTAAAAGCCTGAGGACAAGATCTGTGCTGTCATTTACCGGCAGGGAAATTTAACCTCTCTCTAGCATGCTTCCTTCGGATAAGGCAATGGCAAGCCACTCCAGTACTCTTGCCTAGAAAATCCCATGGATGGAGGAGCCTGGTAGGCTGCAGTTCGTGGGGTCGCTAAGGGTCGGACACGACTGAGCGACTTCACTTTCACTTTTCACTTTCACACATTGGAGAAGGAAATGGCAACCCACTCCAGTGTTCTTGCCTGGAGAATCCCAGGGACGGGGGAGCCTGGTGGGCTTCCATCTATGGGGTCACACAGAGTCGGACACGACTGAAGTGACTCAGCAGCAGCAGCAGCAGCATGCTTCCTTTGGTTCAACTGTAGCTGGTCTTCAAACTGTCTGTTCACTCTCAAAATTACAGTATGCAATTGTGCTCCAGATTGGGAGTTTTCTGGCTCTCTCCCTGCGAAATGCCTTTCCAACATCCAGGGTAGTATCTAAAGTGCACTATCAGCTGGCAGCTCAGCTAATTTTCACCTGAAATGTCCATAAACTATAGGAGTATTTCAGTAAAAGCCCTTAAAAGGCCTCGTTCTTCTTCTTAAGAAAGTGACATGTACATTCCCTGTAGCTCAGATGGTAAAGAATCTGCCTGCAATGCTGAAGACCTGGGTTCCGTCACTGGGTTGGGAAGATTCCCTGGAGAAGGAAATGGCAACCCACTCCAGTATTCTTTTTTGGAAAACTCCATGGACAGAGGAGCTTGGCTGGCTACAGTCCGTGGGGTCACAAAGAGTCAGACACAGATCTAAGCGACTCACACACACATACACACAGACACACATGTATTTATATGGAGAATTCCATGAACAGAGAAGCCTGGCGGGTTACCAGTCTATGGGATCACAAAGAGTCAGACAACTGAGCAACTAACACTTTCACTTTCACTTATATACACATATTATCACAATTATGGCTTTTTTGCCCTAATATGATTTTGGTCTTTCTTCCCTCTTTCTAGTTGCGTATTTCTGGACCATCACACCCCACATATGTAAAAGTGGAACTGTTTCATTTCTCTAGGACCACTTAACAGCTCTGAAGACTCACCAGCAACAGTGGAAAATACTCTTAATTTTGTACCTTTTGTTGTAACTCAGTCCCTCTCATAGAATACAGATCTCTCTGGAGAAATATTCAGTCACTCTTCCCCCTCCCTCTGGTGGTGGTAGGGAGAGTGGGGAATGGCTCTAATTTTCTGCTGGTGTACAGTTCACCTGACCTCAAGAGAAGGGCATCTGGTTTGAAAACAATCCCCTGGTCCTCACTGGTCTCTCACAAGGTGTCTTGTGCAGCTGGATCTTTGAGACTTTACCTCTGGTCTTGCTGCATGTGCTGAAGGGTTCCTAACTGGCCAGTCCTTCCAGCATGGTCAGGCATGGGCAGTGTGGGGCCACCCCACCCTCCCCCACAATGCGGACTCTGTCTTGCCTCTAACTGGTCCTCTGAAATTCAACCATATCTTCCATCCAGTCCCTGCCTTTGTGACATCCACCTTACCTCTCATCATGCCAAGGAAATTCACGAGCAGTCCACTTGCTCATCATTCTCACCAGCATTGAGTCAGGGGAGCTCATCTGTGGCTTCCTCCATATTTCAATCCCCAAGCATCAGAGCTAGAGAGACCGAGGAGACCTGTTGTAGTTAAGGTTCTCCAGGAAACAGACTTTGAGATTTGCCTAGAAATGGTTTATTGGCAAATGTTCTCCAGAACAACACTTGTAAGAGAGTGTGGGAAGCTGGGTTGAGCAGAGAGAGAAGTGAGGATTGTCAGGGACTTGCAAAGAAACTGATTTTGCTGGCATCTCTGAGCTGGGAGGGAATCTAATAGTTGTTCCAACTGAGACATGGGGTCTAGAATTTTACATCCCCCACAGTGGACTAGTTATTGGACCCTGGAACAGTAAAACTCTGGTTGACGTTTCATATATATTAACCTAATCAACTTACAGTGATACACTACATGATTTTCTCCTTTAGCAGAAAATGCACATTTCTTTTACTGGCTGCTCTTTGCATTTGGTAAACTACACAAAGTGTTGAGAGTTCTCAGCTCTACAGAGCCCCTACTCAAATTTCTTTGGGAGCTACTTTTTTTTTTTTTCTTGTCTGTTTCTCCAAAATTTTATCTAATTATAGGGCCAACTAGATACTCTGATAAGAAATTTTCCATGGCATTGTTAATAAATGTATACATTTCCACCTTTTGGGGGGCTTCCCAGGTGGCTCAGTGGGTAGAAAATCTGCCTGCAATGCAGGAGACGCAGGTTGGATCCCTGGGTTGGGAAGATCCCCTGGAGGAGGGCATGGCAACCACTCCAGTATTCTTGCCTGGAGAATCCCATGGACAGAGGAGCCTGGCAGGCTACAGTCTATACTGTTGCAAAGAGTCAGGCACAACTAAAGCAACTGAGCACCCCACCTTTTTTTTTAAGGGTTAAAAATTACTTTGAGTAACTGACTTATATAAAATTAAAACTTCACAACAGAAAGAAACCACTTTCAGCACAATAGTTTTGGTAATATGAATACATGAAACGATCATAACTTCAAATGCAATTTTTCAACTTTGAATACTTTTACACACTTCTATAAAAATAAACAAAATAACAGTCTTAACTATCCCCAGATTCCAATGAGACAGTAACAATCAGTGTCTTCTTTGACACGCTGCGCCCATCTCTGTCTTCCACACAAAGGGCTCTGGTACTACAACAGCGTTGCCAAAGTGGAAGCTGTTGTTTCAAGTTCTAAGAACCAGCTTGGCAAGGAAACCTTTCTTCCACTTGGTGTAATTAATGTTTGCACACTAGATCCAGAAACCCAGTGATGGACCATGAGAACCAGAATGATGCATCTCAGCCAAGTCTCCCTTCCTAAACATTGGGATATTTTCATTTCCTGGAGCCTGGATTGCTTTCTCTAGTTCCAACAGAAAAACCAGATTTATTTTACACAGAATTGGGTAAAGAGAGGCTCAGAGATTGGGGCTTAGGTCTCCCAGGGCTCCTAATAATTTCTTCCGACACCCCATTGGATAGGTTTGTGCACCTGACTTGGGAGGCTAATGCTGTAAGCCTTTTTCAGCCAACTGGCCAGGAGGCAGAGACATCTCAGATGCCTCTTTCTAATCTTGTCTGTCCTGAGTACCATAGCAGGAACCACAGGGACTTGTGACCACACCCAGGTTGGTCTCTCCTTACACTCAAATCTTAATGATCCCTCTTGACCCTACCAAACCTTGGATTCCATGGATCCCTTTTTAGAATGTTGGAAGGAACAATTTATTCTGTCTCCATGGCTCTATCTGAGGACGAATAGTGTCCTTTATTCCCCACCTCTAGGAAGTCTCTGGAGATAATTGGCTCTCATATTTGAAACTTTTTCCAAACAAAAGTCCACACACCTATGGGAGTTCACCCATGTATTCTAAGGGGTCTGTTAATTTTCTCTAGATTTTTCATCTCTTTGGACTATCACTTGGTTTTGGTGGTTAAGCTTGTGTTTATGCTCAGGCAGACATTGCCATTGAGTCTTTCTATTTGAATTGTTTCTGACTAGTGAGTAGAGAGGCAGACCTAATATGTAAACGATGTATATCCATCAAGTAATAGCCAAATGGTGTGCCAGTACTCTGTACAAAGAAAGACTTCCTAAGAAATCCTATAGACAAGTCCTCAACAGCATCTGGCAGGATGCCTTTACTGAATCAGAAGAAACTGTGACTCCTTGGGCAATGCTATAAAAAAATTTTTTTAATGCAAGCAGTAATTTTATTTCATCAAAACATCATCTATCACGTTAAATTCAGGTTGCTAATTTCAAAATTACTTGTTCTTAATTTATGTTGGCTTTATGTTGTAAATAAATTCTAAGCAGACAGAGGTATACCTTATCTGATGGTTTATATATTTAAGTACATGTATATAATGAATATACAAATACGTTTAAAATTATTGAAACCACCATGGGCAAGAGGTGTCGATAAATTTTTGCTTTTCTTCAAAAACTGCTGATGCATTTCTCAAGTTTGAAAAACACTGTTCTGCAGCAGCGGGGGCAGGGGTGGTGGTGTCACATCTTGCTTCAAGGAATCAGTAAGGAGGGGCTGGTTTTAACACCTTTTTCATATTTTCTTTCCAATACTACCCTTCCTCCTTGTTTCCTTTCGCTTCCCTACCCTGAGCTATGGGGGAAATGGCTGGACAGTCATCCTTTCTTAAAAGCTCTTAGATCACAACAAGGCCCTGGTGGCTGCCTCCCTCTCCACCAACATCTCTTACCAAGATCTTCTCCCTTGCTCAGTGAGTCCAAACATACTGTCCTGTTTTCAGTTACTTCGGTGTGCCAAGCTCTTTCTACCTCAGAGTTGTTTCCTCTTCTCCAGCTGATCTCCTACTTACTTTCCAGGCCATCTCCTCCTCATCCTTCAGAGCTTAGCTAACATGTCACTTTATTGTAAATAATCCTAAAATGTACATGGAACCACAAAAGATGTCAAATTGCCAAAGTAATCTTGAGAAAAAAGAACAGACCTGGAGGCATCATGTTCCCTGACTTCAGACCATACGACAAAGATACAGTAATCAAAACAGCATGCAATTGGCACAAAACCAGACACATAGATCAGTGCAACAGAACAGACAGCCCAGAAATAAATCCACACTCCTATGGTCCATTATTCTATGGCAAAAGAGGAAGGAATATACAATGAAGAAAAGAAAATCTCTTCAGCAAATGATGTTGGGAAAACTGGAACAGATACATGTAAAAGAATGAAATGAGAACATTAATACCACATACAAAAATAAACTCAAAAAGGATTAAAGACTTAAATGTATGATTAGACACTATAAAATTCCTTGAGGAAAACACAGGCAAACATTCTTTGACACAAATCACAGCAGTAATTCTTTAGACCTGTCTCCTAAATAAAAGCAAAAATAAACAAATGGGGCCTAATAAAACTAAAAAGCTTCTGCAGAGCAAAGAAAATCATTGCTAAAACAAAAAAAAACCTACTAAATAGAAGAAAATAATTACAAATGATATGACTAATAAGGGATTATACTCTAAAGTCACTGGGAAAGGAATGGAGACTTCACAAGTCCACCAACTGATTTGGTTTAGAATTATCAGATTTTTGTTCTGGGTTTCAGGGTCACCTCACTAATGACTTCTTTTACTGATAATTATTCACTGTCTATTGGATACTTAACCTGAGCAATCATTCACTTACATAGGACTTTTAAATTTTGCCTTTTAAACGATGTGGAGGATATTGTTTACAATTATCAAAGCACTTTGAGGAAGAATTCATATAAGAAACTAATATTAGGATCACTAGTATCAGGAAACTTTGAATTTGTTTTATCAGTTTATGGAATCTAAGGTAGCCTACATGAGGCTGCATGACCCTACAGTAATGTTTCCCTGAAGACTCAGAGTATTTACAAAAATCACAGATTCCAGCTCAAACCCACTGAAGCAGAATTCACCAAGGGAGAGACCTTGGCATGTGTCTATTTAACAAGTGCCCCCTGATAAATGACATCAGGGGAGTTTGGAAAATTGTCCTACAGACATGATTCTTCATCAGAAATACATTAGGATACAGGGTAAGCTCTCAGAATGTATGCAACTAAGCCTCTTCAAGAGATTTTGCCAGGAAAGAGTGGAGTCTGGACAAGCAATGAAAATGCTTGCCAAGGAACTTTTACCTGCACTTTAATGAAGTATCTGTACTGAAGGAATATTTAGTATGGATCGGAGGTAGAAATGAGGCATAATTTAGCGTGGGCTGTAATATTCAGGAAGGAAATGGTGGTGCACACTTCTTTACAGAAGTAGCAACACGTTCAGCTCAGCAACCATGCCAGGATGATACAATGGCATACAGTTCAGTTCAGTCATTCAGTTGTCTGCAACTCTTTGTGACCCCATGGACTGCAGCATGCCAGGTTTCCCTGTCCGTCACCAACTCCCGGAGTTTACCCAAACTCATGTCCATCGAGTCAGTGATGCCATCCAACCGTCTCATTCTCTGTTGTCCCCTTCTCCTCCTGCTTTCAATCTTTCCCAGCACCAGGGTCTTTTCAAGTGAGTCAGTTCTTCACATCAGGTAGCCAAAGTATCAGAGCTTCAGCTTTACCATCAGTCCTTCCAATGAATATTCAGGACTGATTTCCGTTAGGGTGGACTGGTTGGATCTCCTTGCTGTCCAAGGGACTCTCAAGAGTCTTCTCCAACACCACAGTTCAAAAGCATCAATTCTTTGCTGCTCAGCTTTCTTTATAGTCCAACTCTCACATCCATACATGACTATTGGAAATCCATAGCTTTGACTAGATGGATGTTTGTTGGCAAAGTAATGTCTCTACTTTTTAATATGCTTTCTAGGATGGTCATAGATTTTCTTCCAAGGAGCAAGTGTCTTTTAATTTCATGGCTGCAGTCACCATCCACAGTGATTTTGAAGCCCCCTCAGAAATAAAATCTCTCACGGTTTCCATTGTTTCCCCATCTATTTGCCACAAAGTGATGGGACTAGATGCCATGATCTTAGTTTTCAGTATACAGCTGAAATACAGTATACAGATGGAAGTCTCTAAATGTCCACTCTGTCACACTCACGCAGAGAAGCTATGAATTATTCCATCAGTTGGTGAGTCAGAAATTGCTCCAGCCATCTTGATCATGCAGTCTTTTACCATCTGGGAGACTAAGTTTTAGAGAGTCCTTAAGCTTATCAGGTCTCCATGTAGCTCAGTTGGTAAAGCATCTGCCTGCAATGTGGGAGACCTGGGTTCGATTCCTGGGTCAGGAAGTTCCCCTAGAGAAGGAAATGGCAACCCATTCCAGTATCCTTGCCTGGAGTATCCCATGGTTAGAGGAGCCTGGCAGGCTTCAGCTCATGAGATCCCAAAAGTCAGACATAACTTGGCACTATCTTTCTTTCTTCTTTCTAGGTTTATCAGGTCCACTCATCACTGTAAATAGGTTACTATGTCATATGCCAATGGGAAGTTATGTTCAATAACATATAAAGGATTGATTTTTAAAATAGTAACATGCAAAAATGTTGAAGATTGACATTTCAATATAGTTATTAATAGGTAGTACAATTTCAAGGTGCAAGATTAAAACAAATGAAAATATTCTTTAATGAGCATGGCCATGTCCATCCCCTTTAGTTTAATTTTTATCTTTAGAGGGTTCTGCCCCTGCCCATCCTGCCCTACAGGTTTTTACATAGATACAAGTGCAGAAAAATTCAACAGGTTACATACATTATTCTGTATATTGCTTTTACCCACTTAATAGATCTTGGGGATTTTTCCATATCAGTACTCAAACAGCATCTACATTCTTTTTTAAGAATCATAAAAATCTGATTTTTAATTCAATTTTGTTAAGTTCTAAAGCAGACTTTCTTTTTTATTTTTTTTTATTGAAGTATAGTTGATTTACAATGTGTGCCAATCTCTGCTAAACTACAAAATGAGTCAGTTATACAAACCTATACATTACATTTTCATATTCTTTTCCATTGTGGTTTATCTCAGGATATTGAATATATTTCCCTATGCTATACATTAGGACCTTGTTGTTAAGAGTTTGCTCTTACCAATCCCAAATTCCCAGCCCATCCTCTCCCCTAAACCATCTTTCCTTTGACAGCCACAAGTCTGATCTGTATCTCTATGAATCTGTTTCTGTTTGGTAGACATATTTTAGATTCCGCATATATATGATAACATATGGTATCAGGCTTTCTCTGACTTACTTAGTAAGATAATCTCTAGTTGTATCTCAGCTCAGTTCAGTTCAGTTCAGTTGCTCAGTCGTGTTCGACTCTCCGCGACCCCACGAATCACAGCACGCCAGGGCTCCCTGTCCATCTCCAACTCCCGGAATTCACTCAAACCCATGTCCACAGAGTCAGTGATGCCATCCAGCCATCTCATTCTCTGTCGTCCCCTTCTCCTCCTGCCCCCAACCTTTCCCAGCATCAGAGTCTTTGCCAGTGAGTCAACTCGTCACATGAGGTGGCCAAAGTATTGCAGTTTCAGCTTCAGCATCAGTCCTTCCAATAAACACCCAGGATTGATCTCCTTTAGAATAGACTGGTTGGATCTCCTTGCAGTACAAGGGACTCTCAAGAGTCTTCTCCAACACCACAGTTCAAAAGCATCAATTCTTCGGCGATCAGCCTTCTTCACAGTCCAACTCTCACATCCATACATGACCACGGGAAAAACCAGAGCCTTGACTAGACGGACCTTGGTTGGCAAAGTAATGTCTCTGCTTTTTAATGTACTATCAAGGTTGGTCATAACTTTCCTTCCAAGGAGTAAGCGTCTTTTAATTTCCTGGCTGCAATCAGCATCCGCAGTGATTTTGGAGCCCAAAAAAATAAAGTCTGACACTGTTTCCACTGTTTCCCCATTTCCCATGAAGTGATGGGACCAGATGCCATGATCTTTGTTTTCTGAATGTTGAGCTTCAAGCCAACCTTTTCACTCTCCTCTTTCACTTTCATCAAGAGGCTTTTGAGTTCCTCTTCACTTTCTGCCATAAGGGTGGTGTCATCTGCATATCTGAGGTTATTGATATTTCTCCCAGCAATCTTGATTCCAGCTTGTGCTTCTTCCAGCCGAGCGTTCCTCATGATGTACTCTGCATAGAAGTTAAATAAGTAAGGTGACAATATACAGCCTTGACGTACTCCTTTTCCTATTTGGAACCAGTCTGTTGTTCCATGTACAGTTCTGACTGTTGCTTCCTGACCTGCATACAGGTTTCTCAAGAGGCAGGTCAGGTGGTCTGGGATTCCCATCTCTTTCAGAATGTTCCACAGTTTATTGTGATCCACACAGTCAAAGGCTTTGGCATAGTCAATGAAGCAGAAATAGATGTTTTTCTGGAACTCTCTCGCTTTCTCCATGATCCAGCGGATGTTGGCAATTTGATCTCTGGTGCCTCTGCCTTTTCTAAAATCTGCTTGAACATCTAGGAGTTCACGGTTCACATATTGCTGAAGCCTGGCTTGGAGAATTTTGAGCATGACTTTACTAGCGTGTGAGATGAGTGCAATTGTGCGGTAGTTTGAGCATTCTTTGGCATTGCCTTTCTTTGGGATTGGAATGAAGACTGACCTTCTCCAGTCCTGTGGCCACTGCTGAATTTTCCAAATTTGCTGGCATATTGAGTGCAGCACTTTCACAGCATCATCTTTCAAGATTTGAAATAGCTCAACTGGAATTCCATCACCTCTACTAGCTTTGTTCGTAGTGATGCTTTCTAAGGCCCACTTGACTTCACATTCCAAGATGTCTGGCTCTAGCTCAGTGATCACGTTATCGTGACTATCTTGGTCATGAAGATCTTTTTTGTACATTTCTTCTGTGTATTCTTGCCACCTCTTCTTAATATCTTCTGCTTCTGTTAGGTCCATACCATTTCTGTCCTTTATCGAGCCCATCTTTGCATGAAATGTTCCCTTGGAATCTCTAATCTTCTTGAAGAGATCTCTTGTTTTTCCTATTCTGTTGTTTTCCTCTATTTCTTTGCATTGATCGCTGAGGAAGGTTTTCTTATCTCTCCTTGCTATTCTTTGGAACTCTGCATTCAGATGCTTATATCTTTCCTTTTCTCCTTTGCTTTTCGCTTCTCTTCTTTTCACAGCTATTTGTAAGGCCTCCTCAGACAGCTATTTTGCTTTTTTGCATTTCTTTTCCATGGGGATGGTCTTGGTCCCTGTCTCCTGTACAATGTCACGAACCTCTGTCCAGAGTTCATCAGGCACTCTATCTATCAGATCTAGTCCCTTAAATCTATTTCTCACTTCCACTGTATAATCATAAGGGATTTGATTGATGTCATATCTGAATGGTCTAGTGGTTTTCCCTACTTTCTTCAATTTAAGTCTGAATTTGGCAATAAGGAGTTCATGATCTGAGCCACAGTCAGCTCCTGGTCTTGTTTTTGCTAACTGTATACAGCTTCTCCATCTTTGGCTGCAAAGAATATAATCAATGTGATTTCGGTGTGGACCATCTGGTGATATCCATGTATAGAGTCTTCCCTTGTGTTGTTGGAAGAGGGTGTTTGCTATGACCAGTGCGTTCTCTTGACAAAACTCTATTAGCCTTTGCCCTGCTTCATTCCGTGCTCCAAGACCAGATTTGCCTGTTACTCCAGGTGTTTCTTGACTTCCTACTTTTGCATTCCAGTTCCCTATGATGAAAAGGACATCTTTTTTGGGTGTTAGTGCTAAAAGGTTTTGTAGGTCTTCATAGAACTGTTCAACTTCGGCTTCTTCAGCGTTACTGGTTGGGGCATAGGCCTGGATTACTGTAATATTGAATGGTTTGCCTTGGAAACGAACCGAAATCATTCTGTCGTTTTTAAGATTGCATCCAAGTACTGCATTTCAGACTCCTTTGTTGACCATGATGGCTACTCCATTTCTTCTAAGGGATTCCTGCCCACAGTAGTAGATATAATGGTCATCTGAGTTAAATTCACCCATTCCAGTCCATTTTAATTCACTGATTCCTAGAATGTCTTGTTCACTCTTGCCATCTCCTGTTTGACCACTTCCAATTTGCCTTGATTCATGGACCTAACATTCCAGGTTCCTTTGCAATATTGCTCTTTACAGCACCGGACCTTGCTTCTATCACCGGTCACATCCACAACTGGGTATTGGTTTTGCTTTTGCTCCATCCCTTTATACGCTGGTGCAAATGACGTTTCATTCTTTTTATGACTAAGTAGTATTACATTGTGTATATGTACCACATTTTCTTTATGAATGCATCTGTTGATGGACATTTAGGTTTTTTAATATTTTGGCTCTTGTGAATAGCACTGCTATGAACATGGTGCATGTACCTTTTCAAATAATACAGCAGACTTTCATCTTTCTTTGACCATGGCCCACCTGTAAATGTAAACATGTTATGTGCTTATTTTTGAAAGATCACTGGGTGTATCAGTTTAGAGCCTCCAATAAGCAGATGTCAGGATGGAATTAGACATACAGAGATATACTGGGGTGAACACATGTGAGGGATAAGACCAAAGGAATCAGGAGTAGGTGGGCAGAGTCTTTGGGTCACAACACAGGTCTGAAACCTATGAAAGAGGGAAGAAAGCAAGATTCAGTAGGGGGAACTCAGACTGCTGTGTAGCTTGGCCAGGTCAGTGTCAACGCGGAACATTTCAGCCAGGTCAGTGGGGAGCACAGAAAATATAAGCCTGGCAGAGGAGGCCTGTGTTTAGAAGGAATGGTCCAGCCCAATCAGTCCCACTGTGCTCAGCTATTGGCTGGAGACAGTCTAAACAGAGTCCTAGGTTTCCAGTGTCCCTTTAATGAAGGCCATTGACATGTAGCACAAAACTCTTGACACTCAGTGCGCATTCCCACATGTTCATCTACATGTCTGCTCTACCACCTTCCCGTCCTTTCCCTTCCAGACCTCTGACCAGATGGCCAGGCTGTTGGTCTTGCTTGGAAATCTACATATGTTCCCCACCTCAGGCCACTTTTCCTTTCCCATAAAATAGATGACCAGGTTCAGCACTCACGGCTCTGTCCCTTGCAAAGATTTTCCCTCTCTGAATACTTTCAAGACCCCTCCTGAGTGGAGCTATAATGCAGTCTTCATTCATTTTCAGCTTCATCCACATAATAGCCTGTCCATTGATAAACCAAGTGTGGCTTCTCTTCCTCCTTCAACTGGTCAAATGGAACCCCAGTCTTCCCACAGGTGATGGTGGGTAAGGGATGTTAGTGAAATCCTAGGGCACATGGGGCTCTGGGCAACCTGTTCTTGCAGCTTTCTGGTGTCCTTTGGTTCTGCTCATCTTGATCCTGGATATATCATGTTCATCTTACAACAGATGGCAACTGGATTTGTCCATCTTCATATTGTTCGGGTATTTTTGTGTAGGTCACCATTACCCTTTATGTGTGCTATGGTTTCATCCAACTTTGTCTTGGCGGGTTCAACAGGACCCAGCTCACAGTGGGAAATTCTAAAGTAATAGTCACTCGGTATCCCACGGTTAAGCATTCCTTTTTTTTTTTTTTCTTACTAAAGTCAAGTAACTGTTTCTCAAAAATTCTATAATTCTCTTCTGTAGATTCTATGGCCTTGTGTCAGAGCTCTAGAGACCTGCATTGTGATCCCTCCACTGGGCCTTGCCACAATCTTCACATTGCATCTTTTCTCACCACCTACACACAAACACTAACACCAAAGGATCTGCCTGATGATATGGCCCAAGACGCAGGGCTGCTAGTACCAGAGCCCCGGCCTCCTGCAAAACGCTTTCCTGCTCTGAGCCCTCTTGAAGCTGGCAGCCTTAGTTCCATGGCATTCAGCATGTAGACTGGAGCTGTTTCTAAGTGTGGTATTGCTCCCAGAATCCAAGAGGCCTACCAGGTGCTCTGCTTTATTATTTTCCTCTTTGTCTTTTTTGGGGGGGGTGGGCTGGGGTCGGGGGGGAGTTATATATCAGAGTTTATGAGATCCAGCCATTTACCTTTTACTTTTTTAATATTTATTTATTTTTGGCTGTGCTAGGTCATTGTTGGAGAAGGCAGTGGCACCCCACTCCAGTCTCTTGCCTGGAAAATCCCATGGACGGAGGAGCCTGGTGGGCTGCAGTCCATGGGGTCACTAAGAGTCGGATACGACTGAACGACTTCACTTTCCCTTTTCACTTTCACGCATTGGAGAAGGAAATGGCAGCCCACTCCAGTGTTCTTGCCTGGAGAATCCCAGGGACGGGGGAGCCTGGTGGGCTGCCGTCTATGGGGTCGCACAGAGTCGGACACGACAGAAGCGACTTAGCAGCAGCAGCAGCAGGTCACTGTTGTTGTGCAAGTTTTCCTCTAGTTGCAGAGAGTGGGGACTACTCCCCAGCTGCAGTGGACAGCTTTCCATTGTGGTGGCTTCTCCTGTTGCAGAGCTCGGGTTCTAAGTGCATGGGCTCAGTAGGCAGCACATGGATCAGTAGTTGCAGTTCCCGGGCTCTAGAGCACAGGCTCAGGAGTTGTGGCACATGGGTTTCATTGCTCTGCCAGCACGTGGGATCTTCCCAGATCAGGGATGGAACTGGTGTCTCCCACCCTGGCAGGTGGATTCTTCACCACTGAGCCACCAGGGAAGCCCTGCCTTTACATGGAAGGGGATGTCCCGGGCAGAGCAAGGACTTGGTGTGAACACCACAGCAGATCTGAACTCGCAGCAGCTGGAGGCTGTCTGCCAAGTTCCCTCTGGGCTGCAGGTTCCCTGGGAGATCTGAGCTGTGCACCCCCAAGGCCACCCCCTGGAGTGTTCCTCCTTCTGAGTAAGCTTTAAAAAGTGCTTGCCATGTGAAAGTAATAAGTGAGATGCAAGCGATGACAAACATTCTAGAATGTGTTGAAGGCAAGGAAGAGGAATTGAAGCTTTATCTGGAATGCAGTCAGTATCTGAAGACTCCACCAGGTCTCTGAGGTGTGGGTGCCAAGGTGGTATGTGGGCTGGGACTGCAGCACTTGGCAAGGATGCATCATTCCCCAGTGGCACTCAGTCAGAGGGCTGCCTCTTCTATTATCGGCCATTGTTTCAAATCCCATCTCAGATCTCCTGGACCCATTCATTCCCCAATTACATTATACATCTCTTTCCTGTCTAATAATGGATTTTGTTTTTTTCTCTCCTTCAAAAATCAGCCACTTGGCAACTACTTACTCCTTAGTTGTGCTTTCAGCAACATTGTTCACCTCCCTTCTCTTTTTTTTTTTAAATAATTTTTAAAATTGTGGCGTAGTTGATGTATAATGCTATGTTAGATTCTGGTGTACAGCAGAGTTATTCAGTTATACGTATATACATTCTTTCTCATAATCTTCTTCATTATAGGTTATTTTCAGATATTGAATATAGTTCCCTGTGCTTTATGGTAGGACCCTGTTGTTTATCTATTTTATGTATAGCAGTTTGTACCTGCCAATCCCAGACTCCTAATTTACCCCTAACCCTTTGGGAGGTTTGTTTTCTACGTCTGTAAGCCTGGTTTCTGTTTTGTAAATAAGTTCATTAGTATCATATTTTAGATTCCACATACAAATGATATATTTGCCTTTTTATGTCTGATTTATTTCATTTAGTATGATAATCCCTAGGTCCATCCATGCTGCTGCAAATGGCATTATTTCACTCCTTTTTATGGCTGAGTATAGTCCATTGTATATGTGTAACCCATCTTTATCCATTCATCTGTCGATGGGCATTTAGGTTGTTTCCACATCTTGGCTATTGTAAAAAGTGCTGCTATGAACATTGAGGTACATGTATCTTTTCAAATTAGGGTTTTGTCCAGATATATACCTAGGAGTGGGACTGGTGGATCATATAGAAACTCTTATTTTTAGTTTTCTAAGGAAACTCCACTCCTTTCTCCCTAGTGACTGCACCAATTTACATTCCCACCAACAGTGTACGAGGGCTTTTCTCCACACCCTTTCCAGCATTTTTACTGTTTGTGGACTTTTTAATGATGGCCATTCTGACCACTGTAAGGTGATACCCCATTGTGGTTTTGATTTGCATTTCTCTAATAATTAGTGATGTGGGCATCTTTTCATGTGCCTAATAGTCATCTGTATGTCTTCCTTGAAGAAATGTCTATTTAGATCTTCTGACCATTTTGATTGGGCTGTTTGGGCTTCTGTTATTGAGTTGTATGAACTATTTGTATATTTTGATAAGTAAGCCCTTGTCGATTGCATCATTTGCAAATATTTTCTCCCAGTTCATAGGTTGTCTTTTCATTTTGTTTATGGTTTCCTTTGTGTGAAAACACTTTTAAGTTTGATTCAGTTCCATCTGTTTGTTTTTGCTTTTATTTCTATTGCTATGGGAGACTGACCTAAGAAAACATTGCTACAACTTAATCAGAGAATGTTTTGCCTATGTTCTCTTCTAAGAGTTTCATGGTGTCCTTCTTTTATATTTAAGTCTTTAAGCCATTTTCAGCTTATTTTTTTATATGGTGTAAGAAAGTGTTCCAACTTCACTGATTTACATGTGACTATCTAGCTTTTCCAACACCACTTGCTAAAGAGACTGTCTTTTCTCCACTATATACTCTTGCCTCCTTTGTCAAAGATTGACCTTAGGTGTCTGGGTTTATTTCTGGGCTCTCTATTCTGTTCCACTGACCCAGATGTCTGTTTCTGTGCCAATTCCATGCTGCTTTGATTTTTGCAGCTTTATGGTATTGTCTGAAATCTGGGAGAGTTATTCCTCCAGCTTTTTTCTCCACCCCCCACCCCCAATTGCCAATTGCTTTGGCAATTCTGGGTCTTTTGTGATTCCATATAAAATTTATGATTATTTGTTCTGTGAAAAATATCATGGGTAATTTAATAGGGATCACATTACATCTGTAGACTGCTTTGGGTAGTGTGGCCATTTTAACAATATTAATTCTTCTAATCCAATAGTATGGGAAAATTTTCCATTGCTTTAAATCACCTTCAATTTCCTTCTCCAGGGGATCTTTCAGACCCAGGGATCGAACCCATGTCTCCTGCATTGCAGGCAGATTCTTTACCATCTAAGCCACCAGGGAAGCCCACTATCCATTTTAAGTCTCTCTTTAATCTGTCATTATCTTTTTCATTGTTAGACCTTTCCTGAACCCCCTGTGAGCCTCATCATTGGACACATATGCTGTCTAAGTACAGTGGACCTCTGCTCACTAGGAAAAACAGGCAGAGACCACAAGGGACAAATCATAGGAAGAACCAAAGAACTGCCCTTGAGACTTAAATAAGGCTCAGCTGATGTTTTTATATCAGAATTAGACTATTTCTAAATTAGACTCAGCCCCTAGGGCAGGATTGCCTAGTTGTATAAAATAAGCCAACAAGTATCCAGTAATTACACAAAATTTGGACACCATGAAGCTAATGTTTTGGACACAAAAGTTAGCCTAAGGAGACTAGAAAGGGATCAGAAGAAAAACACACAGGGAATGACAGCTGAAGTGGGAGGAGAGGGGGCGGGAGAGGAGAGATAAGCTAAGAGATGTGGGTTTTACCAGAAGTTGAGGAAGGTAAGTGTTCACCAGTATCAAATTCACAGCTGCCACTCCTAGCAGAATTGAAGAGGTACCATTGTAGCTGTCAACTGGGAGGTCCCTAAAAGGCTCAGGCAGAGAAGAATTTACCTGCAATGAGTTCAGTCCCTGGGTTGGGAAGATCTCCTGTAGAAAAGAATGGCAACCTACTCCAGTATTCCTGCCTGGGGAATTCTAGAGACAGAGGAGCCTGGTGGGTTACGGTCCATGGGGTCACAGAGTCAGACATGACTGAATGCCTCACTAATGGCTGAACAAGCTGCCTAGACTGGTGGGGATAGAACCCACAGCAAGTGGTGTGAGGAGAGGTGGGGAGGAAAGACTTGAATGTAACCTACTCATTTAAGGAGGTGTGCAGTTTTGAGGACAGGAGTCTTGAGGTGAAAGCAGGACCAGGAAATAAGGGCTGTTTTAACATGGTAGACATATGAGTACCTCTGTTGGATGGAAGGAAAGAAATTAAAGTATATTCAAAAGAGAAGGAATTGACACAAAACTTGGAGAGGAAAAAGGACATCTTTGCCTCTGGGATGAGGTGGCGGTGAAAAGAAGAAAAAAAGAACCAGTGGAAAGTTTAAGAGAGGGGAAGGTGTTCCCATCGGTTACCACTTTTTCTCCAGGAGGAAGAAGACAAGTAAGAAAGAACTGGGAAATGAAGCAACTGATAAAGGATTAATCTCCAAATTATACAAGCAGCTCCTGCAGCTCAATTCCAGAAAATTAAGTGACCCAATCAAAAAATGGGCCAAAGAACTAAACAGACATTTCTCCAAAGAAGACATAAAGATGGCTAACAAACACATGAAAAAATGCTCAACATCCCTCATAATCAGAGAGATGCAAATCAAAACCACAATGAGATACCATTTCACACCAGTCAGAATGGCTGCTATCCAAAAGTCTACATGCAATAAATGCTGGAGAGGGTGTGGAGAGAAGGGAACCCTCTTACACTGTTGGTGGGAATGCAAACTAGTACAGCCACTATGGAGAACAGTGTGGAGATTCCTCAAAAAACTGGAAATAGAACTGCCATATGATCCAGCAATCGCACTCCTGGGCATACACACCGAGGAAACCAGAATTGAAAGAGACACGTGTACTCCAATGTTCATTGCAGCACTGTTTATAATAGCCAGGACATGGAAGCAACCTAGATGTCCATCTGCAGACGAATGGATAAGAAAGCTTTGGTACATATACACAATGGAGTATTATTCAGCCATTAAAAAGAATACATTTGAATCAGTTCTAATGAGGTGGATGAAACTGGAGCCTATTATACAGAGTGAAGTAAGCCAGAAAGAAAAACACCAATACAGTATACTAACACATATATATGGAATTTAGAAAGATGCAAATGATAACCCTGTATACGAGACAGCAAAAGAGACACAGATGTATAGAACAATTTTGGGACTCTATGGGAGAGGGTGAGGGTGGGATGATTTGGGAGAATGGCATTGAAACACGTATGTTGTCATATGTGAAACGAATCAGTAGTTCAGGGTCAATGCATGTTATAGGATGCTCGGGGCTGGCATGTGGGGATGACCCAGAGGGAGGATAAAGGGAGGAGGGAGGTGGGAGGGGGCATTCAGGAGGCGGAACTTATGTAAACCCGGGGCAAATTCATATCAATGTATGGCAAAACCAACCAATAAAATATTGTAAAATAATTTGCCTCCAATAAAAAATAAATTAATTACCTAAAAAAAAAAAAAAAAAAGAAAGAACTGGGGCTGAGAAGGGCTTTAGGACAGTAATGGGCTTCTAGAAGTTTCCTGGGAAGAGATCTGCCATGAGGTGTAGAGGGGTTGGTCTGAGGTTTGCCACCCATGATTTGCAATGGCAACTGGTCAATGTTGTGATTATTCCCAGAAGGGACTTTCTATCAGCAGGGGAGGAGAAACTGATTTAGACTTGAGGGCTGGGCAGGCGGATGAACCAGGAGGTCAGTATGGAAAGGAAAAAGCAGTGGAAAAGATGCAGTAGGGTTCTTCAGGAAGGATAGGGAAGGGCCAGGAAGACATAAAGGGCATCAAAGGAGTGAAGACTCTGCTAAGAGTCCATGCCTGTTCAGTGAATGGGAAAGACCTGCGAGCATTGTCAACGAGTGAGATCGTCAAGTTCTAGTCTTCAGCACTGACCTGTGTCTGAATCAGAGGAAGTCCCAGGCTGTGTGTGAGGGCTTTAAGATAAAGGCCACGATGCTGAAAAAGGCAATGGATGGTGAGGCCAGGGTGAGGTAGCCTGGGACAATAGAAGTGACAGGAGGTGGGGGAAGAGCAGATAAGCCACTGGTCCTGGATGAACAAGGAGACTGATCTAGAGAAGATGGATTTTCTGAAATACACAGCACAGAGCAAGTTTCTGGCTTCCTAAAGAGTGGGCTAACATGAATAGTACAAGTCTCAAAGGCAGGGGCTACTGAAAAACAGCTTTCAGAAGCAGAGTACTGACCTATGTCTGAACCAGAGCTCACAGATTATAGTTGGCCCTCCTTATGCTGCATCAAGCTCAACATCCACAGATTCCACCAATCACAGATCAAAAATATTTGGGAAAATAAATTCCAGAAAGTTTTAAGAAGTAAAGCTTGAATCCGCTGCATGCTGGCCACTATTTATATAGCATTTGCATTATATTGGTGATTATAAGTAAATCTAGATAGGATTTAAAGAATATGGGAGGATATGCATAGGTTATATACAAATACAGTGCCATTTTATATATGGGACTTGAACACTGTGGATTTTGGTATTGAAAGGGGTGGTTCTGGAACCAATATTCCACAGATACTGAGGACAACTATATTTACTTATTGACTAATTTACGTTTAGTTCTGACCTGTATTAACAACTGCCTACTGAACATCTCTAAGATAAATTTCTGGATCATCTGTTCCAATATGAACCTATCTTCCCAACCTCTATAATTTCCTCTTCTTCCACCACTTCTTTAATTCTAGATAGCAGCATTTTATTAACCAGGTAGCTGTTCTAAAAAATAAAAAGGTCATCTTTACCACCCCTTACAGTCTCCAATGGCAAGCCACTCCAGTACTCTTGCCTAGAAAATCCCATGGATGGAGGAGCCTGGTAGGCTGCAGTCCGTGGGGTCGCTAAGGGTCAGACACGACTGAGCGACTTCACTTTCACTTTTCACTTTCACACATTGGAGAAGGAAATGGCAACCCACTCCAGTGTTCTTGCCTGGAGAATCCCAGGGACGGGGGAGCCTGGTGGGCTGCCATCTATGGGGTCGCACAGTTGGACACGACTGAAGTGACTTAGCAGCAGCAGCACAGTCTCCACCTAACCTGCCTCCTCCCTCTATTTGGAAGCTCTCACCCACATGCCAGTAAAGACTGGTAATAGAGTCACACAGATTTAAATTCCAGCTCAACCTTCTCTACCTCGAATGATCCTGGGCACAAAACTGTCCTTAAACTTTATTTTCTTCTGTCGTCGTGTTAGTTGCTCAGTCGTGTCTGACTCTGTGATCTCATGGATTGAAGCCTGCCAGGCTCCTCTCTTCATAGGATTCTGCAGGCAAGAATACTGGAGTGGGAAGCCATTCCCTTCCCCCAGATTTATTCTGTAAAATGGTAATAATACTAGTACTAACCAATGGGTTATTATGAGATTTAAATGAGTTAATGCATGTAAAGAATTTAGTACCTAATCTAGCATAATATAATTTCCTTCAAAGTTTTGAAAATCATTAATTTTGTAATTTGCTTCCTCTTCTGACTTCATGTTGTCTACAAAGTTTCTGGCTACATTTCTTAACTTTTGCATTTACTGTGGGAAAATTTCTTAAGTTTTCATGAATGCTTTATTATAAATATGTTAGTAATCCTCTATTTTGAGGAGGGCACGGCAACCCACTCCAGTATTCTTGCATGGAGAATCCCATGGACAGAGGAGCCTGGTGGGCTACAGTCCATTGCATCTCAAGAGTCAAACACGACTTCCAGCAACTGAGCATGCATGCAGTCCTCCATTTTATTGAAGTATAGTTGATTTACAAACAACAATGTTGTGTTAATTTCTGCTGTACAGCAAAGAGATTCCATTATGTATATATATATTCTTTTTCATATTCTTTTCCATTATGGTTTATCACAGGATCTTGAGTATAGGTCCCTGTGCTATACAGTGGGAACCTGTTTATCCATCCTGTATATTACAATAGTAATACTAACTTTGACTTATAAATCAAGTAATTTTAATTCTATTTGCTCTCTTACACTTTGAATCAATAAACACACTTTAGACAACATACACCTCCAGGTTAGCTTTCTGTCATTTGTAGTTTTATTAAAAATTCTCAATAATTCTAATGTGTAAATAAAAAGAAATCAGCAATGAAATTTTAAACACAGCCTCAGCTTAAAAAAAAGATAAAAATCTAAGCCAAATATCCTCACCGCCATGTTGTTAGTAACATTCACACTCAAATGGCTTACTTTTTGTTCTAAATTTTTTTAGAATGGAAACCTACTAGTGCTGGGTTTTGAACATGGAGGAAAACCAAGTGCTAGCGTGGCTGTTGGCCCCTGGGCTTTAGTGACCTCCCCCACCCCACCTGTCAAACCAACATTCACATTTTCTTCTTACTAGTCCCTTCTCAAAGCTAAATTCAACTCCCCCTTATCCAGGGCAAAGATTCAGAGTGAGAGGGGAAATGAGGACATTACTAACCCCAGCTGGGCTTCCCTGGTGGCTCAGAGGTTAAAGCGTCTGCCTCCAATGTGGAAGACCCGGGTTCGATCCCTGGGTCGGGAAGATCCCCTGGAGAAGGAAATAGTAACCCACTCCAGTATTCTTGCCTGGAGAATCCCATGGACGGAGAAGCCTGGTAGGCTACAGTCCACGGGGTCACAAAGAGTCGGACACGACTGAGCGACGGAACAGAACGGAACCCCAGCTAGTAAACTGCAGCATTACCCAACCGCTCCTATGAGCGGTGCCATCACTGTCACCACCTCTTCCTCTTCCTGGTTCTTGTTCCCTGTTTTCTCCAATCACCACTATCGAAGGTGAACACTGACATTAATGAACACATCAGTGAGACTGGAGAAACTTCCACAAGGACAGCCGGCAAATGGAAGCATGGCTTGAGTGGTTACTTTGCCAAAAATTGCACAGTGAGCTACCAAAAATTAGATACTAATTTTCACCCATGAAGAGAGTCAGTGGTAGAGTCAAGTTAGGACTGATTAGCTGAAATTTAATAGCAGACATCTGATGGTGGAGTCTTTTTTTAATGAAGGGTCTTTCCAAGGAAGACATCTATTAGGGATAGCAAGAGGAAGAGATTAAGGGATAAATGGTCATATCTTTTGTCATCCTCAGATCTCCATATTCTCCAGAGATGTGTCCATACCATCACCCTTTGACCATCTACCATAGATGGACTTCACTCACATCTATTATAGAAGCCAGAAACTTACTCTGTGCTGTATATTTCAGAAAGTCCATCATCTGCCTGAGAGCTAATTAGGAAAAGTAGGTGGCACAGTTGGAGAAGGAAATGGCAACCCACTCCAGTGTTCTTGCCTGGAGAATCCCAGGGACGGGGGAGCCTGGTGGGCTTCCGTCTGTGGGGTCACACAGAGTCGGACACGACTGAAGTGACTTAGCAGCAGTAGCAGCAGCAGGTGGCACAGTGCTAAAGAATCCGCCTGCCAATGGCAGACACACAAGAGACACGGGTTCGATCCCTGGGTGGAGAAGATCCCCTGGAGAAGGAAATGGCAACCCACTCTAGTATTCTTGCCTGGGAAATCCCATGGACAGAGGAGCCTGACAGGCTACAGTCCATGGGGTTGCAAAAAGTTGGACACAACTGAGTGCACACATGCAAACACACACACAGCATTAAATGGTTCTACCATGCTTGCAAACAAAAGTGTAAACCTCAAATATTCATGTATGTATATCCTAACACACATGAGTGGGTAAAAAATCAAAAAGGGAAAGAAACAAAGGTTGCTCTACAAAGAGAGCCAGTTCAAAAATGAGAAAAAAAAAAGTATGTTGACCTGAGCAATCACAGTTTCTCATATCAAACAGAACCCCAAAATAGACGGAAATGTCTACAGTAGCTCCTGATCCTGGTGTGCCCTGTAACAGAAAAATGGAATTATGGTTCAGCAGCGAAATCCTGGGCCCCCATTTTCCCAGTGGCCTAAATCAATCCCCAGTCTGGGGACAAGATGCTGAGCAAGGTGCGTAATTATTTCAGGCCACTAGGGTAAGCACTATTCCTGGCAACTCTGTAGGTAGCGCCATGGATGAGGGTTTCTAATCCTCTTTGGTGATTTGGTTCTGTGTAAACTGAGATTTTTCTTTCACTATTTCAGCCAGATAAGCAGGAAAGGCCAGCTCCAGTCCTGAGCTACAGCCAATCAAGGTCAGTTTCAGTTCCCTTTCTGTGCAGTTCAGATTCCTTTCTCCTTGCTGCCTTCCTGACACCTGTCCTTATATTTTTATCTGATTATCAGAACCAAGTGAGAGAATCCTTGGCAGCCTCTGGTGCTTACTCTGTCATGCAAAAGCCTCTAAGTCTAAGGGATACCCTAAGTACTGTGCAGAGCAGAGTCCTTGAAAGGCCAACCTAAGACCCTGGCTATGCACCACGGAGAGGCGTCTCCCATGGGGATTTTAAGGGTGAGGTTGAAACTAGTGCCTGCTTTTACCCAGAGGCAATACTGACGCTTCAACTCACCTATTAACAAATCTCTCATGTTTGGCTTGACACTGCCCCCACAATAAATTCAGTTATTACTTAACAGAGAGAAAGTGAAAGGTAAATCTTGACATTCCCATTTGGATAATGATGAAATAGAGGTTTAAAAGAGCTGTGTACAGTGAACTCAACCAAGCAGTGTTGTAGCTGGAAAGTAGACCAGCTCACACCTGTCCCCGGTTTTGTAGGTCACAGATTTTGTAAGTTTAGAGCAGTGTTTTACTTACCATGTTCCTCCTTGAAAGCGTCTATTTACTTTCTTAAATTGTGGGTGCCAGTGGAGAGGTACCAGGTGTACATTCCAGACACTTAGACAACATACACAGACTGAGCCGTCTGCCTGTTGAGTACACAGCTCCGGGCTGAAGAATTTCTAGGGTTGTTAGAAGAATACAGGAGACTTCAGAGGGAGCAGGCTCTGAGGTGGACGCGAATACCTAAATCCCCACAAAGACAGATTAAAAACATCCTCTTCATCATTACAAACCAAAAAACCGAACCCATGTATTCTGCGCTTTTTCAAACTGCACTGCCCTCCCCCCGTATCTTCATTAAAGAAATGCAAACACATGTGCTTCAAGACGGGTAGGTAGGTGTAAAAGAACATTCTGCACAATTATATCTAGGCTGTCGCAGACTTCTTTCACATGCAACCCATCTATCCGGGGGATGTTAATTCACGGTGACAGCTGAGCATGACAAACGCCACGGTACACAAGTTGGAATGCCGGAAAACAGGCAACTACGAAAAGCCCATGCAGACAAACGCGCCTCGGAGTTTTCTCCCTCCACGCACACGTGGCCGCACTTCTAGGCGCTCCAGCACGGTGATAAACCCCAAACACACACACACACACACACACCGGAGCCTCCGCCGCCCTCCACGCCCGCGCCTCGGTCTCCAGGCAGGCGGGCACTCGCGCGCGCCCCTGGGCACACTCGCCGCCCAGCCGCCTCCCGCTGCGCGGCACGGGAGCGCCGGGCGGTCCCCGCGTCCCCTCGCCCGCCCGCCGGGGCAGCGGCGGCTCCCGGGCTGGGGGCAGGGCCGGGGGCGGGGGGGAGCGCCGCGGGGCCGGGCCTCGGCGCCCAGGGAGGGGACGAGGGGCGGGCGCGGGGCGGCGCCCGGCTCACGTGGGCGGGCAGGAGCAGCTGAAGGTCCGCTCCGGAGCCCGGGCTGTCCTCTCGCGCGCGGCGCTGGCCCCGGGCGGCGGCGGCGGCGGCGAAGGAGGAGGTGGAGGAGGAGTTGGAGGAGAAAGGCGGCGGTGGCGGCGGCGAAGGAAGAGGGGAGGACGGGGGCGGCGTCGGACTGGAGCCGAGCGGCGGCACGAGCTGCCCGGGGCGCTGTCGTGAGCTCGCCCGCCGGGCCCCCACCCCCGAGCTACACCCTGCCGTGCCCAGCTCTGCCCGCGTCCGTGCCCCCGCGGGGAGCGCGCCGGGGCTGCCCCCCGAATGACGGGCGGAAGGTTCGACTTCGACGATGGCGGCACCTACTGCGGCGGCTGGGAGGAGGGCAAGGCGCACGGGCATGGCATCTGCACGGGGCCCAAGGGCCAGGGCGAGTACTCGGGCTCCTGGTCGCACGGCTTCGAGGTGGTCGGAGGCTACACCTGGCCCAGCGGCAACACCTACCAGGGCTACTGGGCGCAGGGCAAGCGGCACGGGCTGGGGGTGGAGACGAAGGGCAAGTGGATGTACCGGGGGGAGTGGTCACATGGCTTCAAGGGGCGCTACGGGGTCCGGCAGAGCCTGTGCACCCCCGCCCGCTACGAGGGGACCTGGAGTAACGGGCTGCAGGACGGGTACGGCGTGGAGACCTACGGGGACGGAGGTGAGCTGCGCCGCTGGCGGCTCGGCGGCCCCGCGAGCTGGGCGCCGGGGGCGGGCCTCGCCCCTGACTGCGGGGCCGCGGGGAGGACGCGAGGCGCACGTGTCCGGAAACCCGCCAAAACACCTGGGGGAGCCTCCCACCCTCCTCCCGCGGCCGCGCTCCCCGGGAGGGGGCGTCAGGACGCGGCGGGTGCGCGGGGGGTTGGCTCTGACCCGGTTCTGGGGGCGGGCGGCGTGTCCACACCCGGGGGAACACGGCGTGAAGACACCTGGCCGGCGCCAGCGCCGCGCTGCCACCGGGAGGGAGCGCGCCCGGGAGGGCCGGACTGGGAAGAGGCCGCTGTCACTTGAGCCCGTCACATTACGTTCTGCATCCCTCCCTCTCCCGGCCGGGTTTGAAATCGCCACTCGCGTGGAGTGAGAGCGAGCGCCCTGGGCTGGGAGGCTGGCGGTCGCGGCGCCCCGCTCCCGGGATTGGTTTCACGTGGAGTCGTATTTCGCCTCTGGTCCTCTAGTGGCCTAAAGATAGAAGCCAGAACCCCAGAACTGGGATGTTGGGGAATTGTTCCTTATCGGAGGTGCATTTGGAAAGTAATCGTAGTTATGGGAGTGGAGAGGCCACCTGATGCAGGTGGGGTTCAAAAAATGCGGGGTTTTCTTTCTGGTTTTCCTTCGCTTTCTTAAAGTATCGGTTTTCTATCAAAACAAGGTAGTCATTGTTGATCTGGAAATATCTGGAAAAATTACCAGGAAAACATTTTAGAAACGAACACTGAAGTCTATGTTTTAAGAAATACAACTGAAAGGTGTATTCCTATAATAGCTAAATTAACAGCTACTTCACTCCTGAGAATAGCAGTAGGGAATCGCCGGTTTGCTCTAAGGTGTGTGATGGAAAACCATATGCTGGCTGTGAGCAAAATTCACCTAATTTTAATATTTACCAATATTTGCAAAAGAAATTTTGTATATAATAGGGCATAGTCCTCCCCCACACTTTTTTCCCCAATATATTATTGATACAGGTGTCAAAACTTGATGAATTTGCTTGCGAAATAAACCGAGAAGGAGAAATGGCTTATGCTTTGGCAAAACACAATTTCTGATAATAATCATAATTGAAAAGGGTGCAGAAGGCAATGTCACATTTTGGAATTCTGCAGCTCAGAGTTGGAGGATATTAAAGGGGCCCAATTAAAAGTTTGCCCAGCCCAGTGCAACCCCAGTCAGGCAACTGCTAATATAAAAGCTTATACAATTTGTACACTTCACTTACTCAGAACACTTGGGCCGTGTTTCAAATACAAACCCGCAGCATGGTAGGATTGGCTAAAAAGGACATCTTTTCGTCCTACAGTATAAATAAAGGATCTAGTTCTCATGGATTAAAAGTGGAGAGGGGAACTGTCTCTAATAATTGTATATGGGCTGCATGAGTTTCAAGTTCCACAGTAGTTAATTAGGGCCCTTAAATGTTCTCAATGGGCACAGAGCACCTTAGTTGACACCCGTATAAATGTGTTAGCTTGTGACTGGATTTTATCAGAGTCCCCGGTCTACAATATAACTAAATTCCATGCTCAAAAGTGGAATGCAAATCTTATCTTTCAAACGTGTGCATTATTTTACAACCTTTCAAGAACGTGGTGGATAGTTCTTTTACTTCAGTATTTGGAAGGCTAAAAATAAATGAGTCTTCTTTTAAAGTTACTACTCATTAAACAAAATCTCTTGGTTTAGAGTATTCATTATACCTAGCAATCAAAAAATATATATAGCATAGTAAAGGTCCTCTGTTTATGTGTTGCAGAAGCTCAAAAAAGTGTCTAGGGTGACTATGGATAACTGGCCTCCTGTTTTAAAACTAACTTTTAAAAGAATTTTTTAAAAACCTCAAAATTTGGCATTACCACAGGACTGTGGTTTTCTTTTTCTACCAAGAAAAAAAAGCAAACTAATATGCTACCAATTAGGCAAGGGGGGGGGGGAACTCCTAAAAATCATTTTTGAATTCTGTTACTTTCTTTCATATGTCAATCAGTTAATTAGAAAGTCCTGAATCATAAAATGGGGGTCTAAGTGGAAGTGTATTGCTGTAACTTATTTCCTGCAAAGATTTTGGCCACAATAAAACAGATCACTTCCACAAGCTTTACTTCTTGCCTCTGCACCACCACAAGTCCATCCCTAGCAGCCTCTGTCAGATTTAAGGAAAATCTGATTGCATGTATTTTGTGGTGACGTTAAACTCAGGAGGAAGGAAGTTGTAATTCCATTGACAACTATCACTCGGTTTATTTTACTAGTGATCTGAGTATGACGTGTTGCTGAAATAGACGCCCTGAATATTAAGTAAGAATAGTTAGTACAGTGCTCCCAAAATCCAAGTCTAGGTGCCCAGAATATTCGGTAAAAATTCGGATCCTGCTGTGGTTCATGTTTTTCACCTGTCATGAAACTATTAGAATATATCTAGAAAGACAGATTGTTGTGTTAATTATATGCATTCCTGTCCATGCACATTTTCATTCATAGCATGTAGATTTAAATTTGGCACATTAAATCTAAATTTGACTGGAATTCTCTGTGAATTGGAAGTCTTCCACTACAAACTTCTTTAGTGAAAATGGCTGTATCTAGAAAATCAACTCCCAGATGAAAAGTCATAGAACATCCATAAAAATATTGTTTAAACTTAAGAACTATGCATCCATATGTAAGACATTGAGAGGAACTAATTAGAACTTTGAGCAGCAGGGAGCAGGTGGAACCCACCTGCTTCATAAAGAAAAAGAGGCCCTTTTTCCCCCATTTAGGTTCACTGACTAAACTAAACCTACTTTAAATTTCAGATGAATCACTAACGCTTTGACTGTAAATTAGTTTCTAGCAATTCTATGGAGGAATTCTGCCATGTACTGTTTCTCAACAGGGTAAGATGGGAATATAGCCAATGCCATTGTTCTGCCTTCTCTGCTACTACGGTCACGCGACAACTTAAACTTACTAGTTATTGCTGTTGCCTTAAACCACTTAGATTTTCAAGCAATATGTCTTTGGAAATTCTAAATACTAGTCTTATTTTGGAGATAGCAGATTAAGGAAGCTAGTTAATTTCCCCTCGGTGTTAAACATTTCCTAAGATCGTGTGGTTGTGTACTTCTTGATACCAAACAGTATGTTTGGAAGTTGTTATAGCAAAATTAACTTGTAGAAAAGAGGAGAATGATTATAGTGTTCCTTGTTTGTTTAAACAAAATATTTTAAAATAAGGTGGTTTGTTTTAGTGCATATAAGTCAGGTTGTATAACTTGTATCTTAGAACTTGAATTTTTATCTATCTAGGCAAAGGGAAAGTCAGTTGCAATTTTCTAATAATTTCAGTTTCCTTCTGGGTTACAGTGGTGGTGTTTGGAGATGGCTAATACTGAGTAGAAAGCTTCTTGATCTGAAATGTTGTATTTGAGTGTCTTATCCTTTGGGGTTTATCCTTTTGGGAAAGTCATGGCCCACCCACCTTCTCAGAAGTTCTGAGATGTCAGGTTAAGATGTTAAGACCTACCCAGAGTATGACATTCACAGTACCAGACCCCCTTGGTATTGGATTGGCCAAAAAGTTCGTTCGGGCTTTTTGTCAGATATATAGGGGAAGAACTCGAATGAACTTTTTGACCAACCCAATATGTCACTGTCACCCTGCTACTGTCTATTTATATACCAAAAATATGTCAGAATGAAGAGAGAGATGGTAGTCTTGCAATTAGTCAAAACTTTAGACTTGGGAGCCACTATGGCTTTAACTTTTAAGTGCATGAAATAATCAGTAAGCAGCACTTTTTAAGTATTTTAAAAGTAAATGTATGCCATGCAATGGAAATTTTTTCATGACAATCTGAAATGAAAAGTACACTGCAAAGTAACTATATATAACCAGAAACTGAAAGAAGTCAAGACAATTATGATTTACTTTCTATAATATTTGTGAATTAGAATACAGAGGTAATTACGTCTTAAAATTTCCATGTAACTTCTTTGGAGGGCTAGTATAATATAAAATTTGCCATTAATTAAAAGGAAATGGACTCAACTTAGAAGAGAAAATTCTAAGTTCCTAATCTTAACATCCAGTTCCTCCTCAGATGATTTAGGAAGTTGCTCCAGGTTAATTTTTAAATGTCTTTGCTAATTTACTTAATAGAAAAACTTCTCAAAACAAATGCTTTAAATTAGAGATTATTCTATTCCTGAGAAGGCATAATATTCATTGAAAAAATGATCTGGTGATGACAAAGTTTTAATGTACGCTGTCAAAAACACCTTTCTTCTGAGATGAGTTCCATAATGTTAAGAGTGGAAGTTCTCCTCTGACCTTATCTTAGTTTTCCCAAAGGTAAATAGTGCATGCTTTTTAGCCACCACAGCTGTTTTTTATAAAGTCATCAAACATCTACATACCATAGGACGCACAGCTAGGAGTGTGGAAATTTTGTGTTCTTCTATGAAGTAATGCCTGCCCTCAGAATGTTTCTAGTTTATGATGTGGTTCACAGTACAGTGGCAGAAGCTAGGGAAACCATGAGGAGAATGACCAGAAGAAAGCAGAAATTTAGCAAATATGGGACAGATCTTGACCTTTTCACTTGGAAGTACAAACGGTTAAAACAAATTGCCCATTTTTTCATAATGGTTCACTCTATTCAGAATATATATTCTATTTGTCAAATCCCTCTCAGCTTAAAAAGGTTCACCCAAAGCTAAATAATAATCCTGAATATTAAATAGTTTTCCCTACCCTAAAAGAACATGATGAATGTGGTAGAAAGAAAATTTAAGAAAACTTGTTTGACAACTCATGTTCCAAGCATTCAGATCACTAATAATTTTGGGTCTTTGAGCTTGTTGGAATGTCAAACTGCTAGACCTGAAGTCTCATTTTTCAGTTAAATTAGTAAAAATACAACTCACAAATAGAGCTCATTTCTTTGTCTGCTATTGCACTGCCTTCCTCAGAGGGAGTTTTGATGTGTTAATTTCAGGGGAGAAAAGTTTTCTAATGATCACTATCATGTATTAGAAGTCAGTGCTTTGTAAAATGTTTTCAGTGAAAGGCAAAAAAAAAATCAAACACCTATCGGAAAAACCTATGTAGATTTAGATTAGAGATTATTCTATTCCTGAGAAGGCATAATATTCATTAAAAAGTGGTGTCAACAAAGTTTTAATGGGCACTGTCAGGTACACCTCTGCTCTGAGATGAATGCCATAGGGTTAAGAGGGGAAATTTTCCTCTGGCTTCCTCTCAGTTTTACCAAAGGTAAGCAGCACACTCGTTTGGGGATACAGATGTATCCCCAAAGCTGATATACAATTACAGAAACGGTCTAGACACAACACTTCTTTTTTTTTTTTTTGGAAGCTTGAGTAAATATGCACGCTTTATTAAAGAATGAGGTTTCTTAGCAATTTTCTTATGTTATTAAATAAGATCACAGAAGATGTTCATTGCTTTTGAAAGGTTCAGGGTGGGGATTCACAAAGGGAATTTCCGAAGCATGGCTTAGAGTTGACTAGGCACTGTGGGACCCACTCCAGTATTCTTGCCTGGAGAATCCCAAGGACGGGGGAGCCTGGTGGGCTTCTGTCTATGGGGTCGCACAGAGTCGGACACGACTGAAGCGACTTAGCAGCAGCAGGCAGTGTGGGGGGTTGGGCCTTGAGTCCCCGGCCCGCGCAGGGCTCTCCATGTGCGCACCCACGCCCCCATCGGCCTCCCGCCGGCCCAGGACTCACGCTGTGCTCTCTTGCGCTCTCTCGAAGGTACCTACCAGGGCCAGTGGGCCGGCGGCATGCGGCACGGCTACGGCGTGCGCCAGAGCGTGCCCTACGGCATGGCCACGGTGATCCGCTCGCCGCTGCGCACGTCGCTGGCCTCGCTGCGCAGCGAGCAGAGCAACGGCAGCGTGCTCCACGACGCCGCGGCCGCCGCCGACAGCCCGGCCGGCACGCGCGGCGGCTTCGTGCTCAACTTCCATGCCGACGCCGAGCTCTCTGGCAAGAAGAAGGGCGGCCTCTTCCGCCGGGGCTCCCTCTTGGGAAGCATGAAACTGCGCAAGTCCGAGTCCAAGTCGTCCATCTCCAGCAAGCGCAGCTCGGTCCGCAGCGACGCGGCCATGAGCCGGATCAGCTCCAGCGACGCCAACTCCACCATCAGCTTTGGCGACGTCGACTGTGACTTCTGCCCGGTGGAAGACCACGTGGACGCCACCACCACGGAGACCTACATGGGCGAGTGGAAGAACGACAAGCGCACCGGCTTCGGCATCAGCGAGCGCTCCAACGGTATGAAGTACGAAGGCGAGTGGGCAAATAACAAGAGGCACGGCTACGGCTGCACTGTCTTTCCTGACGGCTCCAAGGAAGAGGGGAAATACAAAAATAATATTCTGGTCCGTGGAATAAGAAAGCAGCTGATACCAATAAGAAATACAAAAACTAGGGAGAAGGTGGACAGAGCGATCGAAGGCGCACAACGGGCGGCCGCGATGGCAAGAACCAAAGTGGAAATAGCAAACTCCAGGTATGTAAACGCCGGAGGGGTGGTACTGCCCGGGTCTTTGGAAATGGTAGGATATCAGATAATCTGTGTGTGTCAGTCCTTTGGCGGCATAGGTTCCAGAACCAGAAGTGGAAAAGGATTCAGCCCGATGGAATGAGGCAGAAATGTACCTGAAACTTCTGAAACTCTCCATCCTGAAAAAGTGTTGAAGGCGCATTGCGGTCCCCTTCCTCTTAAAATTACTTCCTTAATACTAAACATGATTTAGTTCACTCAGTGTCTATGTACGTTTCCCAGAGTCCAGAAAGTTACCTTTTTTAAAAAAAGACAAAAAATGTACCCCTGAAATACTTCCAGCGAGAACATCATAGTACATGGTGTGCTGGGGAAAAAAAATCCATCCACATGGAAACCTACCCAGTGTAGGTGAACCGTTTTATTCTAACATTAAAGTTGCAGGTGTGTACAACTCCTCCCTAGAAAATTACCCTCATTTATAACATTCACATTCTGTTTATCGATGCCTTCTAGGTGAAATTGGTTTTGAGCAAGTGATCAAAGTCTAAATAAGGCAGAAATGGAGAGTTACATGACAAAATCCGTCAAGCATTCTTTGAACAACAGAACTCACCTGCATGGGAAAGGCAGAGGGATTGGGGCTCAGCAAAATCCCCCCCATTCTAGGCAAGAAAGATTAGCTCACTGGTGTATTAAAAGGAAGGGGGTGGGGAGAGCCTGACACGGACAGATGGGACTGTCAGTGTGCCAAGTTTGAAAGAAAGAGCGGTAGAGAAGGGCTGGAGTGAGTAGGAGAAAGCAGTGAATAATAGATTGAGAAGTGCGGTGTATGTGGGCACAGAAGGTCCATGCGCCTAAAGTTTTACCATTAATAGCTGGATTCAAGCATTCAACCAGGAAGATGGACAAATTGGGAATAGAAAATTTTATTAGGGATGGATGTCATATGTTAGACAAAAATGAAAAAGGGCCGGTTATACATGGAAAACTTTATTCTTAGGCTTATTTAAGCAAATACTGACTGGCCCCAGTTCTGTGTGATTTGCAATATACGTTTAGCACAGAATGTTGAAAATCCTTTTCTTGCCTTAGTAATATTCTCCCACTGAAGTAAACCTCCTTATGAAACCAAAGACTCGTAGCATGTCTTCAAACTTTAATTCTTAACGTTAAATTAATAAGCCCTGTCTTTTCTTTGGTGGAGTCATGTGAAGTTTCTGATGTTCAGGCTTTTAATATACAAAAATGGCCATTTCATTTTCTTCAACTTAATATTTCCAGACATCTGAAATTTCTTTTTAAAACATGTTCCTGTTTTATGGCTACTCTTTACTTTTAAGTGTCTGACACACTGGAAACTGGAGGATGTCTTGTGTTTTGCAATATTTTTAGATATAAAAGTGCTCAAGATTTACATCTCTATCCCAAGCTGACCCTGTTTTAAAGTTAATATTGCCTGTTAATAAGCACAGACTTTGAGGAAGGGTCTTTCCTCTTTTCTCTTCTGAGCATCGTTTATTTTAGATCATGGTTTTCTGTGATCACCAAGCATTGCATTGACTTGTTTTTCACGTTACTTGCAGGTGGGGTACTTGGCACATGTAACCTTGCTAGCCTTCGTGGCCCTCAGCTAACTTTTAGAGCTAGTGAGATACTCTTTGTTAGTTCTTAGTCTCTAATTTGAATTGCACTCTTGGCTTCTTCCCTTTTATTGTCACCTAGTGATATACAAGAGGTAATTCAGTCTTGGCAGGTGAAAAATGAACCTATGCAGGACATTCTAGCAAATGAATTTCTTATGCTTGCTTTAATTATTGACTTTTATGATTAGTTTAAATTCGAGGAACCTACATAATGAAAGGTTGTGATGCAAAGATCTCTGATTATAACAGTTTCATAAAACTCTTATCCAGGTCCTAGCTTGCCACAGTCTCTCTGTAGAAAGTCTTTGGGGGAGGAGGGTGTTACAGTCTGCGAGTATTGTGTTGTAATAGTTTATAATCAATGAACATCTTAAGACCTTGTTCTAACTAGCTTAAGACCTTGTACTAACTAGCTTGTTAACTAAGCTAGTTAACTACTTCTTAAGATTTCACTTGGCTTTTTAAAAAATGCTCAGTTCATTTTGGTAAGTGACATAAGTCCATCACAGAACATATATATTGCATAATTCTGCTTATAGGAAGGATCTGTAATGGTCCAACATATAGAAGCAATGAAATGGTGGTTGCAAGGTGCTGTTCCAAGGTATAAAGTTTCATGTTAAGCAAAAATAAGTCCTAGAGCTTGCTCCCTCATTGTGCCTGGAGATAATACTGTGAAAAATAAGTGAAAGTGTTAGTCACTAAGTTGTGCCCAACTCTTTGTGACCCCATGAACTGTAGCCCACCAGGCTCCTCTGTCCATGGAATTCTCCAGGCAAGAATACTGGAGCAGGTAACCATTCCCTTCTCCAGCAGATCTTCCCAACACAGGGATTGAATCTGGATCTCCTGCATTGCAGGGAGATTCTTTACAGTGTAAGTATTGGGCCCTTAAGGTTTAATAGGGTAGATTTCATGTTAAGTATTCTTACTACAATTAAAAAAAAATACTCTTTCAGTGACACAATAGGCAAAAAAAAAGTCACCCTGTTAACCTTTTATATTTTACTGTCACTGTTTTAGTCTCTTTCCAGATTCTGCTTTAATGACTTCTCCAGATACAGTGAATTACAACTTGCTCAGTCTTTCCTGGCCCCTCTCGCAGTTGTTATTTACTTAATGTGTTTTTGTCTTTAAAAAGTAATCAAAGGTTTAAGAACATAAAGACACTCTTCCCCTTTCCCTGCCCCTTTTTCTGCCCCAATGATGGCAGAATAAGAACTAGAAAGTAAGACTCCTGGCAGCGGCCACTGTTGAAATCACTGGTTCACCATTAGCAGCAAAGGGAGATGATGTATTAATAGTTACTGACCACTTCAGTTTGCCTGACTGGTAGTGTTAATTATTGTTGTATTGCCGTTATTTCTTGTGCTATAGAGATTGTTGCTTGTTTCTGAAATCCCAAGGAAATGGGTCCACCTTTGTACCATCACCTTGTTTTAGCTTGAAGCAAAGCCTTTGAGGGAAAACGATTGTACTCACCAATAATGGTGGCTCAGGGAAATCAGGAGACATGGTGCCAACTAACTTCAGCCCAAAGAATCAGGAAAGCACAGTAAATCTCTGGATCTTTACTTCTTAGACGAGGCAGTGGTGCATCATCCTAGGAAACACAAGAAGCGTATTTCTGACGTCTTATTATGGACCCCTGTTTATTTCTTCTAGATCAGGGATTATGAGGCTCACCTAAGAGGTAGTAGATGATAGAAATGATGCAGCAGTCTGTAGATACTGAGTTTCCTTGCAGGTTGGCATTTAGAGTTAGAACTTTAAGGGATGCTAATCATTCGCTGGCTCCTATAACTTTTCTGTTCTAATTCCAAAAGTACCATGTTTATAAGATTTAACAGAATGTTTTGCTCCCCTCTTGCCTTGGTCCTGAGGGTAAAAATCATCCCATGGAATTAATTTAGTGTCTCAACCTTGATTTTAAAGAAACATTCAGGAGGAAGGGGAGCAGCCATGTACATCTCAAGCTCCTCATTTATGGAGGCAGAGTCTGAGGCACTGCTTGGGATCACCTCACCCTCCCTGACATATCGTTTGCTTTTCTCATTTGGTCATTTATTTACTCCACTAACTCTTGACTTCAGTAATTCCTTAAGAAAGACATTCATATGACTGTTCCTCAGGAAAAATATTTTAAGGAAGGATTTTAACGTGAGGCATTTGGTTGAAAGACAGCAAATAAGTGACCCTTGGAGAGCCACACTTCTGTGGAAATGAACAGATAATTTAGGAAGGGGTATAGACAAAAAAAAAAACAGCTTTGTAGTGTCTGGGACTTAGAGGAAGTTGTTGTCATTTAGTCACTAAGTTTTGTCAACTCTTTTGTGACCCCATGGACTGTAGCCTGTCAGGCTCCTCTGTCCATGGGATTTCCCAGGCAGGAATACTGGAGTGAGTTGCCATTTCATTCTCTGGGGGATTTACCGACCCCGGGATCAAACCCCCATCTCCTACATTGGCAAGTGGATTCTGTACCACTGAGCTGTCAGGGAAGCCCCTTAGAGTAGTTATCTGCTGTACGGGGGGAAGAGCTGTGATGAAAAGGCCTAAAGCAATTGAGAACCATAGGTGCTTGTTTATGTAGTCTGATAGTGTCAGATCAGAAGAAAGAACTCTAAGGGAGGACGGAGCTGAGTGGGAGTGTCCCTAACCCACTGACTGTGGCCAGTCTCACTGCAGCTAGTTGGGCGGTGGGCTTGGAGGCCCCCAGGACCTCCTAGTCTTCAGGACAGGACCCCGGTCTAGCCTAGTTTCATAGAAACACATGTGCCATTTCTCTGTTCATCTTCTCTTTAGTCTCAAAAAATCTAATCTCCTGTTGACAGTATGCTGACTCCAACCCAACTGAGGCTTCTGGGAAAGGGGGAGGTGTGGGGACAGACAGACGGACACACACGCAAAAGAAGTGTCATTGATGGGACAGTCCGGTTAGTGGGGTGGGACCATCTGCTCTCAGCCTCTCCCCAACCATCAGTGCCGCTTCCGCTGGTAATGGCAGCACCTTTACCGTGTGCTGTCCGCTGCCCAGTCCTGCTGTGCTTGTTGCAGGAGTCACTCGGGGGAGGGGGGCGTGTGTGGACGCAGCCAGATAGCACACGGACAACCTCAGGACCAAGGGGTCTGGTGAGCTTGCTGTGTCCATTTGCTGAACCAGAGATTAGAGTCCCTACTTGCCAGTTTCAAACTTACATATTAAAATGACATAATATTTTTGTTTTAATCCTACAGGAAAAATCTATTTCCCATACTTCTCTTTTAGAAAAAAAGAGACCTTACAATGTCATGCCACTCTCTCTTTCCTCATTGCCCAGGATGACTCAGCTACGACAGGTCTCCTTCAGGAAACTCTTCGCTCATCCCTCCCCATGCCTGGAGCCCCTGCCCAGCTCCCCTGGCCAGCTGCTCGGGGTGCTCCCCACCCTGGTTTAGACCTAAAACCTCCTCTTCACAGAGGGTCTCCCTACCCCGCCCCCTCCCACCCCACTGCATCCCCCCAGACCGGACCCCTCCCCCCTGCCCCCGCAATCAGTCTGCATCGTCATTGTTTCAGTACATTTGTGTTGTGTTTTTTTCCCCAACTGGACTGGAGAGCCAGGCCCTGAGGGCGGCTGGGCTCAGATCTGTAATTCCCAGCAGCTAGTTTAGATCAGGGCACTTTTATAAGAGCTCTAGTAAATATTTGATGAATGAGTGAATTAAATCCTCACTGCTTTGGGTTTGAACGCTGCCAGTGCTGCTAATTCCGTTTTGCCGGACGTTTTGAAACCGCAGTTCTCAGGCAGGAAACCTGCTTCTCACAATTCATCATTGTATAATCTGGCAATAAAGGAAGTGCGGAAAATGCAAAGGTGTGTGTTGCAGCTGTCCTTTTCCCTAATTAGGTCAACATCATTAAAGTGTCAAAGCTAAAGCAAAGCCAGGGAATACGAGCTCCTGGTTAAGCTGAACTGCTAACTCCTTTTTTCATGGGTATGAGCTGGTCAGGAATACCTGTGAGCACTTACCTAAACAGATGAGAAATTTCCAGAAAGTCAGCTTTTACTAACTGCAATAATGTTGGCTAATCTTTCATAGATGACATCACCAAAACTTGTGATAAGGCAGAACATAAGAGCTTATTGTCTTTTAGAAATCTAAGTTTGCTAAATATTCAGCTGTTGCCTTTTGAAAGTTTTTCTTGTCCAGCGATTTTGGGGTCATTTTTCGTATTCATTCAAATAAGTAAATACAAGATCAATGGAACAGCCTCTCACAAAATTACTCGACTGGATTCATCCTTCGCTTATTAGTAATTAAAACCCAAATTCAGCCATGAGTCAGTGTGCGTTATGGATCCAGATTAAATTTATTGCCACCAATTATAGGGAAAAGCTCAATTTCTGCCACGTGATTGTGAAGGGCAAGGAGTTTGAGATTCTTAAATTCTGTTGGACAAGAAGATTCTCTCTTTTGCAAATTGATACTATATAGTTTATCTTCTGTATTTATGTATTTTCAGTAATGTTAGTGGCCACATCATATCTTTAAAAACAATTTTAGGTTACCTTTTCCGTGAGTTTTTTTGTTTCTTCTATGGGTGCTCTGTTTAATTTTCCACTATTAGCGAAAAGTGGTTTTTTTTGTAGGAAGCTGAATTTCTTACAATGCCTCGTAAGTCATTTTAATGAAAAGTCTGTTAAAAAAGTAATTTGTGGGGAAGTCACCTAAAATATGGGAATTTACACCAGAGGAGAGAACTGGCATTTTCTTTAGTTGGGGCTCTTGTGTTCTTCCGTATCTGCTTTTGCTGTCTGTCACCCTTTGTCTGTCTGCTCTCACCAGCAGCCCCCTACAAGCAAATTTCAGAGGCTTGATTAAAACACTCAGGCCCTGAGGTGCAGAAAAATTACTATGAGTGGGGATTGATGCTTGACTTTTTCTGTGTGGGAGGGTCATTTTAAGGGTTGAATGAGAGAATGGGTATCATGGGACTTTAACCTGTACATCACTATGTCTAGTTAACATTTTAGAAAGTATGTTGCCCTTTCGGGTGCCATTCCCCAAAGGGAAGATTGATGGGAGACTGAGAAGCCAGACTAAGAAGGAGGAAGGGAAGGAAGGCTTGGGAAGCAGAAATAGGGCTAAGTAAAAGGGAAAGAATTAAGTTTACCAAGCTTGACCACCTTTGTGCAGATGTTTGCGTGTGTGTGTGTCTGTCTGTCTGTCTCCACACCCACCCCTTTCCCAGAAGCCTCAGTTGGTTTGGAGTCAGCATACTGTCAACAGGAGATTAGATTTTTTGAGACCGAAGAGTAGATGAACAGAGAAATGGCACATGTGTTTCTATGAAACTAGGCTAGACCGGGGTCCTGTCCTGAAGACGAGAGGGCAAGGACTTCATTTTGTTGGGGTGTATTCATGTAGGCCACTATTACCCTTAATGTGTGTTATGGTTTCATATTGCACATAAAAGTTTTATTTCTTATTTTAATTGTTTTACTTGGCTGCACCAGGTCTTAGCTGTGGCATGTTAACTCTTAGCTGCAGCATGTGGGAGCGAGTTCCCTGGCCAGGGAAGGAACCCCAGTCCCCTGCCTTGGCAGCTTGAAGTCTTAGCCACCAGGCCACCAGGGAAGTCCCTGTATTGCCCATTTGAAAAGTTTTAAGTACTTGTTTCTCCTTTTTACCAAAGATTACCCATTTCCCACGGGAGCAAGTGAGGCGCATGCTCTGCTTTCCTCACTTTCTTCTCCAGGCTGTTGAAAGACACACTTCTTTTTCCTATCACAAGGCCCAGGACTTCTTAAGGGGCCCAAGCAGTCATTGACAATTCTGCAGTGTGCCGAGAGACAGCTGAAACCACAAAGATGACCTCGGCGTCAGCCCTGTTGTGCCCACAGACAGAGGGCCGAGCCTGGCTATAATGCTTATCTAGAGGCCAAACTCAGGGACACAGAGCAGGCCCATGCCCGCTCCTCTCCTTCAGCTCTGACGTTACATAACTTGGTGGCTTAACAGGTCATTACACGTGACATCGGAACACACTGTTTCCCACACCTTATGAAGTGTTCTCAGGTCATCTTGTTTCTAAAGATCTTTCTTTAAAAAATTATTCATCCAGCTCTACCAGTGCCAGGCCCATTCAGAAACCCTGGGGCATTGAAGTGAGCCTGAGTTTTCATGATTAACAGGTAGGTCCAAGTAATTCCGATTTAATGAAACTCGGTCTTGGGCTGTCGTCCTGGGATGACCGCACAGTTGCCACACTCTAACGCCATTAGAAACATTCCTTTGAAACCCTGAATGGTGTAGGTACGGCTGTCCACTGTGGCTGAGCAGGGGCGGGTGAGAAGAAGGGTGCCGCGTGTGGTGTGAGTGGGACGTGAGGTGATAGTCAATTCTGCAGAGACCTACTTGGTGAAAACCAGCTATGAGGACCGGAGGGAAAAAAACAATCCAGGGTGATGAGAAGCTAGGTTTTGGGGACACAAGTTGGCCTGGTTTTAACTGCTGAAATCTGAGTTTGCAGCAGACAGTCCAGATTTCAGCAGATTCCATCTCAGTGAACTGTGAAAGATGACACTTGACCGATCCAGTCAATATGAAAAACGAAGGCAGCAGATACTTTTTAGTACAACTTGGTTGTAATGGAAACCACCCTACTGTACTGTTTACCGTAAGGCTGGAGGTGTGATTGCATTCGAGTTCCACCCCGTGGGCTCTGTGTGAACCTGTGCTTTGCCCTGGAGAAGCTCTGTTTAGGGGGCCAGTGGCAGAGCTCTGTGCGCGTGCTAACCTAGCGGGCAGACGCCTGGGAGCCGCAGCTGCCAGGCGGCCCCAGCACCCTGCTCACAACTTTCCATTATGGATTAAGCTGACTCTGCCAATCTCACTTTACTCAAGACACCAAACTGGACGCTTGCAAGACCAGCGCCTTGCAAATCTTTGAGATGCTTTTCTTATTATAGATGAAATATGAACATTGTGTTTAGGAACAGGATCCAACAAATGCCAAAGGTATTTATGTAAGTCACTCAGCTTTAGACCAATGGCCTCTTGAGACTACAACCAAATCAGCTTTTAATAATTTTGCCCTTCTATTTCGGTTGGTGTTTCATATTTATTCGTATAATATGCTCAACTCAGAATAAGCTGCTTTATCAGAAATTTAATTAAGGTGTGAGGAATCAAGATTGCCTTGAAAGTAGTACAGCTCTTTGAAGTCAAATCTTCTTAGAATTTCCCTGTGCACCCAAAGAAACTTTTTCAAGCCAAGTAAAATACAATTAATCCACTTTCTAGTATTTTAAAACCAATCAATTATGCTAGAGATAACGCATCATTTGTTATATTTTTTTTGTTGTTTTTTAAAAACTTTAAATGAGGTAAAATTTTTGTTAATTTTGTTCATTTGTGTCCAACTCTTGTTGACCCCGTGGACTATATGGGGCCACCAGGCTTCTCTGCTCATGGAATTTTCCAAGTAAGAATACTGAAGCAGGTTGTCACTTCCTACTCTAGGTTATCTTCCCAACCCAGGGATCAAACCCACATCTCTTGCAACTTCTGCGTTGGCAGACAGATTCTTTACCTCTAGTGCCACTGGGAAGCCTCTTTACGATATCAGGTCAATCAAATTTTGATCTCAGTTGCTTGGTCTAGATATCTCTGTCAGCTTCATTTTTTTAATACAGGTGAGGGAGCTTTTGGAATTAGTATTTCAAGATTTCATCTGTTTACTTCCATCTGTTAGGGGACAGGTTTGAGATTCATGGGGGTGGAGCTTCCTAGTCAAAACATGCTGAAAAATCCTGTGGGAGCTTGGTTTTAGGATTCAAGAGTGAGGATGGCGGAATGTCAGACGATGGAGCTCCATCCACGCTCCACCAGCCCTGGTCACTTGTTCGCACCTCCTCCAGCTCATCCCAGTGATTTCGGAGTCAGTTGAGCTATGGACTGACAAGTTACCTTGTAAAAGATGCAATTACCCTGAAAGAGTGGTACCTCTAACCCCAATCGTCAGTTAACACGTTAGTTAACATCTGGCCTAGAGTCCCAGAAAGGATACTTGGTTCTGTGTGTGCACGAATGCTCAGTTGCGTCCAGTTCTTTGCGACCCCGTGGACTGTCCTCCTCTCTCCATGTGAATTTCCCAGCAAGAATACTGGAATGGGTTGCCATTTCATCCTCCAGTGGATTGTCCAAACCCAGGGATTGAATCTATGTCTCCTACATTTCAGGGAGATTCTTTACCACTGAGCCACTTGGGAAGCCCACATACTTGGTTACCAGCCCATTTTATAAGGTTCTTATCTCAGTGAAATACTAATTCTGATTGCTCTTTGTAATATTCACCAATTTCTTACTGTGTAAATATAAAATTATGATTAGGGCCTAATTCAGTCATAGTGTCTGGTTGGTTTAGATTTTAAAAAGCAGTTACCTATTGGATGATTCACACCTTGCTATGAGTTTAGTTAGCGTGTGTGTGTGTGTGTGTGTGTGTAACTGTGAGAGAGACAGCGGGGTGAGGAGAGAGTCACTCAGTTGTGTTCAACTCTTCTGCGACCTCGTGGACTATAGCCCGCCAGGCTCCTCTGTCCATGGGGTTCTCCAGGCAAGAACACTGGTATGGGTTGCCATTCCCTTCACTGGGGGATCTTCCCAACCCAGGGATCGGTCCCAGGTCTCCCGCATTGCAGGCAGATTCTTTACCATCTGAGCCACCAGGGAAGTCCAGGTAGTACTTCAATTCAGTCGCTCAGTCGTGTCCGACTCTGCGACCCCATGTACTGCAGCATGCCAGGACTCCCTGTCCATCACCAACTCCTGGAGTCCACCCAAACCCATGTCCATTGCTGCTGCTGCTAAGTCACTTCAGTCGTGTCTGACTCTGTGTGACCCCATAGACGGAAGCCCACCAGGCTTCCCCATCCCTGGGATTCTCCAGGCAAGAACACTGGAGTGGGTTGCCATTTCCTTCTCCAATGTGTGAAAGTGAAGTCGCTCAGTCGTGTCCGACCCTTAGCGACCCCACGGACTGCAGCCTACCAGGCTCCTCCATCCATGGGATTTTCTAGGCAATAGTACTGGAGTGGCTTGCCATTGCCTTCTCCGCATGTCCATTGAGGAGGAGCTTAATCATAGGTTGGGGCTGGAGGCGAGATTCTGCAGGTGGTATCCAGCTGGGAACTAAAGGGTGTGTAGACATTTTACAGAAGATGATGGTGGATAGTGCAAATGGTCGGTGGCACAATGTAGTGGGGGTGCTGAAAAATGTTTGGTAAGGTTGGAAAAGAGGGTACTAGGTGGAGGGTGTTGAGAGATGAGGTGGAGAAGTGAGCAAGGGCTCCCTGACTTTTAAGGAGAAATTTGGACCTTATCCTGAAGACAGGAGAGAGCTATTGCTAGTTTCAGGCAAAAGAATTACATGATCAAATTCAGGAAAGATCACTCTGCTTGGAGGTGGTATAGAGATTGAAGGGTGGAAGGGGCAGGAAATAAGACTGGAGACAGATTAAGTAGTAATCGGCTAACTCGTAATCCTGGTAAGCACCCGCGGGCTGAGCTGAGCCATGGCAGTGAAGATGGGAAGAGGTGAATGTACGGGCAGAAGCCTCCCAGGCTGACTCAGGAGCCCCTGAGGTTTCTTGACGGTGCAGAGAACAGAAACGGGCGAGTCAGTGACTTGAGTTTCTGGCGTGGCCAGCCGGATAGACACCGGTCCAGTTTATGGAGACAGAGCAGGGAGGAAAGGACAGATGTAGAGAGGAGGAAGAATTGGGGTTTGTTACTTCTTGAGTTTTGAGGTGCTGGCACCGAAGACAAAAGGGGACTTGGACCTGGAACTCAGAAAGGTTTGTACTGTAGGTGGAGAACTCAAGACACTAGCCCTGAAAAGCAAAGACATTGATGAGGCCTACCACGAAAGAATTCCTTGTACATGATACTAGACACAAATTTTTTTTAAGAAGTAGCAGTAAAGCAATTCACACCTTAAGTGCTTGGGAGCCTTTTGCCTTAATGCAATGCAGGTATCAGAATGTCTGTTCCTGAATTTGTGAAATTATGCTTTCTAAGATTTGCACTCAAGGCACCTACCCACTGAGCAAGATCTGTGGGCCTGTTTCTGTCTTGACAACACATGGGAACAAAATATCATTCTCAGAAATTATTATGCTACAGAAGCATCATTGGGCAAACATTTACTTGGTGCCAGCTCTGTCCAGGCGTGGCATGAGGCCCTGGGAATAGAGAGATGATGTAAGAAACAAAACTTGTTGTGAAGATCGGGGGAACTGGCAGGTTCCTATGCACCAGGACAAGAGCTGGGAGCAAGGCAGGGCTGCACATGGGAGGGACCCAAGCTGGGCCACTTACAGTACAGTTTCCTGTGCTCTTTGCACAGGCGACTCTTGTCTGCCTGGGATGCTTTCCCTCCCAGGCCCCTTTCCTTTGCCTGGCCCCTGTGTGTCTTTTGCGGAGAAGGCAATGGCAAGCCACTCCAGTACTCTTGCCTAGAAAATCCCATGGATGGAGGAGCCTGGTAGGCTGCAGTCCGTGGGGTCGCTAAGGGTCGGACACGACTGAGCGACTTCACTTTCACTTTTCACTTTCACACTTTGGAGAAGGATATGGCAGCCCGCTCCTGTGTTCTTGCCTGGAGAATCCCAGGGACGGGGGAGCCCGGTGGGCTTCCGTCTATGGGGTCACACAGAGTCAGACACGACTGAAGTGACTAAGCAGCAGCAGCAGTGTGTCTTTTGTGATCACCCTCAAGATCCGTAGCAGGCCTAGACTAAGTTAGAAAAAGTTGATCAAATGTCTCTCCAAACATGTAATCTTCCATGACAGTAGGAATGCCAGCAGTATATATGCTAGTGTATGTAAGAATTGTATTGTGCTGAAGGGAAGATGACTACGCATTCTTTTAAAAAATATCAGAATGTTTAAATATTTAGTGGGGCTTCCCAGGTGGTGCTAGTCGTAAAGAACCCGCCTGCAAATACAGGAGATAGGAGTTTGATCCCTGGATTGGGAAGATCCCCTGGAGAAGAAAATAGCAACCTACTCCAGTATTTTTATTTGCCTGGATTTTAGTTTAAATTAAAAATTCTTGATAGGATCTGTAAGTTATGATTTTTGACAGTAGCAGAAATCCCATGAGCAGCATGTGGATTCAGAGACACGGAAGGTAGCTGTTGAGCAGTTAGTGAATTTTTTGGTGGTGTTTCCAGATTTGGCAGTAGTATAGATACTCCTCATATCACGCATCAGTGCAAACACCCTTCCCCTTTTGGTGTGAGGATAGCAGTTGGGGTGCTGCCTTTTGGCCACATGCAAACAGGTGTGTCTTGAGTAGTTACCTGGAGCCTGGACCCGTGCCAAGATCTTGTCATCAGTCATCTCCTCTCATCCCCATGGCAACGCTGTGAGCATGTGGGAAACCAAGGCATAGGAAGGTCACAGGCCAGTAGACGTCCTGTCAAGGGAGGATCCCAGGCAGCATCACCATCAGGACCCAGGGCTTTAGCCTCCGTTGGACTTGGCAGAGTGGGGTGGGATTTTTCCTTTACCCCACATGCTCTCTGCAGGCTCTTAAAGGAAGATCTGTCTGAAAGCAGAATTATGTAGTCATATAAATCACTGCAGGTGGTGAGTGCAGCCGTGAAATTAAAAGACGCTTGCTCCTTGGAAGAAAAGCTATGACCAACCTAGACAGCATATTAAAAAGCAGAGACATTACTTTGCCAACAAAGGGGTCCATCTAGTCAAAGCTTTGGTTTTTCCAGTAGTCATGTATGGATGTGAGAGTTGGACAATAAAGAAAGCTGAGCGACAAAGAATTGATGCTTTTGAACTGTGGTGCTGGAGAAGACTCTTGAGAGTCCCTTGGACTGCAAAGAGATCCAACCAGTCCATCCTAAAGGAAATCTGTCCTGAATATTCATTGGAAGGACTGATGCTGAAGCTGAAACTCCAATACTTTGGCCACCTGATTTGAAGAGCTGACTCATTTGAAAAGACTCTGATGCTGGGAAAGATTGAAGGTGGGAGGAGAAGGGGATGACAGAGAATGAGATGGTTGGATGGCATCACCAACTCAATGGACATGAGTTTGAGTAAGCTCTGGGAATTGGTGATGGACAGGAGGCCTGGCGTGCTGCAGTCAATGGGGTTGCAGAGAGTTGGACACAACTGAGTGATTGAACTGAACTGAACTGCATTTTGGTCTTCCCTGATGGCTCAGTGGTAAAGAACCTTGCCTGCCAGTGCAGGAGATGCAGGTCCAATCGCTGGGTCAGAAAGAACCTCTGGAGAAGAAAATGGCAACCCACTCCAGTATTCTTGCCTGGAGATGGACAGAGGAGCCTGGCGGGCTACAGACCAGACGGTCACACAGTCAGGTACTACTTAGCGACTTAACACACAGACGTGTACTGCATTTTGCCACTATTCCATTTAACAGATATTATTCATTCAGCAGCCACAAATCTTGTGTCGGAGACGAGCATAAATAGATAATGTCAGTATAACATCAGAAATTCTGAGAAAAACCTGGAAACATGAAAGAAGAGGAAGAACACCAAACACACGTGGGGTCTTCAGGGAGTGGGGCTGAGCGTGAGCTGTGGAGATGAGGCAGGAAGCAGGTGCTGGCAAGCTCCTTTTGCCTGGAGCATCTTGGGGAAGACAGCATGTAGGGAATGTGCCCAGGGTGAGTTCCTCCAGGCAGTGGGGCGGAAGGGTAGTGCTCCCCCAGGTGTGCTCCATCCACCGCCGGGCAGACCCCAAGGGCTGCTGAAAAACCCCGGGTCCTGTGCCTGGTCCTGAATTAGCACACCTTTGGGTGAAGGCCAGAGATCTGCCTTTCACAGCCTTCCCAAGTTATCCTCAAGTCTGCTCGCGTGTGCTACATTGAGATATCACAGGAACGAGGTCTTAAAGGCTTGGGAGCTGAGTTTTCAACTGCTGGCCTTGGGGAGTCTTTGAAGGAATTCGAGCAGGGAGCCGTCTGCCTTTGAGATGGATTTAAGTACGGTGAAGACTGGAGGCATGGTCTGTGGAGAAGAGAAAAACTCAGTCAAGGGTGGGAGTAGTAGCGAAGCAAGGGATAAAAGGAGCCGAAGTGGATGAACTGGAAGTGGGGGCTGAAAGGCAGAGGCAGACCTTAGACATGTGTCTGATGCTCTAATGCCCCTGAATCACATTAGCAGAAAGTGTCATTCATTCCCAGAATATGGGTGATTTATTTCAAACAGTGAACAAGTAATCTTTCCAGGTCTCTCGTTCTTACCGATACCATAGGAGTAAGGAAGTGGGAAGCCAGACGAGACGAGACCCTCACAGAACGCCCCAGTCTGGGTCTCCACCGTTGAGTGAGTTCACCTACTTTGCCTGTTTTTTTGTTTTGTTTTAAATAAAGGGCAGCTTTTTTTTTTTTTTTGGCTGCTCTGGGTCTTCGGTGCTGTGTGTGGTCTTTCTCTAGTTGTGGAAAGCAGAGGCGTCTCATTGCGGTGCCTTCTCTTGTTGCAGCTCCATGGTTCTGGAGTTCCAGGGCTTCGGTGGTTGTGGCACATGGGCTTAGTGGCCCCTCAGCATGTGGGATCTTCCCAGGCCAGGGATTGAACCCATTTCTCCTGCATTTTCAGGGAAATTCTTAACCACTGGACCACCAGGGAAGTTCCCTTTGCCTGTTTTTGAACCTTGATTTCCCATCACTCTGCTAACAGTGCTTCTTACAGAACTCAGTCCGTGAGCAAACCTAGTGAAACAGCACTGACATTTTCCTTTTCCAGCTCCAGACTTGTCCGCAATCAGAAGATGAGGGATTGCAAGGGGAAATGCATAACTGTGTAAATTGTTAGAAAGAAAATTGTAGTGAGGAGTGTCTAACCAAAATCGAAGCTGTTTTGGAGCACCCTTAGCATACCAGTGAGCCTCAGTCATGTCAGAGGTATGTTAGATGCTCACACATTTAGCACTGCACTGGCCCTGAAGGGGAAGAGGAAATGTGAGTCTAACCCTTCCCTCCCCCTGCCACACACACAAGCTTAGAGTTGACGGGCGGTAACCCGTACTCCTAGGAAGCAGTTAAATAATTGCACAGAGTACTTCGTTGAGTCAGCTGTTAGCACTCTCCCTCCATTCCATGCAGGTTTTGAAATAAATTAAAATCTCTCAATGGTTAGTCTTACGGGTATCAAAAGGAAATAATTGACTGTTCATAAAGCAGTCGTACAGAGTTTTTACTTGGCCTCATATCCTAGTAGTATTTTTTTGTTGTTTTTTTAATGTTACTGTATAAATTTGACAGTGAAAGCACTTTTCAGAATTATGCTATTCTTGAAACTGAAACATTCGCTCAGTCCTGTCCGACTCTGTTACCCCATGGACTGTAGCCCACCAGTCTCCTCTGTTCATGGGATTCTCCAGTCAAGAATACTGGAATGGGTAGCCATTCCATTCTCCAGGGAAGCTCCCGGACCCAAGGGACGAACCCGGGGCGCCCTTATTGCAGGTAGATTCTTTTCTACCGGAGCCACCAGGGAAGTCACTCTTCTTCCGTTCAGTTCAGTCACTCAGTCGTGTCCAACTCTCCACGACCCTATGAGTCACAGCCAGGTCTCCCTGTCCATCACCAACTCCCGGAGTTCACTCAAACTCATGTCCACAGAGTCGGTGATGCCATCCAGCCATCTCATTCTCGGTCGTCCCCTTCTTCTCCCGCCCCCAACCTTTCCCAGCATCAGAGTCTTTTCCAGTGAGTCAACTCGTCGCATGAGGTGGCCAAAGTATTGGAGTTTCAGCTTTAGCATCAGTCCTTCCAATGAACACCCAGGATTGATCTCCTTTAGAATGGACTGGTTGGATCTCCTTGCAGTCCAAGGGACTCTCAAGAGTCTACTCCAACACCACAGTTCAAAAGCATCAACTCTTCGGCGCTCAGCTTTCTTCACAGTCTAACTCTCACATCCATACATGACCACGGGAAAAACCATAGCCTTGACTAGACGGATTAGAATAACCTTCAACTCATTGTTGGCATTATTAAAATGCGGTTTTAAAGTAAGCAGTCAGTAATGTTTAGCTGTATAAATGACAACAAGGAGAAGAAGAGCTCATTTAAAGGTTTTCCCTTTCTTTTGCTTTGGAATCTTCAGTAATGCATTCACTTTGTGGCATGGAAGTTCAGTCACTAAACTTTATTGTTTAGAAGTTTTCTTTAAATTAAAGTTGCTATATTTGTAATTGTACAGGGCCACTGCTGTATTAGGTGCCTAGTAATAAGACTTTAAAGATATTTCCAGGAAAGTATAGGCATCAGCCAACAAAATAAAACAAGTCTTAGACATCCCCCATAGAGTGTCTATGTAAACATATATGTATAGGAATGTTGGCCCTAAAGGAAGGCCCAGTAAGGAGAAAAGGGGGAGAAATTAGGCAGCTTGAATAAAGAGGTAGGGGTTCTCGGTATAACTGGTGTGTCTGGTGCCAGATGGAACTGGTCTGGCATGATTTCATAAGGGATTTGAGCCTTGAGCAACATATTGTTGTTGCTGTTTCGTCGTTAAGTCACGTCCGACTCTTCTGCGACCCCATGGACTGTAGCCCACCAGGCTTCTCTGTCCATGGGATTCTCCAGGCAAAAATACTGGAATGAGTTGCCATTCCTTTCTCAGGGGATCTTCCAGACCCAGGGATCGAACCCACATCTCCTGCACTGCAGGCAGATTCTTCACCGCTGAACCACAGAGAAGCCCTGAGCAACATTTTAAAGGGACACAAAGGCATGATTTGTCACAGAGGCAAACAGATTTTTGCCAGTTGGAGAAAGAAAAGCATATCTGATGATTCACAGCCTGAAGAGAAAGAAGAACTGCTTAAAGGCAGTGAGGATCACCAGTGCTCATTATCTGTGTGCAATTCTGCCCTGTGGCTTGCTGGAGTAATCTTTCATAGCCTTATTAATCATCTAATGTTCTGTGTTCATGTTCCCTAACAAGTTCCATTGTCAATAAAACCTGAAACAAGGCTCTTTCACGGGCAGATGCATCACTTTCACCCTCATCCTACTGCCAGAAGCAATGATCCAGAAAGTTAGTAAATTTGGGGAGGGCAGTCATGGTGTTGCCCTGAAATTCCTCAAAAATTAATGCTGCCGATTTGTAGAAAAAAATAAAAACACTGAGAAAGTAGGAGGCAGGAACTGCTGGATAGATCCCTGCTGTCAGATTCAGACTCCAGAGCTTCATCTCCTCTTGAGAAATCTTACAAATGTTTGTACAAAAAAATGCACTCAAGCCCCTTCTGTATCTCGCACTACCCTGTGACATATTTAAGTGTTTTGCTTTGCAGTGGTGTAGAGCACAGCTGAGTCATGGTGGGAGAGAAAGGAGAGCAATTAGATAAGGGGGGAGCGCTGCCTGTTAAAGGAGCCTGAAAGCACTAATCAGGTGTTATGCAACACACAAGTGGAAAGTGTTTCAGAGTTCTGAGGAAGTTAGTAACATGAGCAAGACAGCATGTGAGGAGAGGGATTCTAGCCGCCACGCACAGCGTGGATTGCAAGCAGCAGAAGTTGGGACGGGACCATCAGGACATGAATAAGTCAGTACAGGCATAAAGGACTTGGTCCTTGAAATTTATGGAGGAGAACTCATCATGTATACAAGTGGTTGTGTAGAAGGGACTTCAGGCTCTCAGGATCTGAGCAGAGTTAGCAGAGAGCACAAGAACACCGTGAACGATGATGGAGACACTTTGGGGAGGAGCTTTCAGTTTATGGACCTTGAAGGAGGAACGAAACAGAGAGATGAGATTTCTCTAAGAATGGCACTTTGAAGCCTTGTGCATTTAAGAGCTTCCAAGGAAACGACAGCGTGAGAATCAAAGATTTGCGTTGTTATTTGTAACAAAGTCATTAGGAAAATGAATAGAGAGGGCGGAGGTAGAGAAATTTATTAGGAAGTGTCGGAAATAGTGACCCGTGTTTGGGAAGCAGGGAATTATTTTATGCTAAGATAAGATACTGAACAAGATTTGGTTATGGTTATAGCTAACATCTCTATTTGCATAATTTCACTGTCAGAAATCAAAGTAGCAAATCTGTTTTGTTTTTTATTTTAATTTTTTTAACACCAAAAAACATTTTGTATTGGGGCATAGCCAGTTAACAATGTTGTGGTAGTTTCAGGTGAACAGTGAAGTGACTCAGCCATAATAGACATGTATCCATTCTCCCCCAAACCCCACTCCCATCCAAGGATGGCATGTGGCATTCAGCAGAGTTCCATGTGCTACGCAATAGAGCTTTGTTGGTTATCCATTTTAAATATAGCAATGTGTACGTGACCTTCCCAAGGTCGCTAACTACACCTTCCCCCTGGCAAACGTAAGTTCATTTTTCTGTCTGTAAGTCTCTTTCTGTTTTGTAGATACGTTCAGTTGTATCATTTCTTCTTAGAGTCCACATGTAAGGGGCATCATATATTTCTCTTCTGTCTGACTGACTTCACTCATATTTTTATTCTATTAAGAGACTAGTCATCAAAATATCTAGATGATTAGCTATACCCTAGTCATAGCTCTCAGTAACTGATTAACTTCACCTGCTGCGTGGTGTCTTTAAGTCCACAGAAGAGAATGAAATTAATATCCGTGATTTTCTTTGCCAGATGCTTAGAAAAAGGGCATCTTTCATTTTTTCCCTATTTGAAACATGACTTTTGTCTATGGATTTATTTATAATTATCAGCTGGGAAAACTACATTTAGTATGAAATACTCAAACAAAAATAAATCTGCTTATATCTTTATAAATCCAGTGAAGTAAGCCAAGGAGTCAAAAAGTTCTTTTAAATAATGTACTGGCAGCTAATTATAGGCTTCCCAGGTGGCTCAGTGGTAAAGAATCCACCTGCCAACGCGGGAGACACGGATTCAATCCTGTCAGATAGATTCCCTGGAAAAGGAAATGGCAGGCCACTCCAATATTCTTGCCTGGGAAATCCCATGAACAGAGGAGCCTGGTGGTCTGCAGTCCGTGGGATTGCAAAGAGTTGGACACGACTAAGCATGCACACACTAGTAACTAACATCCATGTTTCAGGTATTTTTCCTGATTAAATTTATAGTTATATTTGGAAGTGTTTTTAAAACTGTGTTAAAAAGTGACCTGCATTACAAAAAATAAGTATGCAAAATAAGGAAAAGAAGCACGTGACCTACATGAAGATACATATCTTAATAATTTAAAAAAGTGGAAACTGCAGTGTATAATTTCAGGCCCCAGCTTTATCGTCCAGGGTTTACCTGTAGAAGGACATCAGTAGGCATGTTCCCTGTGTGCAGTAGGGAGGACGGGGAACAGAGAGTGAGTTAGGAATCCTGAGAAGATCACTTGTGTTCAGCTTAGGATCCAAACTAAGAGAGTGCTAGAGGTTGGTTTTGTGTTAATAATGTTCCATGATACCATCTAGGGCTTCCCAGGTGTCTCTAGTGGTAAAGAATTTGCCTGCCAGTTCACGTAACAAAAGAGACATGGGTTCAATCCCTGGGTCAGGAAGATCCCCTGGAGGAAGAAATGGCAACCCACTCCAGTATTCAGTCCATGGGGTTGCAGAAGAGTTGGAAACAGCTAAGCGTGTGCACACACACACAGTGATAACAGCTACAGCTTTTCTTTCTCTGGCCCCTACTCTTGACTCATTGTGGATTTGTTTGATCGCCTCTCTGACTTGTAATAGAAAATCCACCTGGTCTTCAAGAGCTGATGTGTCCAGAGGTCCAGTCCAAGCTCCCTGCATATCCTTAGCAAGTCCCTGCTTGAAAGGGCCTTCTCTTAAGCAAAATCTGACCCACCAGGTGAGAAATCACAGCTCCTGCTAGAAAACAGGCAGGTGTGGAGGTGCTTACTGAGGTCCAAGGGTCACTGTCAAGCAGTCTTGTCTTTCCATTGAGAAGAAACTGGTTACTGCTTCTAGTGTGTCAACAGTTTTTCTTAATGCTTATAAAACAGGATGATATGAAAAGAAAAAATATTCTTAATTAAACTATGATCATTTCTTAAGTGAATCAAAATATAAAGATGTTTATATCATAAATTCTTCAAAGATAATTTATTCTTTCAACATTAAGGGCTATATTGAATCACACTTTATAATTTTTGTCTCTATGAGGACTCTGAATTAGCCAGAGATGTGAAAGTTTAAGCTTTTCAAGTCATAGGAATTAAGGAGGGATACCTTTGTAGGAAAATGAAATTTTTAGGCAAATTGAGATGTTTACAGTTTCTGCACTAAATAGGTATAAAGACCTTTAGGAACTTAAGGTAGTCTGTGCAAAACTAGATTTTCTCATGACATTTTCAGGGGTTTTTTCCTCCCAATTTTCTGTTCCTCCTTTCTCCCATCTATTGCATCTCTGATTCGTGTGAAATTCTTCTCACTTAAATTCTAAATAATCTTTGGAAGTCCTAATTAATAAACACTGAACCAGTGAGCTGTAAAAGCCATACTTTTCCTCATAGTTAAGCACAAATCTAAAGCAAGCTAGAACCATTTTCATAAGAATTCTGAGGGGTGTACCTGGAATGAAATGTTTACTTATCCTACACACATGGAAAGAAAATGACATTCATGAGCAGGTCCTTTTTAGACTTTAGAGGACTCAGTTCAGTTCAGTTCAGTCGCTCAGTCATGTCCGACTCTCCGCGACCCCATGAATCACACTGATGCTTATTAATATATACAATGGGCTTCCCCTATGGCTCAGCTGGTAAAGAATCAGCCTGCAGTGCAGGAGACATGGGTTTGATCTCTGGGTCGGGAATATTTCCCCAGAGGAGGAGATGGCAACCCACTCCAGTATTCTTGCCTGGAGAATCCCATGGATAGAGAAGCCTGGTGGGTGACAGTCCATGGGGTCGTACAGAGTCAGACATGACTGAAGTGACTTAGCACAATATATACTATATAGCTAATAAAAACAATTCAGTTTTTAAGTCTTGTATGGACCCTGGCACAGGTGTCAAGACGTTGGCTCTCTAAATACTTGGTTTTGATTGCTCGGTCATCTTTAGGTTGGTATTCTTTCTTTGAGATTTAGAATCCTCGTACAAGGCTAAGGTCCAGTCAGGTTTCTGACAGTTCCTCTATCGTGTGTGTGTGTGTTCAGTCATGTCCAGCTCTTTGTAACCCCAGTGGACTGTAGCCTGCCAGGCTCCTCTGTGTATGGGATTTTGCAGATGAGAATACTAGAGTGAATTGCCATTACCTTCTCCATAATACTGCATACATGTATTTTTAGCTTTTTGAGCTGAGGAAACCACAGGGCAAAGGTTAGGGTGAAAACTGGATGATGGAGAGGTCTCTCGTGTTTCTTCGGCTCAACTGTTATTGTCATTTATGTCCACCTGGTTCCAGGGCACAGAGAGGCAGTCCAAGCTATTAATGGGCTTCCCTGGTGGCTCAGACTGTAAAGAATCCACCTGCAATGAGGGAAACCTGGATTGGATCCCTGGGTCCGGAAGATCCCCTGGAGGAGGGAATGGCAACCCACTCCAGTATTCTTGCCTGGAGAATCCCACGGACAGAGGAGCCTGGCAGTCTACAGTCTTTGGGGTCGCAAAGAGTCGGACATGACTGAGCGAGTAACACTTTCACTTTTAAGCTATTAGTGGTTGAGAACAGACACTGCACCTGCAGTCCAGGCTCATGTCCTGGTCCTGCCAGTGGTGTGTCATGGGCAAGCCACTGGACCTCTCCAGGCCTCACGCCCCCCCAGCTGCACATGGGGGTGTGATGGCTTCTCCCAAGATTGTCTCCAGGGTTAAATGAGGATCATCAGTTTAAATGGAAAGTGGATGATAACAGTTTCATGTTAGTGTCAGTTCTGTTTTCATTTTGACGCTCTCGAATACATGCTCTCTGTAGAGTGGGGAGATTTGGTGCCCTGGGAGAGATCAAAATGAGAATGACAGGGCCTCATCCGCCCGGACATTCATCACCAAGGAACAGAGGTGGACACATTGGCAACTAGCCATGCGGCTGGAAATGAAGTAAGAGCTCCGTGGAGGTGGAAGCAGAGTGTGGGAGTATCACCCGACAGTAGGGTTTTTCCACAAAAAATGAGGGATTCTTGGGAAGGAGAGATCAGTGAAGAGTCTCCTTTGGCTGCCCGCTTTGGCTCACTGTGACTCAGTGGTGTGGGAATCAGGGCATCCATCCAGGCTGCTCTTGGCCCCGTTTCATTCCCTGTGGTCGACTTCATCTCGCCTCCTCTCCCATCCACCTGGATGGCCTTCAGCTGCTTCCAGTGGAACTGAAGCTGGAGAGGTGAGTCAGGTAGGTGTCTGTGGTCAGCCTGAGAGAGGCACAGAGAGAGCCAGGGCTGGAACCTTCCTCTCTGGTGGTGACAAGTCAGCTTCCGGTGAGACTCTGGAGCCCATTGCTGGATTCCCCTCCCAGCCACTTGGCTCCACCTGCTTTGTTGCTGTCGGTTCCAGTGAGTCAGCCTTCTCCTGTGGTCAGAGGAACTTTCTCAAATTTGGAGGTTTCATGACTTCACCAGTGGTTAAGAGCCCGCCCTCCCACTATAAGGGGGGCACGAGTTTGATCCCTGGTTGGGGAACTAAGATCCCAGATGCCTCTCGGTGTGGCAAAAAAAATGGATTGTCAGGTTGCTGCCGCCATGGCTCCCACAGGATACACCAGTTAGGCCTGCATTGTGCCTGGGAAACCAGCTATGCGAGAGCACAGAGGTTAAGTGCAACCCCTGCCTGCAGTGGGGACCAGCCTTCTGTAGAGTCCCTGTGTCGCCAGGGACTGCCAGTCACTTGTGAGGTGACGGGGAATGAATGTCTACTGCCCCCTCCCCCGGTATCTGCCAACAGTTGGGTCCCTTTTGTCCTGTTTCTGACATCATTATCTCAGGCAGGGGCTGTGGTGTGTGCCTGGCTCTGAACTGCAGTTCGAGCTCTGAGAAAATGCCATTGCCTCCTTTGGGTCAGTCTGGGCCTGGGAAGAGAAGGTTCACATGGTAACTCTTAATTCAGGTATCATTGCTGGAAGATGAAGCAAGAGGTGAAGGTGAGCTGCTTGCCTTGTGGAGAATTTCAGAAGGGAGGAAAGAGGGAAGCAATTCACGTGAATCTTTTAACATGACAACCTGATTTTCACCCAGAGAATTTTTCTGCAGTCTTTCTGTAACATGGCATAGCAGTACAGCGCCCTATATGGTAGGAGCAACAGTAAGTCTTAGCTGTCACTTTTCAGCCGAGTGGTCTCAGGCAAACAACTTTACCTCTCCTAGCCTCAGTTTTCTCATCTGTGGACTGGATGTGATGATTAATAGTACCTCCTCACAGGGCTGGAGAGCAGACTCCCGTGTGTTGGAATGTGGTGTTTGGAATGGTGCCTGGTGCCAGCAAATCTAAGCAGGTGTGCGCTTTTATTCTTACCATGGGGCACATGGCGAGGTTTTCGGTAAAGTTGTTCTTTTGCTGCCTTGTCGGGCATATGATGCCTTTTGAGACACTAGCCAGGCTTCCCCGGTGGCTCATTGGTAAAGAATACGCCTGCAATGCAGGAGACGCAGGTTCGATCCCTGGGTCAGGACGATCCCCTGGAGGAGGGCATGGCAACCCTCTCCAGTATTCTTGCCTGGAGAATCCCATGGACAGGGGAGCCTGGTGGGCTGCAGTCCAGAGGGTCGCAAAGAGTCGGACACAACTGAAGCAACTTAGCATGTACAAGGCAGTATCCAAGTTTTAATGTGAAGTTCAAGTAATAGACATGTTCCGTTATTGGGTTTAGTGGAAAGGTATTGCAGTCATAGGTCTCTGAGAAAGAGGTTCACCCAGTTCTGGAAGAGGATGAAGGATTTTCTCCTAATTGATCACATACAGACGTGAAGAAAGCCCCTAGCATGTGGTGGACATGACCAGGCCTCTGGGTGAGGTGCCTGAAGGCCGCCACCCCAGGGTGTGTATGGACGGGGTGAAGCCACTTTGTGAAGCCACAAAGACAGGTTTTTGTCACGCAGGTTTTCTGTTTTGAGACCAGACTGACTCTCCTTTGTGTTTTGTCTGCTGGGGAAGTTGAAATAGCTTTGAGCAGAACACCTGTGTCTTTGTCCCGGTCTCGCTTTGATAAACAGGATTTGATTGAACTTCTCTTTCCAACACAGTTGCCCACCTACTCGCCTTGCATCTCTGCATTCCGGCCTCATATTGCTTTAGGAGAAAGCAGCCGGACTCGAAAGTATGAGAAAATAACATTAAAGTTAGATAAAAAATTATTTTTATACTACTTCTCTGTTTAATCAAAGAAAAACAAGTGTGCAACGTCTGTTATTAAAACCTCTTTGTTTTAGCCTCCTCTGAGTGTTTCTGCTTAGGCTTTAGAGGGACAACTGAAACCAGTCTCTTCTATCCATATAAATTTGGGTACGTTTGTCATTTGGAAAATGACATCAGAAAAATAAAAAATTGGGAGAAGTCAGTACAGACCCATGTGTCATGTGTGCTGTGAAAATTCATGGAAGATCCAGCTTGCCCCCGCCCTCCCCCCAACACACACACACTTTTATCACAGTGAACACTGTCAGTGCTTCCGTGAGCGTGTACTGCCAGGAGTTCACAAGGAAGCCCGGGATAACCCTGCATCCCCAGCTGCTTACACTCCCGTGGTAGAATGTGACAGGTCACCGTGATCCAAGGTGGAGAGTCTGTGCCTGGATAGAAGCGGTTGTTTTTCTGAATCTTTCCAGTCCTGCATAACGTTTAAAAGAGCAAAGTGAATTACCCTTTGGGGACCGTCAGGAAAGGCTTTACGGGGAGAGGGTTAGAAGTGGGTCTTGAACCACTAGAACGATTTGGGCAGCAGAAATGGGGGGATGTGTTCTAAGCAGAGCAAAGAGTGTGAGAAAAGGCTGCAGACGCAGGAGTGAGGGCAACAGTAGGGCAGCGGGGAACATCTTATAATGTACCTGCTTCCTGGAATGCCGCTGAAGGTTGGTGATTATTTTGCACTTTTTTTTTGGAGCAGGGGCTCTGCGCTGAGTCTTGGCTGTGTCGTTCGGGCTTCCCTTGTTGTGGGGCATGGACTCTAGAGCATGCGGCCTCAGTAGTTGTGGCTTAGTGGTCCTGTGGCATGCGGGATCTTCCCTGACCAGGGACTGAACCCTTGTCCCCTGCATCGCAAGGTGGATTCTCAACCACTGGACCACCAGGAAAGTCCCTCTTGTACACCTTTCAGTGAAGTACCTTTGGAGGTATCGCCTTTAAAACTCAAAGCTCTGGTTACCATTATAAATCTGCTACACCATCTTACTGCTCTTGCTAAGCAGATGGGTGTTAGTATCTTTCTCTGAAGAGGACTATGCCATGGGTGGTGGCATGCCTGTGATGGATACAGATACCTATGGCCGTGACTGCAGTTATGTGAGGCCCTGGTGATCCTTTTTGTCCTTTGAATCCCAGAAAGGAATGACTATCAGAAGATCTAACTAAACAAATGCACCATCTTCTCAAATAAGATTTCTATAGAAAATCTATTTCCTCCTTCTTGAAGGTCGCTTGGTTTAATAGTTCCTGTGGTTTTAGAGTAGATGGATTTCTTTGGGTTGGTTGGTGGGTGTCTTTCATAATTTACACAGCAGCCTCCTTTCCGGCATTTCATCTCGCCCTTTGCTGAATAACTCCATGTTTGCCACACAACAAACTCTTAGGGAGCATTCGCACTCCATGCACAAAAGAAGTGCCTGGTTTGAAAGTCATTTTTTAAGGCCAAGTCAGCTCTACACAGTTTTAATATTTACTAGGCGTTACCGGAAATGTAGGAACAAAAGATTATTCGAATAACCTAAGGAGTGTCTCGTTTCCTGACCTGTTTATTTAGGGTGGGTTAAGAATAACACGCCCATTCTCCTTTGTTGAGAATTGTCCACAAACTTAACTTTCTTTTTGTTTCATCTTCATAAAGCATTTCCTTGAACACGTGTGTGTTCCTTAATTATCTCTTGCCTTCTGCCTCATGCTTTTTCTTGCCTTCTGCTCACATCTGCCTTCTCCTGTTTCCCATTTCTCCTACTTTTCCACTCAAAGACAGCATCCACCATCCTTCTAGATTGGCCTGTTTTTACCATAAAGTCATGTGTGTCCATCCAGTCGAGTAATGGATGCTGACCAAGAGCCTCCTCCACGCCAGCCTTACATATGGCCACAAAATGGGTTTTCAGAGGCAGCCCTTGCCCTTTGGGTGAGACAGACAAGTAAACAGCTGGTTACAGGACACCAGTGCGGGTGCAGCTGAAATTCTGCTGAGGAGGGTGACAGGAGGTTTGGGGGTGGGGGACAACGGTGAAACCTGTCCCTGCCAAAGCCCTGTCTCTCTCTCTGCCCTCTCCCCAGCTGCCTTTTCTCGCTCCCTCAGTCTTCCTCTCTCTGCCCTTGACATTAGGTGCAGACCTCTTGTTTCAGCACTTCATAGGCTCTAAGTGTGTATGTGTGCGCATGCTCAGTCACTCGGTCGTGTCTCTCCTGTGACCCCACGGACTGTACCCTGCCAGGCTCCTCAGTCCATGGGATTCTCCAGGCGAGAATACTAGAGTGGGTTGCCATGCCCTCCTCCAGGGGATCTTCCTGATCCAGGAATCAAACACATGTCTCTTATGTCTCCTTCTTTGGCAGGTGGATTCTTTACCACTAGCGCCACCTGGAAAGCCCATAGGTGTATACTGGTTTCTTTAAGTTTAGTTCATTCTTAATAATTGCACACCTGACAGTATATAGCAGATCAAATACATCCAATAAACTGTGATTTCTCTGGACTTGTTTTTTTCATCTGTAACGGAGAAGGCAATGGCAGGCCACTCCAGTACTCTTGCCTGGAAAATCCCATGGATGGAGGAGCCTGGTAGGCTGCAGTCCGTGGGGTCGCTAAGGGTCGGACACGACTGAGCAACTTCACTTTCACTTTTCACTTTCACACATTGGAGAAGGAAATGGCAACCCACTCCAGTGTTCTTGCCTGGAGAATCCCAGGGATGGGGGAGCCTGGTGGGCTTCCGTCTATGGGGTCACACAGAGTCGGACACGACTGAAGTGACTTAGCAGCAGCAGCAGCAGCAGCAGCAGCAGCAACAACGTGAGAATGGTGACTTAAAATTCTTACCAAGGTTTTTCTGGCTTAAAAAAAATTCAGTGGTTATCAGTTACAAGTACATATTTGTACTGAAAACTATTTAGACATTCTGTCTTTATTTTGTGACTGCAGAAACATGGCTTAAAAGTAAATTTCTTGGGAATTCCCTGACAATCCAGTGGTCAGGACTTAGCACTTTCTCTGCCGTGGGCCTGGGTTCCGTCCCTGGTCAGGGAACTAAGATCCTACAAGCTGCACGGCTCAGCCAAAAAAGGAAAACTGTGTTAAAAAGGGAGGGCACATATATACACCTATGGCTGATTCATGTTGTTGTATGGCAGAAACCAACACAGTATTGTGAAGCAATTATCCTCCAATTAAAAATAAATAAATTTTTAAAAATTGTCCTAAAAAGAGAAAGTGAATTTCTGGAGTAGGATTAATTTCCAAGGATAAAAAGGCGAGAATATATAGTTTTTATTCAAGATGGGTTTTTTTTTAATGGTTTCAAATGCAACAGTTTGTTACCAATGCCAAAACAATGAACTTGGATGAAATGCATACAGGGAAATTTTGCTTCACTGGATGGAATTTACTCTTCTTCAAAAGTCTCTGCTTTCCATCTTAAAAAAAAACTGGATTAATTGTTAAAATGAGTATGTGTATGAATGCAATTTAGTAACCTTTTCAGAAATCATTTTGAAGTGATTTCAAGGATTCTAAGATAAGGATTTGGGTTATTTCTATATTTAGAAGCCTATGGTGTTTCAAGATTTTGACTCTTATTTTTAGGTTCTCAGGACTTATCATGATCAGTAGATAACTTGTTTCTTTAACTGAGAGCTTTTTAAAAAATATATTAATTTATGTATTTGGCTGTGTCAAGTCTTCATTGCAGCATTCAAACTCTTAGTTGTGGCATGCGGGATCTAGTTCCCTGACCAGAGGTTGAACCCAGGCCCCCGGCATTGGGAGCACAGAGTCTTAGCCACTGGACCACCAGGGAAGTCCCAACTCATAATTTATTATTAGATCACTGCTTCTGCATGCAGGAGCACCAAAATGTAACTGGGTTTTCTTTACCATCAGGGCATGTATCAGCTCTTGGAAACTGTAAATTCAGAATAGTTCTCAGTCATCCCAGAACTCTGATTGTCATTACAGGTGGTATTTGAGCCTTCAGAAACCTGCCTTGACTGTGTTTTCCATTTTATTTTCATTATAAAGTTTTCTTGTGAAGTAATTTTTGTTTTCTAGGCTTAATTCCATTTCAGTTCAGTTGCTCAGTCGTGTCCCAACTCTCCGCGACCCCATGAATCACAGCACGCCAGGCCTCCCTGTCCATCACCAACTCCCGGAGTTCACTCAAACTCATGTCCACAGTCGGTGATGCCATCCAGCCATCTCACTCTCTGTCGTCCCCTTCTCCTCCCGCCCCCAACCTTTTATTTAATCAGTATTTGGGCAGGCCCTCGAAGGTTCATTAGGAAGACCCTATATATACACACAGTAAAATTAACTATTCATTTAAGAAAAACTGCCAAGTAAAGTTTTTAAAGCAACATATTTTATCCCTACTTTCATGAGATTCCAGTAAAATAGGGAAGAAAAGGACAAATAAGCAAATGAATTTTAGAGATGTACAGACATAAGCGAAGTAACCACGGCTGGGTTAGGGAGACGAAAGCTTCATTTAAGAAACAAACTGCAAACAGTATTTTGAGGAAGAGTGGGAAGTATGTTCAGGAGGAGAGTAAAAAGAAACCAGAGGTCACAGTGACTGAGGAAGTTTGGTCGAAGGGATCCACTGACAGCGGGTGTGAACATTGCCAACCAGACTTGTTAATAGGATGTATTTTAAATAGATCAGGTCCTTGTAGTATGCTTATAATGGGTGCTTTAAATTTGTTTTTAATTTTCTTTATTTTTCGAATATGTGATACATGTTCACAGTGCAAATGTTTCAAGTTACAAAATGGAACAGACTGAGCAGTAAACTCCCGCACATGCTTGACTCCCACCAACCACTTCTCCTCCCTGAAGGTAACCAGTGTTATTAGTACTTCAGAGACTTTCTCTATACACACAGATGTACATTTTATTACCTTTGACACACATGGTTACAATACCACAAGTCCATAACTGCTTTCCAAAACCTTTGGGTGCAGATGGGTTGTAGAATTCAAAATTTATTGGATTTTAGAAAAGCATTATGGTCCATAGAGTATAAATGACATAACACCCCCCAGGGGATCTGTGCAGCACTAAGCGATAAAAGAAATTAATTCTCCAGGGAAACTGAATATTCACACCAAAGTGGGATAAATAAGAACCATAAATAGCCTCGTGTCAGTGGCATTCAGGTGTTACTGTCAGATATGTTTCAACACTAAGCTTACAAAATTACGATTTTTAGAGGTTTTTAGGTCTTCAGTTCAGTTGCTCAGTAATATCCGACTCTGCGGAATCACAGCACACCAGGCCTCCCTGTCCATCACCAACTCCCAGAGTTCACTCAAACCCACCTCCATCGAGTCGGTGATGCCATCCAGCCATCTCATTCTCTGTCCTCCCCGTATCCTCCCGCCCCCAATCCCTCCCAGCATCAGAGTCTTTTCCAGTGAGTCAACTCGTCACATGAGGTGGCCAAAGTATTGGAGTTTCAGCTTTAGCATCAGTCCTTCCAATGAACACCCAGGGTGGATCTCCTTTAGAATGGACTGGTTGGATCTCCTTGCAGTCCAAGGGACTCTCAAGAGTCTTCTCCAGCACCACAGTTCAAAAGCATCAGTTCTTCGGCGATCAGCTTTCTTCACAGTCCAACTCTCACATCCATACATGACCACTGGAAAAACCATAGCCTTGAGTAGACGGACCTTTGTTGGCAAAGTAATGTCTCTGCTTTTTAATATACTATCAAGGTTGGTCATAACTTTCCTTCCAAGGAGTAAGCGTCTTTTAATTTCATGGCTGCAATCAGCATCTGCAGTGATTTTGGAGCCCAAAAAAATAAAGTCTGACACTGTTTCCACTGTTTCCCCATCTATTTCCCATGAAGTGATGGGACCAGATGCCATGATCTTTCTTTTCTGAATGTTGAGCTTCAAGCCAACCTTTTCACTCTCCTCTTTCACTTTCATCAAGAGGCTTTTCAGTTCCTCTTCACTTTCTGCCATAAGGGTGGTGTCATCTGCATATCTGAGGTTATTGATATTTCTCCTGGCAATTTTGATTCCAGCTTGTGCTTCTTCCAGCCCAGCGTTCCTCATGATGTACTCTGCATATAAGTTAAATAAGCAGGGTGACAATATACAACCTTGATGTACTCCTTTTCCTATTTTAGGTCTTGGAATAGCTTATATGGGATTATAACTGGAATCCCCACTATTCCCTACCCTGTGTTTTTTTAAATTAACAGTATGTGTTGGAATTCTCCTTCTCAGTACAGAAAGAACTTCCTCATCATTTAAGCAATTAAAACTGCTCGTGTGCTAGATTTCTTGCAGAAAGCAGTTTAAACACATATAGTGGTTTATGCACATACACATGTTTATACATAGATAAAGAAGTGTTGGTGATTAACAGGGAAGCCTGGCATCCTACAGTCCATGGGGTTGCAAAGAGTCGGACACACCTGAGCTACTCAAACTAGATTCGTATTTATTGGTACAATTACGAATACAGTAAGTGAAGTGAAGTGAAAGTTGCTCACTCATGTCCAACTCTTTGCGACCACATGGACTATACAGTCCATGGAATTCTCCAGGCCAGAATACTGGAGGGGGTAGCTGTTCCCTTCTCCAGGGGATCTTCCTAACCCAGGGATCGAACCCAGGTCTCCCGCACTTTAGACAGATTCTTTACCATCTGAACCATCAGGGAAGCCCAAGCACAATAAGGTCCATATCAAATTATTGACTTCTAAGTATGAGACTACACTTAAGCTGCTTTTAAAAAAATTAGTTAGAAATAGTAATAATACTAGTTTATAGGGGAAAAGGCAGTTTAGACAAGTAGAATCATAATATGCCTTGCTACAACAAATAAGCAGTTTAGCCAGTAAGAGTGTTCATGTATAATTGGTTCAGTGTTGGGATTGAGGGTGGTGGAAGGCCTTAAGAATTAGAATTTAATTGTTGGTGTTCCTTATGGGAATTCTTTGCCCAGTGAAGAGGTTCAGGTTTCTCTGTGATACCGTTACCATTGTTCTGGGTAGAAAGTTGCTACTGGAAAAGGCAAGGGGCTGTTTAAATAATGGCGACGCTTTTTGTAATTGGTGTGTCAGCACCAATGACGGAGAGGGGGAGCACTGGGAATGGCGTGCGCAGTTGTCACCGGGCACCGGTGTTTGGGCCCAGAAGTCTGACTAAATAAGGCAATGCCCCAGCGAGCCTTATCAGCGTTTGACCGGGATACGGGCTAGCAGCTGATACATGGTGCCTGGCCATGCTCTGCAATTCCTTAGCTTCTTGGCAGATGAGCATCGATCCCAGACATCGAAAGCTCCTACCTGCCATGCTCAGTATTGTTGTACCTGCATTTGATTTCCTATAAAGCTTGAGTCTGAGATGTTAAGTCCCTGGAGAGAAGAAAAGAGAGAGTTCAGGGTACTGTTCCAAAAATGTGTTATGCATGTAAGCATACTTATTTTTAGTGATGTGTCAGTGGAGAGTTTGTTTAGGAGTTCATTCACCACCCCTGGCTCCCTGCAGCTTTTTCCCCATCACCCCAGTGCCTCCCCACCCAGCCTGAGGCTGAGAGGCTGGCAGCCTCTTCAAGACTGGGGTTCCAGGAAAGGAGAGGTGCCATCACTGCCACCCTTGGAGTCAGTGGGTGCAGGGAGGGGGAAAGGAGGCACGTTTCAATCACATCTCCTCTTGGGCTCACCTCTCTATTTCCTTGGTCTCTGTGTTCTGCAGTGTTTATACTCTACCAGTCTGTGTATTTGTAAAAAGAAAACAGAGCATTTTTTATAGGAATCAGTCCAAGGGTCCAACTCTAATGCTAGCAAATGCCATTTTCAGTTCCTGTTAGTATTCAAGCCTATAAACCGGGTCTAATCCAGGCTTGCTTGTACAGAGTTGAGGGGTGACTGTGTACACATGAGCACATTGCAGGTTCCCCAGACTACTGACGGGGTATTATACCACCAGTGACAGAGCAGAGGCAGAGCTGTGAGCTGCGGTCAGCGCCCTCTGACCGTCCCTCCCTCTCCTCCTCTCTTCCTTGCTGAACGCCTTAGTGTAGAAGTTGAAGGAATCACCCTTCTCAGGTCCTGACTTTCTGAATGCAGGGCCCCCCTTCTCCCCCTCTGCCCCTTTGTCTGTTTACCCATCTTTGTCTGTTTGCCCCATCTGTTTACCCAGGCCCATAAACAGAAATTATCGGTAATAGATGTTTTCATCACACGTTATTGATTCTGTATAATGGGAAAAGTGTCATCTTCAATTTTTTTTTTTTTTTCGTTTATATGAATGGCACCAAGTCACAGTTTGTTGTGGTGGTTTAGTCACTTGGTGGTGTCCGACTCTTTGTAACCCATGGACTGTAGTCCACCAGGTCCTCTGTCCATGGCATTTCCCAGGCAAGAATACTAGAGTGGGTTGCCATGTCCTTCTCGAAGGTATTTTTCCAACTCAGGGATCAAACCTGGGTCTCCTGCATTGCAGTCGGACTCTTTACCAACTGAGCCACCAGGGAAGCCCAAATAGGTGGTGGTGAATTTTATTTGTAGTTATGCTTAATAGATTAGTAACATTCCTATATAACTCTTTTAGTCTTGTTTATATTTTTGCCCCTTGAGAATACTGTGTTAAGATTTATCCACTGGCCATATGTACCCCTGGACTATTGGTTTTCAGGGTTGCATGGTATTCCAGGGCTTCCCTGGTGGCTCAGAGAGTAAAGAGTTTACCTGCAATGCAGGAGACCCAGGCTCAATCCCTGGGTTGAGAAGATCCCCTGGTTGTGGGCCTGGCCATGCACTCTGTTCTTGCCTAGAGTATCCCAGGGACAGAAGAACCTGGCAGCTACAGTCCGTGAGGTCACAAACAGTTGGACATGACTGAGCAACTAACACTTTGACTTTCATGGTATACCAGTCTCTGCCTGCACCCCAGTGTACTCAGCAGTTGACTTTAGTGATGGACATTTAGCTTGCCTCAAACACCCCATATCACAAGCAGTGTTATCATCAACTAGCTTTTAAAAAGCCAAGATACAGTTCAGTAAAGTGCCTTTCGTAAAGTCTCATGGTACCTGCTTAAATTCAGACATATCCTTTCTAAAGTTCTTCATTTAAAATGTTTCTCTGCAATTTAGAGCACGGCCACAGCATGAGTATTCGTGACCCCTCTAGCCTAATAAAGACCCAGATGAAACCAAAACTTTCTGATTGGAATGCAGTCTGTCATTGGGCAGATAGCCACTGGGTCTTCTGTTTGAGAATAAGATATTCACATGTTTTCCCTGATCATAATTTGGGTCTTTGGCAGGCAAAACTTGAAGGAAAGTGGTAGATGGGTCAGAGAGACTGAATTTATTCACACTCTGTAATTGAAGGTCCTGCCAGGTGGGAAGAACGCATGCTTTGGAGTCAGGCAAAGTCTTGACTCCACCTTGGGCAAGTTATTTAACCTCTCTCAGCCTTGTTTTCTTCATCATTAAAAATAGAAGTAATTATGGAGACCTCCCAGAGGAATATCAGAAGAATTAAATGAGCTAATATATGAGATGGAATCTGTGTAACACCTGACACATCGTGAGCCTCCTGTAAGTGGGAACTCCGGAACATCAGGAAAGTGTCCTCACCTCCACCTGGGTTAGACAGCGACTCAGGTGTGATTCTGAGGGTTTCTAAGAGCCAGCATGGTCATTTCTGCATCACCTTTCCCTGTCTTCCAGCCCATCCTGAGATCAAGGATGGCAGTTGCAGGGCTTCTGGCAGTGGGCAGCTCCAGGGGTTATGAGAAAAGGACAGGGTGTAGGAGGGGGAATCCAACTGTATTTAAGGAGATTTATCCCACAACGTAAGATCATCAAGAGAGGAATGTGAAGGGATAATTGTGGACTGAGTGAAGTCAGCCTTGGGGTCGGTCCCACTGGCCACACAGGATAGACAGGAGCCAATCTGGTGTGGGGAGCCAGGCCTGAGCACTTGGATTCTGGTGATCAAGAGAACACTGAACAGCTTTGATAAAGTCTCATGAAAACAGAATGTTCTTATCAAACTTAAGTGAGAAAACACTTGCTTCCAAAGAAGATTGGGGCTATTTCAGTGTGTTGGGTCCTTGGATTGGGTCTGTTTGCCTGAAATAATTGGGTAAACACATGTGTCCACTTAGTATTCTCGGCTCTCTTCCCCAGATTGGCTCACTGGTGGATCAGAAGGGGTTTTGTTCTTACTATATTAAGGCAAGCCTTACATGCCCAAGTGACCACTGGTCACATTCTGATCCTGGGAGGACAGTGGTAGCAGAATTGGTTTGGAGATGCCATTTAATTCCCTGTTTTTTATTTGTAGCTCGCAGAATTGCTGAGAATCTTTTTATCTGAATGGTCAACTCAATGAAAGTTCATTTTATCAGTTCATTTATGTGTGACTTAAATACAAAAACCAGTATAATAAATAAACAGTTATCACAAGTTGGCCGATTCCCCCCACACACATTTTCCTTCATGATGTGGAAGAAAGAGTACAGGTTCTTAAATGAAACTTACCCAGTTCTGATTCTGCTGTGTTCTGTCTACTTGGGTAGACCACCACCTTTCAGAGCATGCATATATAATAGAATAATAACCTTGAAGGGTTGTAGGAAGAATCTAGTAATTTTGTTCATAAAGTGTTTCACAGAGTTCCTAGAATATGGATGTTTGGTAGCTTCAGGGTATTATTGTATATTTTTTATCATTTGTGTGTGTGTGTGTGCATCAATGCATACATTATGCTGCTGCTGCTGCTAAGTCGCTTCAGTCATGTCCGACTCTGTGCGACCCCATAGACATCAGCCCACCAGGCTCCCCCGTCCCTGGGATTCTCCAGGCAAGAACACTGGAGTGGGTTGCCATTTCCTTCTCCAATGCGTGAAAGTGAAAAGTGAAAGTGAAGTCGCTCAGTCGTGTCCGACTCTGTTGGACCCCATGGACTGCAGCCTACCAGGCTCCCCCATCCATGGGATTTTCCAGGCAAGAGTGCTGGAGTGGGGTGCCATTGCCTTCTCTGCATACATTATGGTAGTCTATAAATACTAAAATTCTTAATTTTCACATTTCTCTTGGGCACTTAGGATAGTTTGTCAATGCCAGGCGTAGCTCTGGAATGTTCCCTGCTTCGTCTCCCTCTGCTGTGTTGAACGCACAGCAGCCAGGGCACCAGCACCGTTCTTTTCCTTTCCTCCTCGCCCTCCCTGTCCATCTACCCTTCTCTGGGCAGTTGCTGTCGTTCCTCCCTTCCTCCCATCCATTTCATCATTAACAAGGAGAGTGAATGGGTTTCCCATGTGGTGTTAGTGGTAAAGAACCCGCCTGCCAATGCAGGAGACGTAAGAAACAAGGGTTCGAGCCCTGGGTTGGGAAGATTCTCTGGAGGAGGGCATGGCAATCCACTGCAGTATTCTTTCCTGGAGAATCCCATGGACAGAGGAGCCTGGGGGCCTACCAGGGGGTCACGAAGAGCCAGACAAGATTATGAAGCAACAGCATGAATGCATGCAAGGAAGATGAATGCAATAGGAGTATAATTAACTAAAAACGAATACTTCGGCAACACCTAATTATTCTACTGAATAATAGCCCAGTTCTTGGCAATCAAATTTCAAATAGCCACTCCAGCACACAATGCATTCTGAGTCCCAGGAGAATGGCATGGCCCCCAGGTTTCACCTCCTAATGGCTGATGGAGTGATATTTTTCCCCAACTACTTAGGGATGTTAGTATTTTGCATCCTGTGTAGCTCTGTTTCTCACAGCCCCTGCCATGCTGTCCCCATGGGTGCTGGTGCTGGGAAGGCTGGAGTCATATAATGTATACATCTCGGTGTGTGCGTTTGTGTGTGTCTTGTCACCTTAACTGCTCTAGGCCTAAGCTTGCTGATCTGCACAGATCATTTGGTTAGAACTGGATGATCTCTGAGATCTTTCTTAGTTTCCAGATTTTGTGACATATGTTGATCTCATGATTAATAATTCCAGATTAATTAGAAGATTACAGAATGTTTGAAGACTATGTCTAGCGTTAGAGATTCACTTATAAAAATAATCAGCCATCAATCCTGGAGGATGATTGGGCTTTATGATCATGTGTATAAACCTCTGTTGTTAGGCTTTTTGATCTGTGTGATTGTAAAAGACATACAGCTTCATTTGTCACTGCACAGATGATTTGACTGCTGTGTACAGGCCGTTACTTAAGGTGCTTTATTTGTTCAAGTTATAGGGTAGTTGTAGTTAGAAGGTATACTCACCTGTCTTACTTAAATCTGATACCTCTAACTCTCTTTACCAAAGAAAATTTAGCAGCAGGTTTAGTAGCAAGACTGTTATCACTCTTAAGAAAAATTAAAAAGCAATAAAGAGAGGCCTAGATTTTACTTATATATAATAAGGGAATTTCTCTAGAAACAAAAGTATAGCTTCCACAGTTACTGAATATTCAGGTAGAAAGGAACTTTAGAACTCTCTACTTTCCCAGGGGTCTTTAGCTTATAGTTTCAGACCTGGGAGTTCTCAGGTTTTATGGAAGGGCTGTCAGTAGGAGGCAGGGGAAAACTGAGGAGATGGAGATAGGTCCTTGCAAGCCAGAACATAGGCACGTTTGTCTGATTTCATATGATTGCAGAAAAGTATGCCAAATTTTGAAATAAGAATGAATTAGAATTCTCATTCTAACTCCTTTGTTTTATAGATGAAAAAACAAAGCTCCAGTGACCATGTTAGGAGCACAGAAGGGACAGATTTTGTGAAATATATTGATATCATGATTAATAACTCCAGGTTTAATTAGAAGATGTTTGGGCTTTATGTTCATATTTATAAACCATTAGCTTTGCTCTGAGAGGACTGGTGGCTCAGAAGGTAAAGAATCCACTTGCCAGTGCAGGAGACACAGGAGACGTGGGCGCAGTCCCTGGATGGGGAAGACCCCCTGGAGAAGGAAATGGCAATCCACTCCCGTATTCTTGCCTGGAGAATTCCATGGACAGAGAATTCCTGGCATGCCACAGTCCATGGGGTCGAAAAGAGTCAGACACAAATTAGTGGCTAAGACTTTCACTTCAGAGGTCCGAACGTGTTTGGCTGCTTCTGAGGACGTGAAAACCACTAGAGTCTCTGGTGTCATCTCCTCCTGCCCAGTGTACCTCTCACTTCTCTCCAGATCTTAAGCCTTATGTCAGGTAGAAACTATTGTTGACACAGTTTAGAGCAACTCTAGAAACCCAATCCATGTTGGGAAAGTTGGACTAGGGACCCATGACACAGAGCAGAGGCCATGCCAGCTCTTGATTCCTCAAGGAAATGTAGACCTTTGTGACCCTTGACAAGAAAAGTCATTGGGCTGGCCAGATACTAGATCAGGAATAGGGATGTATACTCTCCACATTGACCTGCAGGTGTTTCCAGAGTAGAAAGAGTGGCCTTATGGGCTCTGGTAGCTTCTAACTGGTAATAATGCTGTGTCTGTGTATGTGTGTGTCCTTAAGTTGTCGTATCTCATTATAGCCCCACAACAAACATGTTGACCATCACTTCCGTTTCTCCAGGACTTTGAAGTAAGCCACCCAGCATTGCACAGGTGGGACCAGGACACAAATACAGGTCTTCTGACCAGAACCCCCAGCTTCCCTGCTTCACCTGGGTAGCTGCAGTCACTGTCAGCCCTCACAAAGGTCACAGGTGCAATAATTTGGCACAGTATGATACCTAATGCTTTGGTCACAGTTTTCTGGTTACATTTCATGAAAGTGAAAGTGTCATATATATTGCTTCCTGTTTTACAGAAAAGGGGAAAACAGAAACTTGTATTCCTATTTTCTTGTATATCTTTAAAAAATAACTGCAGAAAAGTCTCTTTAAAAAGCACTAACACTGGTTCATGGGGTCGCAAAGAGTCAGACACGACTCAGCGACTGAACTGAACTAAAAACTGGTTAGCTCTGCTGGGTTAATATCAGGGTGAGTAAGGAATAAGGGAAGAGGGAGACTTCCCTAGTTTTATTAGATTTTGTTGATCCACTTGAATATGTTGCTTATTTGGAAACTTAATATCTCTTTGAATTATTCAGTTAACTAAATGCATAGATACTATCTATAGTGGTGTTGAGTATTCTGTGCCCAGCTTTATCTGCATCTTCTGTTTTTCTCACTTTACGTGTATCATCTGTAGTCCTCATAATAACTCTGCAAGGTTGGTTCTACCACTCTTCTGGGTTTACGTAAGAAGAAACAGAGATGTCCCAAGGGTGTAGGTAACTTGCCCTGGATTCCAGGCTGGCAAGCAGTGAGAGCTGATTCATATCCAGGCAGTCTGATTGGAGAACTCATGCTCGTAACCACTATAGGAAAGGCTTAGACAAACAGCAAGAAACTCAACTTTGAGGGTGTTCCAGTGTGATGTAAGAGATATTTTTAGTTTGGCACTTTCGAAGTCTGTGAATCCTAAATAATACATCTACATTTATACAGCAAGTCCAGGGAGACCATGCAGTTTCCATTATGCTCCTTTAATCCAAAGATTACACTTATGCTGTGGTTGTAACAATATGCTATCAATGGAGGTCTTGGGCTTTAAGTGCCAACAGATTATCACAAATGCTGAGACACCTAAGGACATGTCAAGGTTGGTAGGTGGGGAGGGAGACAGCAGAGACCAGGATGGATGACACGGTGGCCTCATGGTAGCCTGGCAGGCAGAGAGCTTCATATGCCACCAGCGTAGGGGTGACGTGCCCACTTTGAGGAGTTGGGCTGTGTTACCCGCTGAAATTCCAGGGAAAGACAGCAACACCTCAGCAGTTTACCAGGGAGATGTTATTAGAAAAAAAATCCCTTATCTTGGAGCAAAATCACAGGGAGACACGTGCAGCTAATAATCACTTGTTGCTTAATAGTGTCAATTCTGCATTTATTTAAACCAAGAGTTGTTTATCACTAAAAGGTTATTATGTACACGAATCCACTCGTGCAATTGAGAAATGTATATGTTAATTTAATCATAATTGGGAGAGAACGTTCATCTTTTAGTAATTCAGATGATGAGAAAAAAACCGGTGTTCAGAGAGAGAATGGAAAGAAAGACCATCATAGGAAGAGTCTGCGGCTCAATTAAGATAGGGGGGTGGGGTACAGTTCTTGCCTTTGATGCAGATTGCCTCCCAGCACTAACTCGCTGATAATCCCCAGGGGGTTGCAGGAGCTATTGCACAGGAAGTTCTCGGAACAGATAATGCAGGTTGAACCTGAAGTATAAAAAATCACTCAGTAAATGTCAACAGTAATCATCACCCTCATCATATTGATACTTGTTGACTTAACTGCTAGGCTAAGTCGCTCAGTTGTGTCCGACTCTTTGTGACCCATGGACTGTGTAGCCCACCAGGCTCTTCTGTCCATGGGATTCTCCAGGCAAGAATACTGGAGTGGGTTGCCATGCCCTCCCCCAGGGGATCTTCCCAACCCAGAGATTGAACCCAGCCCTCCTGCAATGCAGGTGAATTCTTTACCATCTGAGCCACCAGGGAAACCTGTAAGTTAGGCTGGCTTAACTTAGTACAGTATATATCTCCCAGATGTTTATATTTTCCAGTGGTCATATTGTATAGCTTATGAGTCATTGAATCAACTAAGAGGAGCCTACTTTGTATGTTGTCCTATCAAATTGTGTACTGACCCAAGGCAGGGGCTGACTTCCAGGCCACAGAGGGCAGAGTTCACAGGTCACCACCCTGTTCACACCTTCCCAGCCTCAGTGTTTTTGCCTGTCACCCAGGCGGGTGTGAAGCTTGCCCGTCGCTGGTGTACACTTCCAGGACATGTCCCATTCATTCATCCGCTGCTTCTCCTCCAAACCCAGACGCTGGCCTGTGCCCCCCTTTTTTTTTTCAGCTTACAAACCTGTGGTTTTGTCTGCTAATGTTCATTCCTTTCACAGGCTCCTTAAGAAATGTGGTAGAATTTCCCTCAACTTGCCCTTTACTCTCTCATTCCTAGAAATAATGTATCCGTATTGTAATCTTCCAAACCCAGAGATCGAACCAGGCCTCCTGCATCACAGGCGTGTCCTCTACTGCTGAGCCAACCAAGGGAGCATGGAAGAGAGGAGCCTGGAGGGCTATAGTCCATGGGATCCCAAATGAGACACAGATCAGACGCAAATGAGCAACTGAACCGCCACCGCTGTTGTCATCTTGGCATATATGAGATAAATAAGTGTGTGTATTAGTTGGTAATAATCACAGAGAGGCACACAATATAATAGTCATTAAAATAACTAATATTTACAACGTAATTAAAAAAGAGGTCTTCAGAAGTGCTAATAATCATTTACACTATTTCTTTAATGCCAGATTGGTCTCTCCTGCCTGGATTCTGACCTAAGAAGGTATCTCATCAAGAGCTTTTTTGCTTCCCTCTGTTCTCAGAGCAGGGAGAGCTGGTTATGTGAAGAAAGTCCTAATAACTGTAAGAGCCATCGCATTAAAGGCTTTGAGGGTCCTTTAGGGACATTAGGCTCCCATTATCTGTTGTGATGTAGCCAAAATTATACTCCCCTTGGCAGCGTTTCCATGGCAGGTCCTTGATCCTGACTCATAAATGCATGATTTATTCTGAGTAGTTGTGTGTAGTTGTGGTGAAGAGTCCCTCACATTTTTTTTTTCATTGTTGTATTGCCTTTAAGAATGAGTTTGAACAGTATTTTAGGAAAAGGGGAAAAGTAAGAAGATATTAGGTTATTTTATTACCTGAGAGAATACTAGGGAGCCTGGGGGAATTCATTTGAGAAAGAAAATGGCATTTTGTCTATTGTAATTGGGAACTAGTTCTCCAGAAGCTTAGAGCACTCAGGGTAATATGGGATTTATTTTGAGTTGTGTTTCCATGATATTCAGAGCATAATGGTATTCAGTAACACTTGTGTGCCTTCTAGTAAAAACAAGCATCTCTTGTTTTGATCGTTTTCTTCTTCTCTGTTTTGCTACTGTGTAGATGAATTTGAAAGCTTGTAGCCCTGACTATATGTAACCAAATAGTCTACCAGAGGGCCCCTCCTTTGTTAGGGACATTTTAAAATGGTTTCATATTAATTCACAAGTCTGTGTGGGTGAATGCCTTTTTAACATGACATTTCTAAGACAGTTTTCTTCCTTATTCCAGAAAAGAGAGGCCAAGTCTGTTATTTACTACCTGCTTGGATAGTCAAGTTTGTTCAGCAAAAAATCAAGTAGACTCTCAGCTGACCACAGGTGAAGTCTAATGCCCCAAGTGGTTAAAGTAAACATCTCAAAAGTAAATAGGCAGAAATTCTGGTTTCTGTATTTGAGCTCTCTAGAACATCTAGATGAAGAGGCTCTTTTAACTGGTCTGTATTTTAATTCCACTGTCAGTAAAATGAGTATGTTCATACAGCATTGATACATTAAGGTCTCAAGGCAGATGTCCTAGACTTGTAAAATATTCCCTTAAAAGTTAACTGCCTTCAGAGTCTTCATAGTAGATTCCGGCTTTCGGGTAGTTTTGAGCTGTGAAAGTTTACAGAACCTCACGAGCAGTTCTCTAGAAAGGTTTTACATTTTATTTAATTTTCAGTGATTTTAAGGGGGCTTTTCTGGCTTGTTCTTCTCCAAAGCAAGAGCTTGACTCCAGTAAGGACATACTCCTTTTGTCTAGCGCAGAAGTGCATAGACCGTTGACAGAGAATGGGAATGGGGCCAGTCAGGAAGGACATGTTAGAACCAAGTGTTTCTTAGAATGTCTACCGGGCTTCCCTAAAAGCTCAGAAACCTGAGAAAGCTGGCTTTTTATGGACACGCAGTTTCTCTTAAGGCTCTTTGAGTAGATCCGTTTTGTTTTATAAAAATTCTTATCTGCAGCTTGGCCTTTGAGAAATCATTCTGCAAATATTGCAGGAGCATGCAAGCAGGAGCTGGAGGCCTCTTTCCTTTTTCTTTCATTATTGTTGATGTGTCTCAATTAAGAGTTTTGGGTGACTGCTCCTTGGGTCCTGGCCAACTCTCCTCCCTTCCCCCAGAAGTCCCCCCCTCATCTGCACCTTTCTGCTGGTAAACACCTGGGACTCTGGGAGCGGGAGTGAAGCCAGTGTGTAGGACACACAGACTCATGCAGCTAGTTTGGAGCCAAAGCACAATTGGATTATGTCGAGAAGGGAAAAGGTGCCACGTGAATTTGCCATGTTTCTGCACAGAGCAGGCCAATTTAAATATAGCCTACTACCACAGCTTGTCCAGAATTAAAATAGCCCAGAACAAGTGGCAAATGGCAGGGCGCGGGGCTCTCTGCCAGGAGATGGCTAAGGGACGGGAAAATGGGCTTTTGAGATGGATTGTGGGGGCTCAGATAACAGCAGCAGACAGGACACCCTGGGATCCTACTTCAAAACTTCAGTTTCAGGTCAACGTAAATGTGCAGAGTCCAAAAGAAAGGGCTGATGAAAACACTCTGCAGCCTAGAAGGCTGTTCCAAATGTGCTATATTATTATTTCAGAATTAAAATCTGGTCCCTGAATTCCCCTATAGTGACATCTTACCGAAAATCAAGGACAATTCCATTGCAGCTAGGTTTTCCAGGCATAGATGTTTTTAGCCCATGAATTGAATTATATAATAACTGTATAATAAAGCCTTATTTGAGCCTGGTGCTGCACTTAATGAAATTATAACTTGAAAAATATGATGAACAGCCCTGCCTTCACTGGTTTACCAGATCAGTGATAGTGGTCAGTACAAGAGTTTCAGCAAATATTTCGGTTCAGTTATTCATTCCTGAAATTTTTTGTTTGGTTGGTTGATTTGTAGTCTTTCTTGATTACACCTGTCATGTTCCCTGAGATTGAACAACACCAAAGACATTTCATTATAGCAGAGTAAGTACAGTTAGATAGATACTTGCTTTGAGAACAAGCCAGACAAGATGCTCAGCAGTGGTTAATGTTCGCTGGTGCAGATAGACATTTCATAGCCCATGCAATCAGTATACACAGAACTCTAATGTATGTATATTATATATTTGCATATATTTTTTATTCTTATTCTTCTCTTTTTTAACCGTCACGTTAAACCTATCCAGCAGACGTTTAATGCTACTTTTTAGTGATATGAGGAATTTGTCATCTGATAGCATCTAAGTTTAAGACCTTGAGAACCATTATTGATAAGCTGGTTTCTGAAATTATGCCAGCACTATGGAAAAGATATTTTAAAAATTAAATAGCAAGAAGTTATTCATCATATTAAAATGTGTGACTGTGGTGACTTATTGTAGTATCTCAGAGTTCAGGGGGTAACAGACCTTTCTCTCTCAGGTGAGCATGTGAGCCTTTTTAAAAATTTATTATTATTATTATTATTTTAATTATGAAAACATGATAACACATTTACCTGAGACTTGGAAAATATAGAACAAGGTTATATATAGTTCAACTATATATATTATAATTTTTTAAGGTAGATAAGTTAAGATTTTTAGTTGGAGTTTCAATATGAAACTCTCAAAAACAAATAGAATAAACACACAGAGAAGTAGAAGCCTGGAAAGCACAGTGAACCAATTCAGCATAATTAAGATTTATAGTTTTTACACAACAGCAGGATACAAATTCTACTCAAGTTCCCCTAGACTATAAACTAGGAGACCCTGGAACATATCCAGGGACATAAGACCAGGTGCAAAAATTTGATGGTCTAAAGGTATATTGAAATCATATAGTCTGTTCTCTGAGCATGAGAACCTTTTTTATTTTGTCTGGCTGTACAGGTTTACGCGTTTGAGCCGCTGCTATTGTGACGTCTAAGAAAAACATTGCAGAGAAGTTTCCTATTTACAATTAACTGTTGCCAACAGTGATCACCAGCCAGAGAGAAATTGAAGGGGGAAAGAAAGTTTTCATTTCACCACCAGAGTTACACAAGGGTCAGAGCAGGATGGTGACATGGACAATATAATCAGTAGGAGAATAAAAATGAATTTAGAGTTAAGTAGACTTGAGGGTGTTACCTGGAATAGCAAATAATTTGAAGGCATTTCTGGACATTTGTAGATCATTGAGTACATTGAGGTTTTGTTTGCTGTAGCAGACATTAGGAGCTGATCATGAAATGAGAATTTGGACAGCCTTGAAAGGAGACAGGTCAGGAGCGGTTATTTTAGAGAGCACAAATTCACACGTGATCAAGAGACATGTCAGTAGAAAGACATGAGACAGCAGGACATGAGTGTTGTCAGTAAAAGCTCCCAGGAGCAGAGTCATGGAGCAGCAAGTCACTCACTAGCTTCAAGCTTCCTTGTCTTGCATGGAAAGAGGCTAATCCTTACCTCTCCTCCTTACTCTGGAACAGATGACACTTTCCAGACATTCCAGTTCTTCGTTGGGAGAAACTGGAGTACAGAGGCATCCCCACATCCTTCTAAGGAATGGCAACTTCTTCGGGATGGGCTTGCTCCAGACTTAATGACTGACTCTCATTAGCCTCCCCTTTCCTTGATGTCCTGTACGTTTTCAGGGTAACTGGTCAACCCAAAGGGACTGCATATGAAGCTATGAAGAGGGTTTTTTGTTGTTTTCCTGCCCCATCTCATTCATGTCAGAGCAGAGTGAAGAACGGGAAGCCTCCTCCCTCACTGTGTCCATTACAGTCCATTGGGGTCCAGAACTATAAACGTACTTTACAGGTTTCCACCAGAGTCCTCCAGAGTCTCTCAAGGCTCCAAGGTTCTCGGCCTCAAGTAAAAGTGGATTTCTCACGCTTCTACTCCCTAGCACCCGTAAGACAAGGGCACATCCTTCGGTCATCAAGTCTGTTGTCATTCTAAGTAGATTCTGTGATTCTATTGAAACTACTGAAAGGGGAAAAAAGAACTGTCGGCAGTCCTCCTCCCACTGCCTGACACGTAGCACATTCAGGAAATCTGACCTGGAAAGTGTAGCCCATTCTGGGAGGTAAACCTGGAGCCTTTCAGCAATTGTCAGAGCTGAGAAGCAGCAGGGAAGGCCCAGGACCTTCATGCTGACACTGGACCACTCTCAGCCAGGGGGCGGGCAGACTTTAGGGTTTCATGGGTAATTCTTCCTATCGCTCCTAAGTTCAGTCTGCTTTCTCCTTTACAAGATGACAGTAGACTTTGAATTCTTGGGCCTCAGAGAAAACCCCTTCCTAAGTGCCAAGTGAAGTGAAAGTTGCTCAGTCATATCTGACTCTTTGTGACCGCATGGACCATAGCCTACCAGGCTCCTCTGTCTCTGGAATTCTCCAGGCAAGAATACCAGAGCAGGTAGCCCTTCCCTTCTCCAGGAGATCTTTCTAAACCCAGGGATCGAACCTGGATCCCCCAAATTGCAGGCAGATTCTTTACCATCCGAGCCAACTGAGAAGCCCCAAACAGAGCTCAGAGCCTAAATTTTCTGCCTTGTTCTTAGCATGTGCAGTGTGCCCTCTGTGCTTGAAATTCTTCTTAACATTCTGGAGACTCAGTCTGAATTTCGGACTGGTGAGGGGTACTTCCGTTGGGATCAGTGCATCTGTTACTAAGGAATGGATCCAGGAAGGCAACCCCACATTCCCCAGTGACAGCAGTTCATCCATCCCACCAACCTGCATGGCATTGCCTCTCAGGCCCTGCAGTCCGTTAATTCCAGTATAAAGAAAAGTAGAGGTTAAAAGTTCATCAGAAAGTGTCTAGAGCAGAAAGGCAAGCCAACAGCAGGCTCTTGGTCAAGAATAATCCAAGTATTATAAGTCCCACAAGGATATTTTACTGAGGCAGCTCATTGACAGTCTATCAAGAATGAAGGAAAAGATTCCTATTATTTGAGCCAGAATTTAACACGACCCTTTTACTTAATTTGTTTGAATTCTGCCTTGCATTTCCACCACTGTCTAATGAAGGAGAAGCACACAGTTCTTTTTGTCTCAACATACACGTGTTCATCTTCAAAACTGCCTTTGCCCCACCCCACCCCAACCCAGTCCAAATTATACCAAGTGTTATTTAAAGATACTGAGCAGAAAAGCAACCATACTGGTTTATATCTTTGTTCCAACCACCATTTTTCTCAGTGTCCTGGGATAAGTAAGCTATTATTTTATCCATTGAGTTTAGGATGAAAGTTTTCTGTTCTTGGTTTAACACAGCCAAATGCTTAAAAACAGATAAAATCACATTTTTTTTTAAGATTCCCACGAGGAAAAAGGAGAAAACTTTTTAAGAATTCAGGAGGAGCTAGATCTTCTGATATTTCCTTTTAAACTTGGAGGCGTTAATTACTAATTTGGTGGTTTGGGGAAGGCAACTATGAGTTAGATGAACCTGCAGTATTTTTAACACCACCTAAAATGTTCCTGCTGAAGAATAACCTTGATGAAAACCAATTTTTTCCCCTAGTCTTTAGTAAGATGTTTTCTAAGCTGCATTTCACTTGAAAGTCAGCCAAAAGTGGTTTAAAAAATATGTAGGAGAAGAAAGCGCCTCATCTGCATTTTTTCAGTACAAGTCAAAAATCTGTTACTATTAAAGATAATAGAGAAATAAGGAGGGCAGTAGACTCAATAAAGAGAAAGCATCACTATAAGGACTGTGGGTATGAAGGAATATTTATAGCAGAAAGGAAAGTTTATAACGTGAAGACTAAATAGATCGTGGACATTTGCTACAAGATCTGTAGACAGCAGTACAGAAATCTCTCTTCACAGCATAGCTACCAGCTTTGCCCTAAACCTTTGGAGACCTGACCTCTGCCTGTTCATCCCACTGGAGTGCTGTGTGACTTTGAGTTTGTTGCTTGGTCTCTCTGAGTTTTCAATTCCTACAGAAGGGAGAGTCATTATCTGAGCACAGGGGAAGGACTTCGTGGGCTCTCCGAGGCCCTTCCAGTTCTAATTGTGGTTTTTAATCTGTCTGGCAAAGCAGAACTGTCAAGAGTCATCTCCTCGAAAAGTTAATGTAAGTCAAGTAAATCCTTTGTGCTCATTACATTAGTGTCCCCAATATCTGTTGCAACAAAAGACTGAAAATTTGAAGTGAAAGCAGTCAAGGACTTTGTTTTTCTTTTTAAGAAAATTTTTATTGAAGTATAGTTGATTTGTAATGTGTTAGTTTCATGTGATCAGCACAGTGAATCAGTTGCACATATATCTACTCTTTTTGAGATTCTTTTCCCATATTGGCCATTACAGGGTATCATGTAGAGTTCCTTGTGGCTTCCCAGGTGGCTCAGTGGTAAAGAATCCACCTGCCAAGGCAGGAGACATGGGTTTGGTCCCTGGGTTGGGAAGATCCCTAGAGGAGAAAATGGAAACCCTCTCCAATAGACAGAGGAGTCTGGCAGGCTACAGTGCATGGGGTCACAAAGAGTCAGACACAGCAGTGACTGAGAACACATTTGTTATATCCAGCTAGTTCTTATTGGTTATTGTTCTAGTCTTCCAATTTATCCCTCCCCCCACCTTACCAGGGTAACCCTCCTCTTGTCTACATCTGTAACTCTGTTTCTGTTTTCTAGATAAGTTCCTACAAGGAAACATTCCTACTAGGAAAGGTTAAGTGAGTTAAACTGGTTTGCTGAGAGAATAACTATACTCCTATTACTTTGTCATTCCTCGAAAAGCAGTGGTGTCCTCAACCCAACAACTTCCAAACCCATATTTTGAATATGATAGAACTTCAAATGCAGAATAGCTTACGGAGCCAGTCCCGAGCAAGTTCATATTCAGCATCCCATGCCCAACAGAGAAGCTGATGCCTTTACTGGTCACAATCTTGGCAGGTCTAGACAGATCAAAGTGTAACTGGTTGATTTGGGATCTTTAGAGAACCATTTTAGGTAATTTACAAAATGGATATCTTACTACTTAAGAGACTGTGTTTCAACTAAGAGTTCTAGTTTGTGTCATTTTAAAGACATGAATAGTGTTTGCTTTTTTTGTGTGTGTGATTAAGTATTTATGAAATGGGATCATGTTAGCACCAGCAAGTACACACCCAGTGGGCGTCTGCCCCATGAAGAGGAAATTAGGTCTGCCCGTGACCCTTCACTGGGGTCCATTAGTCACTCGGCTGAACACTGCTAGCTGCCAGCATGTGTTTTGACCACTAGATAGTCTTACATTGCTCTAATTCTTAGTCATACTTTTAATCTGTCACCACAATGACCATTGGTAAAGGACAAAAAGCATAACAACACTGACGTGGAAATACAAACAGCCTTGACCTGACAGTTCTCATCTCTACCCACAGGGTCTGGTCAGATCCCGAAGGTTTCGAAGTTCTTTTTAGGCACACCCAGATGTTTCTATTACAACCCTAAAAAGAAATGTGGTCATGATTATATCTGATTTCATTTTACCGAATATGCATCCATTTTGAAATAGTTTGAGCCACCTTTTGTGACTAAAAAGCGTGATAAATTGAACTGAAGATAACACCTTTCAGTACATGCATGCCAAGTTACTTCAGTCATGTCCAACTCTTTGCAATCCTAGGAGCTGTAGCCCATGAGTCTCCTCCGTCCCTGGGATTCTCCAGGCAAGAATACTGGAGTGGGTTGCTCTGCCCTCCTCCAGGGGATCTTCCCAATACAGGAATCCAGCCTACGTCTCTTCCGTCTGCCTGCATTGGCAGACGGGTTCTTTATCACTAGTGTCACCTGGGAAGCCCACCCCTTTCAGCAGTAAGTGAAATTTAGTCAAAATAAGGCAGTTTCTATGAAATTGGCCATAGGAAAGAAGCCTTATTTTAAGCAACTAAAAAGCACCTAAAACTGTAATAATAGTCTGCATTTATATGACTTTACAGTTTTCTGAGGGCCTTCACATTGGTCAGTGGTTCCTAACTTAACCCTCTGTATTTCAGAGTCTCCCACTGGCAGTGCGCTGTTCCCCCCTTTCCAGAGCTCTGAGGTGGGTTCATCTCCATCCTCCTTGCTCAGGTCTCTGCCCTGCATCAAGGGCCCCCTTCTTCCTTCTCTGCTTCTCCTAGAAGAGAGACCCCTGCCAGAGACAGATGCAAAGTCACGTCAGCCTATAGTCAGGTCCTCCCAGTCCTATGTTGCAATTCGTTTTCCTTTGTTAGAACTTTTGTACAATGCTAATTCCAAATCTTCACCCCTTTAAGCACCCAGATTTTCCCTACCAGCCCTACATTTCAGCCAGATTCTTAATAGTGGCCATTTATCAACTAAATACCCTCTCTGCATTAGTCCTCAGTACTTCATAGAACTCAGTTCTGACCCTAGCAACTGTACAAGGTAATATCATTGCCATTATACAGGTAAGGAAAGTGAGGCAAAAGTGACACAGCTCGGATGTGATCAGTGGGTTTAAGCCCAGCTCTGTCTGGTTTTCAAAGTCCACCCTCTCTGTCTCTTTCAGGCTTGCTCTGCTGTGTGCTGTGCTGTCGTGTCCAACTCTTTGCCACCCCATACACTCCCCTGCCAGGCTCCTCTGTCCATGGAGTTTTCTAGGCAGGAATACTGGATCAGGTTGCAAGCTTAGGATCCTTTAAATAATTTTAAAACACTGAATCAAACCATCATTTTTTTCTCCTGTTTCTTTCATTTTTCTTTATCTAAGACCCGACTCCAACAGTTGTCACTTTCTCAAAGCTTCTTTATTTTCTCTTGTTCTCTGAGCATCTTTCTTCCCGCCTTCCAACAGGATCTGCTGTCATGGATACAAGTAAAGTGCCTTTTCCCTTAGCCCAGCTAATCCCCCTGGTTACTGTCCAAATTTCCTCTTCCTTTCTGGGTCAGAAGTCACCAGCATGTGGCTTACACCTGCTTCCTCTACTTCCTCTCTTCCTTCCTCACTGACCCTCTTTGGACTGGTTTCTGCAGTGGGCTTCTTGTTAAAACTTTTTTTTTGACCACATGTGGGATCTTGGTTCCCCAACCAGGGATTAAACCTACACCACTTGGAGTGGAAGCTCAGACTCTTAACTGATGGGGCACCCAGGATGTCCCCTGACCTTCCTGTTAGAACTGCCGTCTCGGAGGTTCTCAACAAACCTACCATCACCTTTCTCCAGCACAGAGCAAGGTTGACAGATGACCCCTTTCTCAGACTATAAACCATGCTGGCTCATTTCAGCTGCCTCCAAATCAGCCAGCCAGTGCAGCTGCCTCAGACAAATTCAGATATGGCCCACTTCATCCCTAAGAGGAGCACAGGTCTTACCCAAGAACAGGAAATTTGAAAGGTTCCGTTGGAAGTTCACCTTCTACCTGTACGCCACTGCTTCTCACTTCATTTCCTCCGTCGGGTCCCTAGGATATTTTGTCTCCATCCTTGGTTCTTTGCTTTTTTGACATACTCATTTGATGGACTCCTCCACCATCTATGATCACATGACCCACATTGCTGTTGCTTACCTTGACCCTTAACTTGCATTGCAGCCCTTCATTTCCAACTTGAAATGCTTAGGTCATGTAAAACCCTGCTTGAATGTATCCCCTTTCAAACTGTCCATCCTTCCCAGCTGTATAACGTCACTGTGTAGTAAAGCTGTTCATCTGCATACCAAGTTGGAAACTTTGGGGTTATCTTTTAGGTTTCTCTCTTTCTTACCTATTTTATTTATTTTTTTAATTATATATTTATTTAGCTGTCTCAGGTGTTAGTTGCAACATGTGGGATCTGTCATTGCTGCCCATGGACTCTCTAGTTCTGGTGTGTGTTCTTAGTTGCTCTGTGGCATGCTGGACCTTAGTTCCCTGTGAAAGTGTTAGTCAGAAGTGTGTCCGACTCTTCATGACCCTACAGACTGTAGCCCGCCAGGCTCCTCTGTCCATAGCATTCTTTTTTTATTTTTTTAATTTATTTATTTTAATTGGAGGCTAATTACTTTACAGTATTGTAGTGGTTTTGCCATACATTGACATGAATGTCCATAGCATTCTCCAGGAAAGAATACTAGAGTGGGCTGCCATTTCCTTCTCCAGGGGATCTTCCTAAGCCAGGGATCAAACCCAGGTCTCCTGCATTGCAGGCACATTCTTTACCATCTGAGCCACCAGGGATAAAACCCAAGTCCCCTGCAATCTGCATTGCAAGGCAGATTCTTAACCACTAGACCACCAGGAAAGTCTCTTTACCTATTTATTTATTCCACCAATATTTGAGGATAGCTGCTGTGCCAGACTTTGTGGTAAGAGCTAGCAAAACAATTATGGAGGCTGCCTGCATGTTTCAAAGTTCTGACACTTCTTCCCTTAAAGATCCTTTGGCTTTTCCTTTTCTTAGCACCATTCCCCTTGCTTGACATAGCTTCTCCAGCTTGCCCCGGCCAAGGTTAGTGAAGCAATGTCTTGTCTGATGACCCAACCTTTGGTCTTTTCTTCTCACTTCCTCTGGATACATAGAATATTCTGGAAATACTTATTCATGGGTGATTTTTTTTTAGAATTTTTTTCATTGTAAACTACACATAACAAAATTTACCATCTTAACCATTTTTTCATGTACAGTTCAGCTGTGTTAATTGCATTCACATTGCTATGCAGCCAATCTCCAGAACTTTTTCATTTTCCAGAACTAATCTCTACCCATTAAATAACAACTCCCCATTCTCCCTCTTCCAGCCTCTAGCAACCACCCTTCCACTTTGTGACTCTAGGAGGTTGACTCTTCTAGGTTCCTCCTGGGAATGGAATCATACAAAGTTTGTCCTCTTGTGACTAGCTTATTTCACTTAGCATTAAGTTCCATGGAAGGTTCATCCGTGATATAGCACGCATCAGAAATTCCTTCCTTTTTAAGGCTGACATTCTGACAACCCACTCCAGTATTCTTGCCAGGAGTATCCCATGGACAGAGGAGCCTGGCAGGCTACAGTCTATGAGGTTGCAAAGAGTCAGACACGACTGACTGACTAACACACATAGGCAGCACACACACAAGCAACATTCCATGTGGACTTCCCAGGCGGCTCAGTGGTAAAGAATCCACCTACCAGTGCAGGAGACTCGGGTTTGATCCCTGGGTCAGGAAGATCCCCTGGAGTAGGAAGTGGCAACCCACTCCAGTAATCTTGGCTGGAAAATTCCATAGATGGAGGATCCTGACAGGCTGTGGTCCAGGGGGTCACAGAGAGTTGGACATGACTGAGCCCACACATTCCATCCCACGTACGCTTAGGTTGTTTCATTTATCCCTCCTTTCATAGATGCACGCCTGGGTGGTTTCTACCTTTTGGCTGTTGTGGATAATGCCCCTATGAATATGGGTGTACAGATGTCTCTTTGAGACCCCACTTTCAGTTTTGGGGTGGTATATACCAAGGAGTTGAACTGGTAGATCATATGGCAATTGTATTTTTCACTGTGTGGGAGCCACCATACTGTTTGCTACAGCAGTTGCACCATTTTGTGTCCCCACCAGTAGTGCGCCAGGTTTATAAGTTCTCTACTTCCTTGCCGATACTTGTTACCTTGAGTGGTTTTTTTTTTCAATAGTAGCCATCCTAGTGGGTATGAGGTAGTATCTCATTGTGGTTTCGATTTATATCTCCCTTATGATTAGTGTTGTTGAACACCTTTTCATGTGCTTACTGGCCATTTGTGTATCTTTGCAGAAATGTCTCTTCAGGTCCTTTGCCCGTTTTTTAATTGTTGTTCTTATTATATAAGTGGTAAGAGTTCTTCATATATTCTGGATACTATCCAAGTATCAGATAAATGATCAGCAAATATTTTCTCCCATAAAATGAAGTTTTAGTCTTATTTAGTGTAATGTGTTCGAACTGTAGAATAACACTCTTTAAAAGGACTTTTCTCTAAACATTATTTCAAGAATAAAACATCCCTTAAATTTGTTTTTACATCAGATTTTTCTTAATATGTAAATTACACAGCAAGGTAAATTTTAGATAAATTTTATAAAACCCAGAATAAAGTAGAAGATAGCCAATTATTTAGCTTATTCCAATTGAGGATTAGAAATGTGCTTTTGGCCTGGCCTGTCCAGAGAATATAACCTTTAAGCTTATTAAGTTTGATAAAATGTTAGGGAATAGAGCCTGTAATGTACTTAAGAATGAGGACTCATTTTCCAAGCTTGAAAATATTCTGGATATTAAAAAAAAAAAATCTGTAAAAGAAACTGCATGGTCGGCTTTTCAGTCCCCAAGTAAATCACATATGTCCCTAAGCATTCACACACTGTCAGGGACTGGAGTTCAGAAAACTTAGTATAATAAGAGCTTATTGATCCAGTAATCTTTCTTCAATATCCGGCCAGTCTCCAAAAAGGATTTTCAGGGTATTATAAGTCACATACATAAGAGCATTCCTGACGCCAGGGAGTGTTAAGCCGTGTCATTAGAGGAGATAACCATACACATAGATTGACAATAATTTTATTCCAGGTTTCCCAGTAGCTGTAACAAAAAGTGAAACGATAGTGTGGTTTTCATTGTATGATGCAAGGAAGCACACCAGTATGTCATCAGACCAGATTTTTCCTGGCACTAAATTTAAGAGGAAATATATTGCCTAGATCTTTATGAACATGACAATAATACATGTAATGGACAACATTTCACATTCTTCGTATAAATCTTGGTTCATAGACTATCTTGGTTCATCCTCCTATCTCCGCTGGATAAAAGGCCAAGGCTTGATATGAATATGCTTCTGTAGAGGCATCTCTAAGGCCACTAATGTAATGTGGTTTAAAACTTGTGATCTCATGGACAGGAACCATCTGGGACTAGACTGACCTCAGCCTGGTCTCTGGCTCCCCACGCTTTCAAAGCCCATGTCATCATACCTCTGCAAGACTTCGGGCCCTTGAAATATCAAAGCCACATTTCCGTGGGGATAGCACACCCCTTAAGCTACATTTTATATCTATATAACTTGATAACGCCTTTAGAAAAGGAAGCAATGAACTGCCCTGGCAAAAGAGACAGCTGTTTGCTGATGCTGTCACTTGTTCTAATCCAGGACTAAGAACACAGTTTTGAAGTGACTATTCCTGGTCCTGCCTTTTACAAAAGGAAAAAGCAACTTTGGAAGAAAACATTAACATTCAGGAACTACTGGGTGTAAAGATGGGACTCGTCAGAAGTAGTTTTTCCAAACCAAATTTACTGAGGCACTTTTGCTGACTCTCTGCCTGTTGCAGATTAAAATCATCAGCTGCTGTACCAGTGAATAGGTCTGTGTGTGAAAGACTGGAAGTTAGAAGTCAGGAGGGGCAGCTCAGGGCCCCACCTGTGCCTTAGCAGGCATATATGCTGCATCCCATAGAGTTGGTCTGAGTGGAGAAGCACATCGATACTGAAAAAGCAGTTTCTCTCAGATACAGGAACTTAGACCACGCCTTTGCTTTTTAGCTGAGAGCTGTGGAAACACTGATTTCTGGTTCATATCAAGAGTATTCCTTGCTTAACACACTAATTTCTTCTTTAGAACTACCACTGTATACACAGGATCACTGGACTTTGCAAGGCTAGCTCTCATAAGTGAATAATGTCACAGCCCCAAAGGAAGGCTAACAGGTCATTTGTTGGCATTTTCTTGAACATGATGCCATAACCCAGGAAAGACTGGTGGTTATTGTCAGGCAGTTTCAAGGGAACCAGGAGGGAAGTGGAATGGTGGACTGCATGGACAGACAGACGCAGGGAGATCAATTCTGCCTTTGCAGGAACCAGTGAGATGCAACCCGGTCAGGAGCAGTGACAAGAAGGAGATGTGGTGGGGTCAGGCGTGTGTTGAAGGTCCTGCCAGCCACCTTTGCTGACCGTGGATGTGGCCCATGAGAGAAAGGGAGGAAACAGGGATGACTTACAGGGTCTGGGCTTGAGCAGCTGGAAAAATAGAGTTGCCATTATCTAAGATCTGGAGTCTTATGCACCATTGTTTTTTTTTTTACATTAAAAAAAATTTTGGAGGTACTGGGTCTTTGTTGAGGTGCACAGGGTCTTCATTGCTGCAGGTTTTCTCTAGCTGTGGAGAGTAGTGGCAGCTCTCTAGTAGCGGCATGCGGGCTTCTCATTGCAGCGGCTCCTCTTGTCACGGAGCTTGGACTCTAGGGTGTGGGCTCAGTAGTTGCGGTGCACGGGCTTAGTTGCCCCATGGCATGTGGATCTTAATTCCCAGACCAAGGACTGAACCCCTGTCTCCTGCACTGGCAGTGTCTCCTAACCACTGGGCCACCAGAGAAGTCCCTCAATTACTGTGGTTCTTAAATGTTGCTAATAATTTCCTGTAAGTATATGGAAATCAAAGCAGATTACATGTGTAGCTCCTGAACCAATCAATGACAGCTTCTGCCATCAAATTTTCAGAGTCGGATCAGGAAACTCCACTTTGAACATAACAAATTTTAAGACACATCAAAATCAGCATGTTTTTTTCAAAGCAGTTTTTTGTTGGGACGAAAATGTAAACAGCAGAAATAGAAAATTATAAATATTGTATACAGTTTTACCTTTAGCCAAATCCTGGTTCATTCTAGATTAAAATCTTTATCTGCCACGTCAGTGAATAGGTGCATAAAATACAGAAGGAAGTTGGAACAGTTGTCTAAGGGACCTACATGTACCTTATTAGTAATAGGTGCATGTGCTGAGCGTGTTCCATGTATTATGTGCTTTTCTTTTTTTGGTAAAAACATTATAATGTTTAAAAAAAATAAGAAAACCAGATTGTTTTGTTCTGAGTAAGATGACTTGAGAGTTCATGAAACACATATTTTAGTCTCTAAAGAAAAAAAAATTCTCATCAAATTCCCTGATGGCTGAGACGGTAAAGAATCCACCTGTGAGTGCAGGAGACTCAGGTTCGATCCCTGAAGAACCCCTGGAAGAGGAAATGGCAACCCACTCCAGTATTGCCTGGAGCATTCCGTGAGCCTGGTTGACTGGGGTCACTGAGTCGGACATGACTGAGCGACTGACACTACTACTGATTGGAAAGCAACAAGTTGTAATTAAGGTTTGAGTACAGTGATGCCTGACATTCAGAACTTACACTGTTTGGACTATTCACAAGTGAACTTTGCAGGGCTTATGCCTGGGTGAGGGTCACTTACCTGCTGTACCAGCTTAGCCAGTGAGCCAGAACTCTCCGTAGCTCTTCACCCCAAAATAGTAACTCTCTACATGTTAAAACTGGCTTATTGGTAAAAGTAGGACCCTAAAAGAAAGTCAGCCGCTGATGCCTGAGAGATGATGTTTTCTCCTTACTTTTTGCTGCATTTGATATGAGAAAGTACAGATGATGGTGATGGTATTAGGAGATTCCTGAGGGTCTGAAGATTGATGGGTGTCAGCAGTCTTTGGAGTAAACAAAAGCTTCCTGGGCACGCGTGGGTGCTCCTTCTTTGTGTGTATGTGCTTCATGCAAACAGCCGCCTGGAAGCAGCCGGGCATCCACTTTGGGTAGTTTCCACCTGTCTTCTCTCCCACCACCAACCCCCCACCACTGACCCACGAACGATGGCATTTTGGCGTGTCTTACTGACTAAAGGGATCGTCTATTACTCGAGAACTGAGCCTGGGATTGGAATACATGAATCACGTGAACCGGGGTCAAGCCCAGATTTTTCCCCTGGACAAAATCAAGATGTGTTGTCCATGGCCCGACCCCACAGCGCTTTTGAGGACAGCAAACTCAGATGGCTTCCTGTTCTCTTCTACTTTTTAAAAATTATTTATTTATTTTTGGCTAAACTGGGTCTTTGTTGCTGTGCGTGGGCTTTCTCTAGTAGCAGTGGGGGTGGGGGCTGTTCTTCATTACGGCGCCATGTACAGTGGCTTCTCTTGTTGCAGAGCACGGGCTCCAGGCACACGGTAGTCGTGATGCATGGGCTTAGTTGCTCGCGGCATGTAGGATCTTCCCAGACCAGGGATCAAACCCATGTCCCCTGCATTGGCAGGTGGATTCTTAACCACTGGACCACCAGGGAAGTCCCTCTCTTCTATTTCTTGTTATCAGGTCCAGGGTTACCAAAAGGTCCTGGGCACACACCTGGTTTCAGGCTGGACTGTGGTTTTGACCATCGTGGCCGTCATGCAGAAGCACTGGCACAGGGAGGGGCACTCAGTGGAAAACCGCCCCCCCCACCCCTGTCTGGTCTCACGGGAAAGAACAGGTAGTGAAGGGTTAAGGCTTCGCTGATGCAGCGCTTCCAAAATATATTTGCAGAAAGGTGAAGCTGTGTTTGTCTGTTTTCCAGTTTAGCTTACTGTCGGAAGTGGTGGAAATACTTGCACCATTTATTTCACTCCATGGTGGTGGGTTGTGATTGAGTCAGAATAAATAGTACTTGAGTTTTCTAAGTTTATCATTGAAAGGCTCGCAGATTTTATTATAGGGCAGGATAACTGTACTCTTGTGGCTTCATTAATTATGGTACCTAGACATAATTAGGCTCGAGCTAAGTATAGCAGATAAAATGGAAAATAATTCTGGGGACAAAAAAGAGTTGAGATTCTGAGAAACTGAAAGAGTATGAGAGAGGGCATCCACTGAGTCTCAGGCCCAACACATGGAACTAAAGCCTCATCAGTGTTGGCTTCCTCGTGAGGGTTTTTAGGAATATGTTCTAACCCTCTTGATCTTGTCTCCATACCCTATCAACAGAGATCATCTAAAATACTCTCCGTAATTCATAAATAATAATTCTGATGAATTTGATTTATTCAATTTTAATTCATACACTTTATTTTTTAGAGCAGTTTTAAGTATACAGAAAAAATTGAGCAGGAAGTACAGACTTTCTGTATACCTCCTCTGCCCACATCCACAGCCAATTCCCCTTGTTATTAACATCTTGCAGTAGTGGGTACATTTGATACAATTGAGCAACCCATGTGGATATGTTAGTATTAACTAAAAGTCTGTACTGTATACTAGGGTTCACTCTTTGTACAGTTCAGTGAGTTATGACAAAAGCATGATGTCGTGTATCCCCCCCATTTAGAGGACTGTCCAGAATAGTTTCAGCCCCCTAAATATTCCCTGTGATCCACTTGTTCATCCCTCACCTGCTTTCACGTTGAACCCTTGGAAACTGCTGATCTATTTACTGTCGCTGTAGTTTTGTCAATCCATTCATTTTTAAGTGACTTACCCAGCTGTTCCTAAGAAAACATCCTTCATTCTTTTATTTATGAAATGATCCCTCAATAAATAGTATGTGCCAAGCAGTGTTCTGTGCCTTGGGAATATGGTGTTGCTGTTATTTAGTCCTTAAGTCGTGCCCAACTCTTTGCAACCCATGGACTATATAGCACAACAGGCTCCTCTGTCCTCCACTGTCTCCTGGAGTTTGTTCAAATTCATGTCCATTGAGTCGGTGATGCCATCCAACCATCTTCATCCTCTGCTGCCCCCTTCTCCTCTTGCCCTCAATCTTTCCCAGCATCAGGGTCTTTTCCAATGAGTCAGCTCTTCCCATCAGTTGGCCAAAATATTGGCGCTTCAGCCTCAGCAATAGTCTTTCCAGTGAATATTCAGGGTTGACTGGTTTGATCTCCTTACAGTCCACAGGACTCTTAAGAGTCTTCTCCAGCACCACAGTTTAAAGCATCAATTTGACACTCAACTTTCTTTATGGTCCAACTCTCACATCTGTACACGACTACTGAAAAACCATAGCTTTGACTAGATAGACCTCTGTCAGCAAAGTGATATCTCTGCCTTCTAACACACTGTCTAGGTTTGTCATAGCTTTCCTTCCAGGAGCAACCATCTTTTAATTCTGTGGCTGAAGTCACGGTCCACAGTGATTTTGGAGCCCAAGAAAAGAAAATCTGTCACTGCTTCTACTTTTTTTCCTTCTGTTTGCCATGAAGTGATAGGACCTGATGTCAGGATCTTGGTCTTTTAATGGTGAGTTTCAGGCCAGCTTTTTCACTCTCCTTTTTCACCCTCATCAAGAGGTTCTTTAGTTCCTCTTCACTTTCTGCCATTAGAGTGGTATCATCTGCATATCTGAGGTTGTTGATATTTCTCCTGGCAGTCTGGATTCCAGCTTGTGATTCATCCAACTTGGCATTTTGCATGATATACTCTGCATATAAGTTAAATAAGCAGGGTGACATGACAGTATACAGCCTTGTCATACTCCTTTCCCAATTTTGAACTAGTCCATTGTTCCATGTCTGGTTCTTACTGTTGCTTTTTGACCTGCTTACAAGTTTCTCAGGAGACAGATAAGGTCGTGTGATACTCACATCTCTTTAAGAATTTTCTTCAGTTTGTTGTGGTCCACACAGTCAAAGCCTTTAGTGTAGTCAATGAAGCAGAAATAGATTTTTTCTGAAAGTCCTTTGCTTTCTCCATGATCCATTGAAAGATGGCAGTTTGATTTTGTGGTTCCTCTGCCTCTTTGAAAACCAGGTTGTACATTTGGAAGTTCTCTGTTCAAACACTGCTGAAGCCTAGCTTGAAGCCATTTCTTCTAAGGAATTCTTGATCACAGAAGTAGATATAATGGTCATCTGAATTAAATTCACCCATTCCTGTCCGTTTTAGTTCACTGATTCCTAAGATGTCAATGTTCAGTCTTTGTCATCTCCTGCTTGACCATGTCCAATTTACCTTGATTCATGGACCTACCATTCCAGGTTCCTATGCGATATTGCTCTTTACAGCATCGGACTTTACTTTCACCACCAGACACATCCACAGCTGAGTGTCATTTCCATTTTGGCCCAGCCGATTCATTCTTACTGAAGCTATTAGTAATTGCCCTCCACTCTTCCCCTGTAGCATACTGGCCACTTTCCAGCCTGGAGGCTCATCATCTGGTGTCTTATCTTCTTGCATTTTCCTACTGTCCATGGCATTTTCCAGGCAAGGATACTAGAGTAGGTTGTCATTTCCTCCTCCAGTAGACCATATGTTGTCAGAACTCTTCACTATGACCCATCCATCTTGGGTGGCTCTGCACAGCATGGCTCATAGCTTCATTGAGTTACTCAAGCCCCTTCCCCATGACAAGGCTGTGATCCCTGAAGGGGTGGGAATATAGTAGAGGATCAAAACTAAGAAAAAAAAATCTCTAAAATAAAAATCTTCATGACATTTAACATTATAGTACAGCAGGCCTCCAAGCTCAGCTAGGTCCTAAGTAGGGGTGAAATGGGCCCCTGCCCGAGAGCACAGGATGAGAGCAGAGAGTTAGAGAAGGGAATTGGAGAATGGGGCCTCCGGCATTTAGCCCCAGATCCTCAGGTCAGACCCTGTCCTCCCCGGCTAGGACACAATGCCATTTCTCAACATTTCCTTTCCTGCTGTCTCTGAAATGAGTGCTATCACCTCTTTTAGACTCTTGCTAAGCTTTTAATACTAATTATTATAGCCCTGCCTAGCACTAATAAAAGGAAATAGGAAGTTTATAAAATTATAAGAAGTAGGTGCCCAGGGTTGTCATCTAAATACCAACTGGACAAGGTCTTCTCCTTTGGAAGTGGATGACCCAATCTGAGCCTCCAAGGCCCTCTTATTGGGCAGGCAGATGTCAGTCCCCCTGAGTCTTGCCATAGGGAGGCCCACTCTCACCACTGCTTCCTTCCTCCCAGCCCCAGTCCTCTAGAAAGAGCAGAGGTTTCAGCGGGTAAGGAATTGGGCCAGGGAAAAGGTGGTAGACTGCAAGAGACCCCTTTCTTCCTCTGTAGCTCTACTTCTCTCCTCCTTTTTTGTTTCACACAAGAAATGTGCTTAAAGAGCAACTAAATGGACTTCTTGGAACCATCCTGGGCACATTCTCCCAGCAGACCCAGACAGGAGCTCACAGTGTAGGTCTGCTCCCAAATTACACTAGTAGCATGACCTGGCCATGCTGGGAGCATGTCTTCAATACACCACAGAAATCAGCCAGTGCTGGCACGTCCCTGATGGTCCAGTGGTTAAGACTCCTCACTTCCAGTGCAGGGGTCTCCAGTTTAATATCTGGTCGAGGAGCTAAGATCCCACATGGTGCGTAGCACGGCCAAAAAACAAAATTTATTTTTTAAAAAAGCAGTCAGTCGATGCTACAGATCAGAGTTTTACTATTTTTTTCCACAGAGAGCTTCTTTACTAGCACAGCACTGGGCAGACCTTGCTTGCTCAAATCCTTATATTGACTCTACCAGAGAAATGAAATCCATGGGCTCTATACTAATTTGCATGATCCAGTCCTGTTCTCCATGGTTGGGGGACAGAAAAGGAGAACCCCACCCCCACCCCCGGCCAAAGTCAATAGGGGATTTGATCCTGTACGTTTTGAACAGCAAGCTTTGCTTTAAGCTGCGGATAACTTCCATATACATTCGTCAACCTTGCAAGAAAGATCGAGGCAACTCACGGGTGTTCATCCGCCTTTTTTATCATTGACGTCTCACAGCGAAATGAGTGCAGACCTTCCTGTGGCAGGTGTGGGGCCAGGGTCACTGTGAGCATTTCTGCTCCGCCCCGCCTGCCCCGTAGACCGTTTGCAGGTCCTGTGTAATTACCAGGGCGCCGCCCCTGCTGACCCACCCTCTGTGCTCCCGTAGGACCGCCCACGCGAGAGCCAAAGCCGACGCCGCAGACCAGGCCGCGCTGGCCGCCCGCCAGGAGTGTGACATCGCGAGAGCTGTGGCCCGAGAGCTGTCGCCTGACTTCTACCAGCCAGGTGGGACCTGCAATGCTGTTGATCGGGGGGGCGGGGATGGGAGCAGGTAGAACCTGCTGAGATAGGAGGTGGGGGGCTGGGAACACGGCCTCTGGTTTCCTTTGGCCTGCTTTTCTTTATAATCTGAAGATCTGTGCCCCCTGAATTTCAGCAGGACTACGGAAAAATTGGGAGCTTGGAGTAACACAGGTCTGAAGTCTTGAGTGTTAGTGCTGGAGTTCTGGCTTGTTCTTCCCCAGTGCGTCTCCCTCACCTTCAGCCCTCCCACCCAGAGCAGCAAAGTGAGAGCATAAACAAGATGAGAATCTAAAAGAAGCATCTAAGAAATTGTGTTAGTGTGTTGGGGTTCATCACAGGTGCTAAAACAAATACCTCAAAATTAGGCAATGTAACAATCACATTAGCAAAGGAAAAAACCAGGTTAAGTACTAGACTGTTTTTTTAATACACCTCAAAGGAATGTTGGGATGTAAAGAAATGCACCACTTAAAGTCAGTTGCCTCTGCACAGACTAGGAGGAGAATGTATGTCATGATAGAAGAAATGAAACTGACAACCACACACATACAAAATCAACCCAGATCATCTGCCTCTCAAACATTATATACCTTATCAGTAAACAGATATTTACAGTAAGTTTAAATGTTTAACTCACTCCTTAGAGCTTTCCTAGTAAACAGTTTCCATCCCATTCTTTAATACAGTATATTATAGGATTATGTTTAATATGTATTATAAGAAAAGGTGATGGTTGCCATTTTATTGTTTCTCCATTGTTTTAGAAACAACTTCGTGTTGATTCAAGGAATCAACAGGTTTCCAGGCAAAGAGACTAAAAGAAATGTTCTTAATTTCTAAGTATCGAAATTTATGTTTTCTTGGTGAATAGTTTTTCCACATTGGTTTCTGTTAATCAAGCTGGATAACTAGCACCTTGTACAACACGTGTGTCCAATTCCTGTTTGGTTCCAGTGAGGGTGATAAAATACTGGAACCCACAGGGCATCCGTGTGACTACGTGAACAAGGTAAGTCACGGTGTACAGAAGAGCAAGCTTCCACGTAAAAGCTAGAAAATTGATTGTAATATAGCATGGTAGCATGAGAAAGAAGGGACAGGATTTTTTTGTTTTCTGTAAAGGGTGAAGACCGTAAAAGGCCATGTTAACAAGACTCAGTTTTTATGAGAGCGCTTTGGGACAGGGCTGGGTTCGGTTGCAGAGTGATTGAGTTACTATAGAGTGACTAGTTCTGTACTAGTTTAAGGGAGAAAACCAGTGGCAATGGATGTTTTCTTTCATGTGCATCCTTTGTGTTGTGTTTTATTTTCATTCCCATCTCTGGGTCGACTGAAATCATTTAATACATCCTTGTTTTATTAGGAAAGGGAAATTTTCCATTTTGGGGGGTAGGAATAAACGCTTTTCTGGAAATCCCCACATCCCTGGACCTAAGCACCTTGGGAACTACTTGTTGTAGGGTGTGAGAGCTGAAGAGGGGGTTCAGCCACCCAGGAGGGACCCTTTGTCCCTTTGCAGTAGTGATGCTCCTGGGAGCATCTGGGCAGTCAGGAGACAAAGCAGCTTCATGAAGCAGCCCTAGCCTTGAGCTGCTGTGGAAATCTAACAAACTCGCTATTGTCTGCAGATGGTAATTTCTCGGTTCTGTTGTTCACTCCGCTGGGGATGGGGTCCCTGAGATTGCCAGTCGGCGGTGTTAACCGGAGGTAAATGATAGGGGAGGTCATCTCAGTTTTTCAGACTAAAAGGTTTTTTAAAGCCTTTTGTGACGTGTAAGCATTGGAGGAGGGGGGAAAATTTTGTGGGAAAATACCATTCCACCCTTTCGTAGTTAAAACAGCGTCACACAAGCCAGTTGTCCCTCAGTAATAAATACATCAGAGTAGCAGGAGATGACAAGGGGTCTATTTGAGACAGGAGCTAAGGGGGGACGGCAGCGATCCCCTTTGACCCACAGCCAACACTACCTTCGGCAACTTGTATAGAAAGCCTTTTCTGTACTGAGTGTTATTGATCTTCTCAAGGGAGCATAACTCATGCTTTTCCACTGTGCATTCTTCACAGGGTGATCAAATCGGGTGGACATTTCTGAAAGGGCTTTCAAGTACTTTTTCTGAGACAGACTGCACTTTTCATTTACATATCCCAGATACAAATGTTTCCTTTGTTGGGAATGGATGTGTCGCGCATAGAAGTCGTTAACCCTTGGAAAAAAGGATGTCTGTCATAGCTAATATTTTGAACTTTCATGGTTCAGTTATCTCTTTTCAGGAGCTGGCAGTACTTTCGGAAGTTTCCCGTCTTAATTCAGTCTTATACTTTTTAGCTCAAATCTGTATTATTCTACAGTTCAGTTAAAAACTAGGGAAAAGGGACTTCCCTGGTGGTCCAGTGGTTAAGAGTCTGTGCTCCCAGTGCAGGGGGCCTGGGTTCGATCCTGGTCAGGGAACTAGATCCCATATCCCACAACCAAGACCTGGCACAGGCAAATAAATACCTATTAAAAAATGTGGTCATGTGGGATAGCTCATTCAAAGGGCTTGGTTATTACAATAAGAAGCATGCAAATAGATGTATGTGACCCTGTATGTAGATAATTGCATTCATGTGTGTAGTTGAATTCATATATGTAGATAATTGCATTCACACACAGAAACCTAAATTGCCATGAGTAAGAGTGACACAGTGAGTCATACCCCCAGAACTTAGAAATAAGATTGCTCTCTGAGAGTTAAATGGACATGAACTTGGGTGAACTCCCGGAGGTGGTTGAGGGACACGGAGGCCTGGCTTGCTGCTGTCCATGGGGTAGCAAAGAGTCGGACACGACTTAGCAACTGAACAGCAACAACTGAGAGTTAAGCCCATGAGACAGCGCAGGAATGTATAAAGTGATCATACGTGAGAAGCAGTATGTCTGTAGTTCAGCAAGATTTCCTTGTAACCTGATTTAGTGTATTAGAACATTTCCAAGACTTGGTCACCCAAAGTAATATTGAAAGAGAGAGTCACAGAGGCAAAAATAGGCAGTGTCCATTCGAACGCTATCCAGAGGGGAGCAATGCTGCGGCCAGGACCTTGGAGTATTGTAGTTGCACTGGCAGGGACGTTGTGTTGTGGGGAAGGACGTGGGGAGAGGTAGCCAGCCAAGCGTGGCTTTACTGGCAAGATCGTCCAAGTGAGGAAATGGATGCGCTCTCAGCCTGCTGCCACTGGACACTTGATCATCCCATGCCTCTGTCTCGATTCCGCCGTCACCAGTAACCTTCTGATTTTGGTCAGGCTTCTCGTGGAGGTCTGCCAGTGGGAAGAGCGTGCCCTGGTGGCATCAGAGCTGGTCCCAGCCTTTGTGACATTCACCTCGCTCATTGTGAACTGATGAATCGGTCTTCTGGTGTCACACGTCAGTCTTGTGAGCTTCAGCGACTGGGAGTCGGCCCTGAGGGATGGCATGGCTTCAAAGGGCTGATGAAACGGGCTTTTCTGAGCCAGGAAAGCCGAGACAGGACTTGGGATGGTCACAGAGGAGGTGGCGGGGAACTGGGCATGGCGAAGGGTTAATTGGGAGACTCTGCATATGGCTCTTTTCACCCCACTGTTTCAGTTTCCTTTCCATCAAGATGCCTTATTTTGTTTTTTACTTCAAGCGATGTTTATCAGTTGTGGGGGTGACTGGTCATGGGTGGAAAAGCGAATGTGACTACATTATGTAGACTATACTTATATAGAGTATATTATGTATATAGTCTAGGTGACTATATTATATAGCGCCCTCTTGGGAGGTGACCCAAGCAACAGCCTCACAAGCTTCGTCTTCCTGGATTTAAGCATGTGTATTAGTTGACTTGTGCTGCTACAACAAAATGCCATGGACATGGTGGCTTATGCAACAGACATTTATTTTTCTTAGTTCTGAAAGCTGTAATTCAAGATCTGGATGCTAACACGATTGGGTTCAGGCGATTCTTCCCGGCTGGCAGACGGCCTTTCCCCAGTCCATGAACCTGGAGGACGAGAACTCTGGTGTCTCTTCCGGTTTTTGTAAGAACATTAAGCCCATGAGACTCATGAGAATCTCCCCTCATGAGCTAAACTATCTCCCCAAGGCCCGACCACCAAGTAACATCACATTGGGGGTTAGGGCCTGAACATCTGAATTTGTGAGGGTAAGGAGACACAAGCGCTAAAGGTATAAGAGCATGTATGTTACACACACATGCATAGAATATGTTGATTACTTCAAGTGAAGTCTTTCGGTATAGGTTATTTTGAGACAGTGTCAACTAAGCTCACACTTCTGGTATGAGTTAGAAGTCCTAAGAATTGTCTATGCCTTGGAGTAGGAAATGGCAACCCATTTCCATATTCTTTTGCCTGTGGAATTCCACAGACAGAGGAGCCTCGCAGGCTATAGTCCATGGGGTCACAAAGAGTCAGACATACTAACAAACATTACTAGTGTGTACTTTTTGTTAAGAAAAAAAAAGTTTCCTGGAATAGGTAACTAAGGCAATGGCACCCCACTCCAGTACTCTTGCCTAGAAAATCCCATGGATGGAGGAGCCTGGTGGGCTGCAGTCCATGGGGTCCAACAGAGTCGGACACGACTAAGCGACTTCACTTTCACTTTTCACTTTCATGCATTGGAGAAGGAAATGGCAACCCACTCCAGTGTTCTTGCCTGGAGAATCCCAGGGACGGGGGAGCCTGGTAGGCTGCCGTCTATGAGGTCGCACAGAGTCAGACACGACTCAAGCGACTTAGCAGCAGCAGCAAACTCACTTTACAGACCCAAAATTTGGAATAACTTTTTTTCATTGAGAAAGGGAAATGGAATAATCTACTAGTCGATGAGAAATCAGTAATTCATGGGGCTTCTGGTTTTCGCCACCTGCGTATCCCACTGTACCCCACTCGACACACACGTGTACTTAAAGCCTGCCGCATGCACAGCCCTGGCTGAGTGTCCTGCAACTTGCAGACCGGAGTGCTGTGGTTGTGTCCTCAGAAGTGGTAGTACAGTAAGGGATGAGACCCTAAAGTCCTTTGGGAAAGTGGCATTTTTTCCACATAGAACAGTGATCTGCCATCAGTTGTATAATCTTTTAAAAACCTTTCAATCTGGTCTTCTTTAGGTGATTGACAGCCCCCATCAAAAATACCTAATTTCCATGTAATGACTTCTGATGTTGCTACAAAGCATGTGCACTGCCCTGGGGGGTCTTCGTGGTCCCCCCCACCATTTCACCAAGGCTCACTTATGAAGAACTAGCTGAACGCCCTGCTGTTTTCCATCCACTGTACCTGTTCAGAGCCTTCATGCCAACTGTAACTCATAACCTCTCCACGTGGGGGCCTGACGTGTGCTCAGCGCTGTTGTTTTGTGTTGTGTGGCACATCAGTTAGCAGGTGACCTGTCTCTGACTTCTTCCCAGAAACATCCCTTAACGACTTAGAAATATTGTCTGTAAAAAACAGACCAAAATGCTGACTGCAACAACTCTCAACACTTGTCCTCATTTCTTCCCTGGCGATATTCTGACCTGTCTTTTTAATGAACCACTGCATCCAATCAGCTTTGCGGTGCTGGCATCGCAGCGCGGACATACATGGCTACACAGAACAAGTAGCAGCCACACCATGTGCCTCCCAAGAAAACTGTCCAGGAAAAACTTCTGCCCTCCACATTATGTTAAATATTTTGTTTTAAAAGCACT